>NC_088690.1:64675079-64978650 GCF_028017835.1 Emys orbicularis | reverse complement strand
CCCCATATGGAGGTGGGGAGGTAACAGAGTGGGGAGCACCCCCAGGCACCAAAATGCTTCTAAACTACCTACAGGTAAACTATTTATAGGAAAGGCTAGAATCTAAGTGGGAACACTAGCAAAGCTGCCATGATCAGTAGAAGGAACTGGAGAGGCAGGTGATTTGTGCCTCACCTTTTGCCCTTGGCTTGGCACATGAGGCGACCCAGGACACACTGAACACAGCTAGTAAAATTTTTCCAGTCGCAGGCACATGGAGTGCATGCTCACCCATAGTGGCATACACATAGGGACCATCACCTGATGGAGAACAGTGAGGATGCTACATATATCTCTATGTCTAACCAACCACTACCACAGGTGGTGCATTTGTTAGCAGTCTCGTGAGAATGAAAAGATCACTAAGACCCTCTTAGCTCTCAGGGCAAAATTTCCAGACTTTGACTATTCAACTCGGTTTTTCTAGAACATTCTCTACTTCTCTAATTTAATCTTCTGCCACCAATGGAAGAATTTACCAACACATTCTAGAAGCAGCTGTGTCATGTGGCACTGTGATCTAGAAGCGCCAAGTGATCTACAAGCAGTTGTGTCATATGATATTCCAGAATGTTCACTGAAGCACCAGGGCTGTGTGTCCCTTAATGCCAGAAATAGCAGGAGGGCACAGAGCACCCAACTACAGCTTAAGGACTAACGTAAGAAGCCATCTTGTACAAACAGATGAGTTCACACACAAAGGTGATTATATTTCTAGAACCGAGTTATGCAATTAAATAAGATCTGGGGGGTTATTATGGAAGAATGACACAAGGTGCTTTTCCTTAAAAATACAACTGAACAGACACACACCCAAAGGAGTTTTGCTAAACCCGCTGGCTCCAGAGCACTATATGGGGTTGATAATATTTGACAGAGACCCCACAGTCTGTCGGACAATGCAGTGCCATCAAACTTGAAACACTTCATGAAATCAGGCTGATTTTGCTGGAATTTCATTTTGGAAGAAAACCAGGTAAACAAAATTTTTGATTTTTCTTTTTGAAATGACTTTGCACTTTGAAATTTTTATATTCACTATTATAATAAAAGTCAAAGTCAAAATCAAAACAAAATGTTTTGTCAAAATGAAATGTTTTGATCAACCTGCACCAATTATTTTCTCCCAGGAATTTTCTTTTGCAGAGAATTTTGAAATGTTCAGTTTTCACTCCGATTCGTAATGAAGCCAAATTTTGAAAATTCAAAATCCTTCATGAACTGGAACTTCTGTCCTCCACACAGCTCTCCTTGTGCATGTGTAAGTGAAACAAGAAGCTATTCTGTGTATAATCTCTGGATAGCACAGAGGCGAGGGGATATATGATTACTAGTAATGTCAAACCCAAGCTGTTTAAATATAAATCATAGATGCCTTTGGGTTAAAGTAACATCCTCCGTAGCTTAGTACAGTTAATTAATTCAATATTGTACTAGTAATATCCCTTAGCCTCACTGTTAACACCCCTTGAAATGCCATTAGCTCTGCATATCATGTCAGACTTGTTTTGAATATGGGTGTGATGGGATTTAGAGACACCCTCCCACAGAGACTGATGGAGCAGTACTGGGCCAAGTGGACCCTGTCCCTGCTCAAAAGGGGACTCGGATAGTCAAGCAGGGAGTCTGTTCAAAGGGAGGAAGAAAATTTGAAGCTTCTAGGGACAAAGTGATCCACGGGAGAGGAACTGGACTGTGGCTTAGACTCAACCAGGAGGGTAGAGGTTTCCCCCACTCTCTGCAGAGGGAGAATAATTGGACACTACCAAGAGAGCTGCAAAGTGCTTAGTTCACTGACTGGGAACCCCCACTGGGGAGAAAGTGGGCTGTGCCTACACGCCAAACCAGACAGAGAGCAGGGAGGTAGGAAGCATCCCAAGGGAGACTAGTCAAGTGCAGCAGGAAGAGGTGACCAACATGTTCCACACCTCTCCCCCATGGGCCCTGGGCTGGGACCTGATGGAGATGGTGGGCTGGGTCCCCCTACATACCAACCCAGTACATGTGGGTGAACTTTGGGGGCACTGAGAAATTGACAGGCCACGACCTGCCCACTAGGCCTGCCGGCCTCTCAGTGAAACCCGCAACAGTGGGAAAGAAGGGACCTCATGGTTGTATGTAACCCAAGCAGTTTCTGCTGTGAATGTAGCTTTTGGTTTTAGAACAAATGTTTTCCGCAACTTAATACACGTAGAAACCATTTTGCAAAGTTTTCAATGCAAACAGCTTTTTACAATGTAGATCTTTGTCATTGACACTTTCCCCAGAAGTGTTGAGAATCCTAATATAACAGCATCCTTCTAGGGCAGGGGAAGAAGGAAGTGAAATTGACTTAAAAGTATGAAATTGACCAGATTAGTTTCACCATCCAAACTGAGTGAAATGCAAAAATAAATAAATAAATAAACAAACAGCATAACTGACAGTAAATAGATTAGACACTCCTGACATTTTCAGTTCCAATAATCTATGGTATTATTAGCCACACAGAAATGAAGTTAAACTGAGATTTTCAGAAGAGAAGTAATGTATATGTCCAACTTGAATCTTCTAAAGGGGCCCTGATTTCCAGGAAGAGCTGAGCATCCATCCTCTGAAAAAAACAGGCTTCATTATGGCATCTCAAATGCGGCACCCAAAATCTGAGACTCTCATGTCACTTTGGAAAGCTTTAGCCTAATTATTTTCTCACAGATGAGTTTTATCCCTTTAACAAAATAGAAATCTCACAGAGAGAAGGCCTATTAGGAGAAGATGTGAAGACGAGGCAGCCTGGTTTTGGGAACAGGGTAGTTCCTGGCATGCCCTGGTTCAGGTGCAGTTACTCTCATGATCATTCGGGGGGGCAGAGCCCTGTAGCTGTAGTAGTAGAGCTACACTAATAGTGGGATTTTAGCAGACATTTTCTCTTCTTCCTGTCATTGCAAGTCCTGAGCATCAGTCATGTTTCAGGGGCTTCATATCCACACACAACCCCTTTCAGGGTAGGCCAGGGTCCTTTTGCATGGCCAACATCCAGACGGGGACACACTGCTCAGGGAAGCCCTCCTGCCTCTCCTGCTGCAGGATGGTGAGTCCACTTTTCTCAACGAGGCTCTGGAGGATGCTCAGATCTCGGATCACGCTGCTGTCCAATGGGTCCATGATACAGCCTTCCCGGGCCACATTGTCCTTGAGAATGACAATGCCATTATCCTTCAAGCCATTTTGACACCGGATAAGAAACTCCAGGAGATCTTTATCCGTCAGGTATCCTACAGATGAAGAGACAGAAATGGGTTGTGGTTCACCATTCCAGTGCCATCTGATTGGACTCATCTCAGCTGGATCTTGACTTCATCAGCTTATTTATACTCCACTTATTTGAGGCAAAGTAACTAATAGAAGTGTTTCCCAGGATGAGAGCAGGAGACAGACTCATAGGACACCGGGTTTTCTTCCTTATACCATCACTCTTTTGCTGGTATAAGCTGAATCTACACTAGGAAAGTTTGGTATAGCAATGCCACCAAACCTTTTCTAGTGTAGACGAGGCCTTAGCCTCTCAGATGTTGTGGCTTGGGAGCAGGCCGTTGGGTCAACATGTCATTGCAGGTGTTTTTAAAGAATTAATTGTGCACACGCAAGGGTACACCAAATGCACTGAAATCACCCAACCATCAAGTGTATGGGATGACCTGAAACAGGTCACTTCCCATTCCATAAACATGAATCAATGTGATTAAACCTATTTCATTTTGTTTCATTTAGCAAAACTTCTCATTAAAAGGCTCACAGTCATGCCATGTTCCCATTTAGAATGAAGTGGATCTAGATTCCCTGGCCCATGAGCCACATTGTTCTCCCTACAGCTTTAATTTCTTAACTTTGCTCAGATTTGGGATGGGACACGGTAGCTAGCATGTTAATGTCCCAGGCTTGTGCTTTTGATTTGGCCGTAAGCAGTTAAGGACACCCTTGAATTTGCCATTTTCTTGTTGCACTCAGCTGCCAGTAGGGGCACTTGAAGCTGGACGATCCAAAGAGTTTGACAACCTTACTGCCTCTTTATTTCACACACAGCAGGTATTTGAGAAGCCTGACTCCACGGCTTCTTTTCCTGGCAAGCACGGTTCACTCCACAGCATTTGCAGATAAGATAATAACACCATCACTTGTGTCATAGGTCCAGCTGATAGAGCCATCTATACTTAAGCTAGCGTAAGAGTTTCCATTATAAGATCCTGTTTTCAGTTGCTTCAAACTTTGCCAAACTTAACCATTTGGGTTAAAATAGTCCATGTCATGTATCTGCCTCATAAAGAATTTTTTTTTTTTTTTTAAGTTTCTGCAAAAATGGTTCAGCCGTTTCCAAAACCAAGTTTAGGGAAAAATCTGATTCCCCTCCGCCCCCATGTTTAAAAACATGTACAAATGTTTAGTTACAAAGCTCTAGTGCCCCCATGCTGTGAACCAGAGTCACAGGGTTTTTCATAGATTCACAGAGATTCCAAAGCCACAAGGGACCATTGTGGTCATCTAGTCTGACCTTCTGTATAACCCAGGCCAGAGACCTTCCCCAAAATAATTCCTAGAGCAGATCCATTAGAAAAACATCCAGTCTTGATGTAAAAATGGTCAGTGATGGAGAATCCACCATGACCCTTGGTAAAGCCACACTGCTGCATTGGTGAGGAATCAAACTCAGATCAACTGGTTGGAAGGCAGCTATGTGCTTGACTATACCACCAATTGAACTGGCCTCTTTAATGGAATTCACACCATAGCATGAGCCCCTTTAAGGGAGAGGGCCTTAGTCCTGTGACTAAATAGGTGTGCCCTGGCTAGGGCTGATTAGAGGGCAGGGTAGCACCTAGGGTCAGAAGACATATAAGGAGGCTTGAGAGCCAGGGAGGAGAGAGAGACAGGCCAGAAGTAGGGGGTACTGGATGGTAGGAACTCCAGAGCCCCAGGGTCTCTGTGAGTGCTGGGGTGAAGGAAGGCCTAGAGGGCCCTGTGGTTTCAGTCCCATACACAGAGCAAGGAAAGAACCCAGATGGGGTATAAGCCCTTCCCTAACCCCAGGGTGAGTGGCTGTTGTTTGGATTGTTGCTTTGTTTGAGTCTTTGAACTCCATTAGGGGATGATAGGGACAAGCCCAGGAAATCTCCCCTTAAAGGGAGATTGGGGACTGAGGGAGAAGTGTGTGACAAAAGGCAGTAGAGCCAGAGGTATTTGGAGTTACGATATGGGACTTGCTATATGCCTTTGAGACATGTATAATGATAAATTACTCCATGACGAGGGTGTTCTCAGCCCAAGAGAGTGTTTGAGGAGTGTTGGTAGTAGGTTGACTAGAGAGCAAGTGTGAAAAACTGGGACAGGGGGTGGGAGGTAATAGGCGCCTATATAAGAGAAAGCCCCAAATATTGGGACTGTCCCTATATAACCGGGACATCTGGTCACCCTAGTTGGGAAGGAAACTGAGGCCAGGCATCTGCAGGGCACCTTCCTTCCTTGCGAGGGCGCTTGAGGAGGGCCTAGCCTAATACCTCCAGGAACGTGAAATTTGGCAGCTAAATTCTCTGCGGAGTCCATCTGCACCAAGCCTGCTCCATCTTCAGGCAGCTCAGCAGGGACCTTTGGACATTCTTTCTCTGCCCTGCTCCGATTGGCTGATCCTCCTGCCTCAGTCTCTTCTCATAGACTTATAGACCCATAGACTTTAAGGTCAGAAGGGACCATTATGATCATCTAATGATTCTAGTCTGACCTCCTGCACAACGCAGGCCACAGAATCTCACCCACCCACTCCTGTAACAAACCCCTAACCTATGTGAGTTATTGAAGTCCTCAAATCGTGGTTTAAAGATCTCAAGGTGCAGAGAATCCTCCAGCAAGTGACCCATGCCCCACGCTGCAGAGGAAAGTGAAAAACCTCCAGGGCCTCTGCCAATCTGCCCTGGAGGAAAATTCCTTCCCGACCCCAAATATGGCGATCAGTTAAACCCTGAGCATATGGGCAAGACTCACCAGCCAGCACCCAGGAAAGAATTCTCTGTAGCAATTCAGATCCCACCCCATCTAACATCCTATCACAGACCATTGGGCCTAATTACCTGCTAATAATCAAAGATCAATTAATTGCCAAAATTAGGCTATCCCATCATACCATCCCCTCCATAAACTTATCAAGCTTAGTCTTGAAGCCAGATATGTCTTTTGCCCCCACTACTCCCCTTGGAAGACTGTTCCAGAACTTCACTCCTTTAATGGTTAGAAACCTTTGTCTAATTTCAAGTCTAAACTTCCTAATGTCCAGTTTATATCCATTTATTCTTGTGTCCACATTGGTACTAAGCTTAAATAATTCCTCTCCCTCCCTGATATTTATCCCTCTAATATATTTATAAAGAGCAATCATATCTCCCCTCAGCCTTCTTTTGGTTAGGCTAAACAAGCCAAGCTCTTCTACTCGGCTTCACTCCAAAACAGACCCTCTTGCCATCTCCTCCCAGTGGGGGCCGCGATCGGCCGAACCTGCCGCGTCAGCAGGTAAATAAAGTGGCCCGGCCCGCTAGGGTGCTTACCCTGTCGAGCCGCGTGCCAAACGTTGCCGACCCCTGATCTAATGCATTGTGTTTGTACAGCACCTAGCACAATGGAGCTCCATTTTGCTTGGTCCTTAGGCACTACCATAATAAACATGACGACCAGACTACAATGTGCCATACCCACAGTGACTGAGCATGCTCCTTTCCAGGGCTGCTGGGGTGCAGCAGTATTTTCCTGCAGTTGCTCCTCCTGGCAGCTGGGGACTGCAATGGTGCACTAGAACTGAAAACAAGGAAACTGTATTTCCTGTGTTCTCAATGCCCCACCTCTGCCAGTGCCCATGCCCTGGCAACCTTAATTCAGGCATTTCCTAACTTTTGAGTACCTGACTCTGCAACCTCAACATTCTTTGAACATGTATTTTAATGCAATATATGTATGGTTCATTATATATATAAATTCATGGTGAGCTAACCTGAAACCCACTGTATCCAGATGACATCATATTTTTGGGGGGCTGGAGTGAATTCCTGGAGGCTGTAGCAATAGTACATCTTTACTCTGTCCTTCTTGCCCTGTAAATAGTTCTGGGCCTCAGCCAGGAAATTCTCCATCATATCCACCAGTTCCACACTCTTGAAAACTGGCAAGAGGACATGCTTAGTGACCCGTCCAATCCCAGAACCACAGTCGAGGGCACACTCAGTGCCAGCTTTCCCAGGGCCCTGCGGAGTACAAGAAAATCATTTAAAAGCCAGGAATAGCACCACCAGGAGGATCGCTGGATCACGCCATTAGTCCATCAAATCCACTTTCTTGTCTCCATCACAATTGTATACTTGACACTGAAAAGGAAACGCCTCATTGTGCACATAGTCAGTTTTGCAGTGCTGTACAGAATTTGATGGTAGTGTCAGCACAGATGGAAATTCTCCCCTGTCCCCTGCTGCAATCAGCTTACAGTCTAATGCATGAGCTCTGACTAAGTTTAACATGCAAACCTAGAAATATCATTACCAGACAGAAAATTATCCAGATGATTAACTCTGTGATCCCCAGTGGCAGGGAGTTTCACAGGTGGCCTGCATTTACTGGTCATTAACTTCATGGCATGCCTTTTTGGTTTTGGTCAGTGGGACAGGGTCTTGTACTAAACTCTTAACTTTGAATGGCTCTATCAAGTTCCCCTGTGGGGGCTTGTCTTCATTATAGCACTTTATCATGTTCAGGCATGATTGGGAAGAATCAAGTTAGCTGACAAGATTGGCCACAAATGACCATCAACAGGATATTTACAGTGTTGTTGTAGCTGTGTTAGTCCTAGGATATTACAGAAATAAGGTGGATGAAGTAATATCTTTTATTGGACCAACTTCTGCTGGTGAAAGAGACATGCTTTTGAGTCCTGTGTAACTCAAAAACGTGTCTTTTTCACCAACAGAAGATGGTCCAATAAAATATATTACCTCACCCACCTTGTCCATCAACGGGATAGTAAAATGTTGGAGGGGGACATGTCTCCCTCCAGTCGCTACACCCCTGCCTTGGGAAAATCACCCAACCTGTCTGGGCTCAGTTTACCCATCTGTAGGTAACCATATTTGCATACAGCCTAGGAACGCTGGGAGGCCTAATTAAGGAATGTTTAAGTGACAAGTTCCCTGACAATAGACTAGAACTTGGGACCACCTAACTCCCAGACCTGTGCTCATTCCTACAAAGCAGGGAGTCTTTTGCTTGGCACAATGGTGAACATAATGTTTTCACGAGTCCTTAGTCTTCCTAAAACATTCACCCATTTTGTCAAGTCCTTGCAAGTTCAGTTCTCATCTATTCACACCTGCCCATCCACCAAAACTAACCCACCCCACGGTCCTCTGAAGACAGCTAAACCTTAACAGTAGATTTAAGCATACATTTAATCTCTGCAAAACACACTGTGCTTAAACAAATGCAATACAGGCATGGTTGAGTTCTGATCACCCAAAGGATTGAATCATGTGGGGAAAATGTATCCCCACACCCCCGATACATAGAATTCAAAAATGGACAAATTGATTTTGCTGAACATTTTTTTAAAAACATCATCTCTGTACAGAGATTGGACATGATCAATCTCAGCACCAAAGGTGTGTGTATGAGAAAGTAACAATGATCTGCTGAAAAAGGATTTTTCTAATAGATGTATTTCTCGCTTAATTATAGCAGCAGCTTCTATTCTAGCTATACAAGGGCTCTTAAGAACCCGCTGTTTTGCTGTAAAATGGGAATTTTAGCAGTGTGCACGCATTAACTGTGAGACTGGAACTCCTCCAAGCTAATTTATCTTTAAAGAAAACACATTGGAGACAAATGTAAACACCTTCTCCCCTCTCCTATGTAACTCAGTGTTGAAATGAAAGCTAAGGGCCAAGGTCATCCCTGCTGTAACTCCATACCTTTCAAAAAAGATACATCAAGGAAGGATTTGGCTCTATCAGCTTATTAAACAACCTCCTCCAACAAGACTAAGAATAAATCATGTCAGAGGCTTGTATATCATCACTTCTTGGGCCCCCTTTCAATGATTAATTCAGCAGATTATTAAGGTCAAAGGACAGTCCCAAGGACGACATCATGGCTATAAATATACTGGCTGTGCATCTAGTTACATGAGGTAGCTGTAGAATAAACACAGAGGCCTGGAAAGATCTCACCCACAGCCACTCACTCTACTTGTCCTGCTTTGTCCATTTCTGAAGATTAATCTGACCTTGCTTGCAAGAGTATGTCTCGGTCCTGCACAGGGTAAACCCAAAATTTTCCACAGGAAAAATCCCTGTTTTCCAACCAGTTCTATCATAGCTTTTTACTGATGCATTCATCAGACCAGATCTAATATTTAATAGAATCATAGAAGATTAGGGTTGGAAGGGACCTCAGGAGGTCATCTAGTCCAACCCCCTGCTCAAAGCAGGACCAACACCAACTAAATCATCCCAGCCAGGGTTTTGTCAAGCCGGGCCTTAAAAAACTTCAAAGGATGGAGATGCCACCACCTCTGTAGGTACCCATTCCAGTGCTTCACCACCCTCCTAGTGAAATAGTGTTTCCTAATATCCAACCTAAACCTCTCCCACTGCAACTTCAGACCATTGTTCCTTGTTCTGTCATCTGCCACCACTGAGAACAGCCTAGCTCCATCCTCTTTGGAACCCCCCTTCAGGTAGTTGAAGTCTGCTATCAAATCCCCCTCTCACTCTTCTCTTCTGCAGACTAAATAAACCCAGTTCCCTCAGTCTCTCCTCATAATCATGTGCCCCAGCCTCCTAATCATTTTTGTTGCCTTCCACTGGACTCTCTCCAATTTGTCCACATCCTTTTTGTAGCGGGGGGCCCAAAACTGGATGCCATACTCCAGATGTGGCCTCACCAGTGTCGAATAGAGGGGAATAATTACTTCCCTCGATCTGCTGGCAATGCTCCTACTAATGCAGCCCAATATGCCATTAGCCTTCTTCTATGCTGACTCATATCCAGCTTCTCGTCCACTGTAATCCCCAGGCCCTATTCTGCCAAACTGCCACTTAGCCAGTCGGTCCCCAGCCTGTAAGGACTTGCTAGTAGGTCACATGGAAATTCACATCAGAGAAGTTAGGGTCACAAAACTCCTTCCTTAGGCTGCCTCTTATCCAGGGTTCCTTGTAAGGGGACTGTCTCATCCTCTGTAAATGTACCTACTAATCTACATACGATTAGATATTGTCCATGCACCCAGTGAACAGCATGTAAATGAACATGACAAATGTTCTTTGGCTAATTAAGAATGTCCTTGGCCTGTGGAGAATGCCTGTCCCATGAACTCTTCACTAGCCAAAGAGCATTCGTTATTAGTATTCATTTTTGGCTTTTCAGTGCATTATCAAAAACCAAAACATTCTGATTGAAAATGGCACCACACTGCCTCATGGGAGTTGTAGTTTGGGTACCTTATGCTCCCATTCTCTGTTAGGCAGAGCTGTCTGGCCAGACTTCATCTCCCATGATGCACCATGGCCAGCAGCCCCCTATGAGGTACCCGCTTCCCTCAGCAAGAGGGGAGAAAGTGGTGTATCATGGAAGATGTAGTCTGACCTGGAAGGCCCGCCTACAGGGGAGAATGTGAGCATGAACCACTTGAACTACAGTTCCCATGAGACATTGCAGTTTTTTTCAATCCATTTTTAATCAAAATATTGAAATATTTTGATTTTCAGCTGAAATCATCTGAATTTCGGGTGCCCTGTATTTTAATGAAAAATCAAAATTTTCCACAGAGAGCAGACACTTTTTAGCAAAAAAAACCTTAATTGAGTTGAAAACCCAATTTTCCATTGTCAAACAGTTTTGCCAGACAGACTTTTGACCAGCCCTGTGTTTGGATGGAAAGCACTCTGCTGGTTGGTTCCCTCATGCCATCTCGGCCCCTAAGCTGCTATCCTGTAGGAGATGTACATATTCAAAAGCTCTGGCAAGTAGCAGAATGAGGGGCTCATGGAGCTCCTTAGAGATATGGCAGTGTAAAACGAGTCTTTCTGGGGCATCTCCCTAGTGGGGCTCTGGACTCTTGCCATGCCCAGTTACCACCATGGGGTTACTCCAGTACAAGCCGTACCCTCTTAGTCCTTGTAGTGGGTGTGACAATGCGGTTCTGGCGGAACCCAACTGAGAGTGCCAACTCAGGACAAATTGCTCAAACACGGCAGTTACAGCCCAAGGCTGGGGTCTTTTCCACCTCTAAGGCAAACCAAACCAGCCAGACTAAGAGGACTTCGGTCTCACCCCACTGGCTAACCACAAGTCTCACAAGCAATCTCCTTAGACACTCCAGTTTCCCAGTATTACCACCAGTGCCACTCGTTATGGGGACAAATGGTTATGAAAACCCAGACCCCAGTAAAAGAAAAAGGTTCTCCTGATCCCAAAGGACCAAGCCCCAGACCCAGGTCAATATACAAATCAGATCTTACCCACAAATCACGCTGTTGCCAATCCTTTAGAATCTAAAATCTAAAGGTTTATTCATAAAAGGAAAAAGATAGAGATGAGAGTTAGAATTGGTTAAATGGAATCAATTACATACAGTAATGGCAAAGTTCTTGGTTCAGGCTTGCAGCAGCGATAGAATAAACTGCAGGTTCAAATCAAGTCTCTGGAATACATCCCCCGCTGGGATGGGTCCTCAGTCCTTTGTTCAAAGCTTCAGCTTGTAGCAAAGTTCCTCCAGAGGTATGAAGCAGGATTGAAGACAAGATGTAGATGAGGCATCAGCCTTATATAGTCTTTTCCAGGTGTAAGAACACCTCTTTGTTCTTACTGTGGAAAATTACAGCAAAATGGAGTCTGGAGTCACATGGGCAAGTTCCTGCATACTTTGCTGAGTCTCAAGGCATATTTGCCTTCTCTCAATGGGTCCATTGTATAGCTGATGGTCCTTAATGGGCCATCAAGCAGGCTAGGCAGAGCTAACACCAGTTTGTCTGGGATGTCACCCAGCAGCATAGCATAAGTTTGAAATACAGACAGTATAGAGCCAATATTCATAACTTAAACTACAAAATTGATACACACATATAGACAGCCTAATCATAACCAGTAAACCATAACCTTGTCTTAGACACCCCATTTGACCCCCTTTATACAAGACTTGCGTGCCACTACAGGACCTTGGTTGCAATAATGATCTATATGGTCCCAGATTATATCAATAACGTCACAGTGGGTCCTGCCCTTGTGGGCCCTGCTTGGTTGATGGGTAGGGGGAAAGCAAAGGTGCAGGTTCAACACAAAACAAGCCCTTTCTGAGAACAGTGAAAAGCAGACATGGCAGAGGCACCATCTTACTTCAGAGGTGCCTGGATAGCTGCCTTAGTCTTTACCTATCGGGTTTGTCCCTGAAGTTCACTGGACTCCTTGAAGAGCTGGGGGTGTTTCTGGAGTGAAGGTTCTTCCTGCTGTTTCAGGAGCTACTCCAGCCGCCCCCTTCTCAAGGCTTCCCCCTTGTGGACTGCAGCTTCCTCCTTTTAAAGCTTTCCTGCTTACCATGCATGTTTGGCAGGGTTACCTTAGGGCACAGAGCTTCCCAAGCTCCTTCTCTGTTAGTGCAGAGTTTATAAGCCCACCACAGGCAGCCACGGCAGAGGCTTATGGCATCACTGCTCAAGGCCTTGGAGGAGTGGAAAGGAATGCCGAGAAGGGCAGTGGCAGAGAAGGCATTAGAACACAGGAACTTTTCCATTACTGCTTCCTGTCTCAGGGGGAAAGCTGCAGGTGAGGAGAGAGGAACTAGAGTTGGTTAGAAAAAAAAAAAAAGAAAAAAGTTATTTTTCCACAAAAAAAATCATAAAGTTTGTATTTTTTTTTTCAAAATTTGCAATGCAAATTTGTTGACAAACACAAAATTAAAAAGGGAAAATAATTCACTAATCAAAAAAAATTTTGATAAAAATTTTCAGTGTTCAGACACCAAAAACTTTACTGAGAATTGAAAACTTTTACCGCAAAATACTCAATTTCCATTTTGTCATCTAACAATTGGAAAACTTCAACCCAAATGAAAATTTTCCACACCAAAAAAAAAATCATTTTGGTCAAAAAGCCATTGTTGGTCAAAAAACATTCTGATGACAAGACTTCAATCAGCTCTAGGAGTAACAGGATGCAGAGAGAAGGCAGAGGATTGGGGCATGAGAGTATTTGGCTTTGGATTCACTATACACCGAATACTAGGCCAAACTATTTGGCATTCACTGTATAATAAAATAATGACCATGCCCTATCCTTCAGCGTTCAGATCCAACAAATGAGCCAATAACATCATGTAGTGGTTAGTGGCCATCCCTCCCCATCAGTCTCAGAGGGAGGCCACACCCCCTCATTATGTTGTACCTATAAATGCAATGCTCAATAGGGGAATTAGCAGTCTCAGGGCTCTGGCCCTGGCGCAGGGCAGAGAAGTAAGCAAACGCAGGTCATCCAGCCTAAGGTGGGTAGGTGGTCATCCCAAGGGTGAGGCAGCTGCAAGGGGACCCGGGCCCACCCTACTCCACCGGGTCCCAGCCCAGGGCCCTGACAGTGGCAGAGGGCTCTGCCAGTGGGTCAGCAGGGATTCCATTGTAACACGCTGACCTAGACTCTGGCAACACAACTGGACTAATGTCTAGTGTTCCTGAGCTACTGATAGTCCTCCAATGCCTTCCCAAAATTCCCCTTGTATGCCCAGATAGGACATACAAGTTCACCTCCATACTGGAAAAGAGTTCATAGTGGGACTCAGCTTAGTGCAGCAGAAAGAACCATGGGATGTGTCCCCAGAAGTCCTAGCAACAGTCCTACTTAGTGCAATACCGGTGTGGATACAGCAGCTTGAGTGTTATTTTGCAGTGTGGCCACTCTCACTCCAGCTAGACTAACTTGAGAGGAGTCACTTGAATGTAGATAACACAAGTTAACTCTGCAGTGAAGACCACCCCACAGAAAGCCAGTGAACATAAGTGTATGTGACTATGGGTATGTCTACACTTACCATGGATCGATGCTGTGGCAATCGATCCACTGGGGGTCAATTTAGCAGGTCTAATGAAGACCCGCTAAATGAACCACTGATCGCTCTCCTGTCAATTCTGGTATTCTACCGAAACAAGAAGTGTAAGGTAAGTCAACAGGAGACCTGTCAACCCAGCGCAATGTAGACACCGCAATAAGTCAACCTAAGTTACATTGACTCCAGCTACGTTATTCACATAGCTGGAGTTGCGTAATTTAGGTCCACTTAACCCTGTAGTGTAGACCTGCCCTTAGATTCAACTTGCAGGGATCTGAAAAGAACATAAACCTCAGGACTACAATCAACTAAACAGAGGGGATCATATAAACTACATCAGAACTAGCAAACCCTGCAAGATTCCATCTCATTGGATCTTAGGCATTCAGGGTATCTCTGCATCATGTTCTGTGAGTACAGTATGTCAGACAGACCTGGCTAAAAACAGAAACAAAAACTCTATCTCTAGGTATTTTGTATCTGTCATCATACCTGATGCACAGAATATGATTTCTCTCTTTGATCTAGCTAGAGTAGCACTGTACCAAGTAGTTTCTTGAGTATGTACCCAGGGCCCTGGGTGGGGATAGTCCATGCAGCTGACCATGCTGCTATGGCTTCATAGCTATTGTTACTTGAGCTATCTAGATCCATCTCTAGTTGTGCTGCAGTCACATCTCTAACTGCAATGTCGACATACCCACAGTGAGCCGAAAAACACAAACAGCATATGGAAGCAGGGAGGGTAAGATTCTGAAAAATCTGGTTTGGTTTCAGAATACAACAATTCTGTGACAGAATCAAGACTCCCCATGAGAAATTCTGCAGATTGTTGAAGCACCAGGAATTTTCACTAGACAAACAATGGGAGTAAGAACATGATATAAATTTACTGCTCAGAAACGTGTGAATCCACATGTTGTCCAGGAAGGGTGACACAGGTTTATGCACTGCTTGAGTCCTACTTAAGTCCTTTCTGGAGGACGTAAGTGATGCAGAAGCCTGAGGTGACCTCTGTGCACATGGGTAAATTTCATTCAGAACAAACGCATTTTGTCAAAGTGTTTAGCCCCTTTAAAAGAAAAAGCAAGTAATGTCAGCACTTTACTTTTTCCAAGCACTGTATGGACTTTGACTAATTTGTGCCCATGACACCCCTGAGAGGTCGGAAAGTAAATGCTGTTAGTTTCATGTTACACAGAGACACAGTGCTCCAACTAATCCCTTGACTCCAATAGGTTGCCTAGGGCAGTGGTTTTTGACCTTTTTCCATTTGCGGATCCCTAAAAAATTTTGAATGGAGGTGCGGACGCCTTTGGAAATCTTAGACATAGCCCTGGTCTACACTACGAGTTTAGGTCGAATTTAGTAGCATTAGATCAATTTAACCCTGCACCTGTCAACACGACAAAGCCATTTTTGTCGACTTAAAGGGATCTTAAAATCGGTTTCTGTACTCCTCCCCGACGAGGGGATTAGCACTGAAATTGACATCGCCGGGTCGAATTTGGGATAGTGTGGACGCAATTCGACGGCATTGGCCTCCGGGAGCTATCCCAAAGTGCTCCATTGAGACCGCTCTGGACAGCACTCTCAACTCAGATACACTGGCCAGGTAGACAGGAAAAGCCCCGGGAACTTTTGAATTTCATTTTCTGTTTGGCCAGCATGGCAAGCTGATCAGCACAAGTGACTATGGAGTCCCAGAATTGCAAAAGAGCTCCAGCATGGAGGTACTGGATGGGAAGTACTGGATCTGATCGCTGTATGGGGAGAAGAATCCTCGCAGCAGGCAAGCACACAGCAGGCAAGCAGAGAATCCCTTCTCCCCAGCAGCCAGGAACTGTTCATCACCCTGGAGCTAATACCCTCCCAACCCTGCCAAAGTGGGCTCCCGGACCATGAAGCCGGAGAAGGCACCTCTGGTGAGTGTACCTTTGTAAATATAATACAGGGTTTAAAAGCAAGCATGTTTAATGTTTAATTTTCCCTGAAGGCTTGGGATGCATTCGTGGCCAGTATAGCTACTGGAAAAGTCTGTTAACGTGTCTGGGGATGGAGCGGAAATCCTCCAGGGACATCTCCATGAAGCTCTCGTGGAGGTACTCTGAAAGGCTTTGCCATGTGGTGGGTGGAGGCCCGTTCATGCTGAGCTGTTCGCGTTTGGCTGAGAGGGATCTTCCCTGATACTAGCCACGCAGTGGGGGCGGGGGGCAGGTGAAGCACATGTGCTATATAATGTGAATCGCTTGATTCAGTGTGAAATAGTCTTCCCTTTGTTCTCTAAAATGTATCTTTTTAAATACTATTCTCCCTTTTTTTCCTCCCGCAGCTGCAAATGTTTCTACGCTCCCCCTATCATCTCCGTCCCAGAGGCTAATGAGCCTAATGTGGGAGCAAACTGACATGCTCAGGCATCTGGTGGAGCTGCAGGAAAGGCAGCAGGAGCACAGACCGCCGCTGCAGCCCCTGTATAACCGCCTGGCCTCCTCCCCAAGTTCCATATCCTCCTCACCCAGACGCCCAAAAACATGGGGGAGGGAGGCTACGGGCACCCAGCCACTCCACCCCAGAGGATTGCCCAAGCAACAGAAGGCTGGCATTCAATAAGTTTTGAACTGTAGTGTGGCATTGTCCTCCCCTCATCCACCACCCCACCCGGTGCTTCCCTCCTCACCCGCCCCTCCCAGGCTACCTTGCGAGTTTTCTCCCTATTTGTGTGATGAATTAATAAAGAATGCATGATTTTGAAACAATAATGACTTTATTGCCTCTGAAAGCGGTGATCGAAGGGGGGAGGTTGGTTGGCTTACAGGGAAGTACAGTCAACCAAGGGGGCGGGTTTTCATCAAGGAGAAACAAACAGAACTATCACCCCGTAATTGGCCACGATTTGCCTCAACCTTCCACTCTGCCATAAACGTCTCCCCCTTACTCTCACAGATATTATGGAGCACACAGCAAGCAGCAATAACAATGTGAATATTGGTTTCGCTGTGGTCTAACCTAGTCAGTAAACTGCGCCAGCGAGCTTTTAAACGTCCAAATGCACATTCTACCACCATTCTGCACTTGCTCAGCCTATAGTTGAACTGCTCCTTACTACTGTCCAGGGTGCCTGTGTATGGCTTCATGAGCCATGGCATTAAGGGGTAGGCTGGGTCCCCAAGGATAACTATAGGCATTTCAACATCCCCAACGGTAATTCAACTGTGAGGGCTGCTCTCATCTTGGTATTCTGGTGCTTCAGGGCAGGGGAAAGCAAGTCACAAAGTTCCATGAAAGTGCCCTTACACATGCAAAAGTTTTGCAGCCACTGGGAGTCATCCCAGACCTGCAACACTATGCGGTCCCACCAGTCTGTGCTTGTTTCCTGGGCCCAGAATCGGCATTCCATGGCATGAACCTGCCCCATTACCACCATGATGTCCAAATTGCTAGGGCCTGTGCTTTGAGAGAAGTCCGTATCCATGTCCTCATCACTATCATGATCACGCTGTCATCCCCTCCTCACCTGATTTTGCAGGCTCTGCACATACTGCAGGATAATGCGCGAGGTGTTTACAACGCTCACAACAGCAGCGGTGAGCTGAGCGGGCTCCATGCTTGCTGTGGTATGGCGTCTGCAGGAGAGCAGAAGAGCAGAGTTGCAGCGGAAGCGGTGGATGACGACGGTTAGCATAGCGCACATTTCCCGATGAAGAACACACGTTCCCGGGAGCCCATGACAGACAACCTAGAGAAATTCACTATCAAGACAAGAGCAGGAGAGCAGAGTTGCTGCGGAAGTGGTGGATGACGACGGGATGCCACGAGAATAGATATTTATAAAGAACGACGAGAGAACCTGTGAGGTGGATTCATGGCACCAGGAGAGCAGGAGAGCAGAGTTGCAGCAAAAGCAGTGGTTGGATGATGACGTTAGCAGTCCTACTGCACTGTCTGCTGAAAGCAGTATGGCGCTGGCACGGAAAAAAGGTGTGAAACGATTGTCTGCCATTGCTTTCACAGAGGGAGGGGCGACTGACGACATGTACCCAAAACCACCGCGACAATGTTTTTGCCCCATCAGGCATTGGGAGCTCAACCCAGAATTCCAATGGGCAGCGGAAACTGTGGGAACTGTAGGATAGCTACCCACAGTGCAACGCTCCGAAAATCGATGCTAGCCATGGTACTGTGGACGCACACCGTCGACTTAATACGCTTAGTAGGGACACACACAATCGACTGTATAAAATCGCTTCCTAAAAATCGACTTCTATAAATTCGACCTAATTTTGTAGTGTAGACATACCCATAGTCTTCAGACCCTCAGGGGTCCACGGACCACAGATTGAAAACCACTGGCCTAGGGTGTAGCAAAGGGCAGAATTTGGCCTAGGGAGGTCATACAGCAAGTCACTGGCACAGCTGAAGTTTAAATGCAGGGGTCCTTGGCTCCCAGGTCTGTGAGCAGTAAATTGGAGCACATGGCCTCTCAGACAAAGTATGATGCTACCTTCAGTGCAAAGCAGCAGAGAACTTTAAAGTACAAAGGAGTAAAGTCATTGTTAGTCATCAGATTTTATGCTGATCAGAGATGGAGCAAACCCACTGCAACACTACCCAGCATGAGAAGACTGAAGTGAAAAATTATTTTGTTGCTCTCAATTGCAATTTTATGACCATTGGTTAGACATTTATTTAATATGAAGTGAGCACATCTAACAATATAAGTGTAGTGTGGTCTAGTGACTTGGCCAGTGGTCTGGGCATCAGGAGACTTGGGTTTGATTCCTGGTTCTGGTACTGATTTCCTCTGTAACCTTGGGCAAATTGCTTCCTCCCATCCTTTGCCTCTTTAGGGTAGGGACTATTATGTGTTTGTACAGGTCCTGATCT
This sequence comes from Emys orbicularis, assembly GCF_028017835.1. Lineage (NCBI taxonomy): Eukaryota > Metazoa > Chordata > Testudines > Emydidae > Emys > Emys orbicularis. The sequence goes on along the minus strand of NC_088690.1, from coordinate 64,959,632 downwards.
GTTTTGGGACCTCTAGGTGCTAGTGTACTACTACTACTAATTAATAATTAATTATTATGATTACTAATACAGATTTACTAGTTCAGGTAATTCTATTGCACTGACATATTCCCCCAGTAGTTTCTATTGGATACAATATTCTTTCTCACTTCCTGCCCTACATTGCTATGTAGTGTTGTTCTGTGTTGTTAAACTACCACCACTTTCCATCCCAATATATTTAAACCTGATAAAGAAACATATTTCTTTATAGAAAGCCTAATTAACTCATGGAACTCATTGCCCCGAGATATCACTGAGGCCGAAAGCTTAGCAGGTTGCACAAACATTTAAGACATTAGTATGGATAATGAACACATCCCCTGCGAGGCGCTTTGGAAAATCTCCCTTGACACCCATCTGCATCTTTAGGCACCTACATATCTTTAAAAATCTGTCCCTAAGTGACTGAGGTTAGGGAAAAAAATTCTCTATGGGCAGCTTATTCCATGTTTGCCTAATAGAGGGTGGGATGCGGCACACCCCTATCCCAATCAGGAAACCACTAACGAGCTCCTCTGGGCTCAACCAGTACTAAATAGGTGCACCTGCAGAGCCTGTGCCATGTGTAGGAAATGAGCTTAAAAGGGAGAGTCTGTCACTGGAAAGGGGGGTAACCAGAGGAAGGTGGCTGGGCCTCAGAGGCAGCAACGCTTGCAACAGAGCTGCTAGGAGGAAGATGGCTTGCAAACCTCTGCCACACGCAAGGGCCCTCCAGACCAGGTACAAGCCCACTACAACAGGGAGGGGTTGGAGATAAGCCCTGAGCTAGGTCTAACTGTACTTAACCTTCATTGACAAGCCAGACCTCTATAGACTCATAGACTTTAAGGTCAGAACGGACCATGATGATCATCTAGTCTGGCCTCCTGCACATTGAAGGCCACAGAACTTCACCCACCCACTCCTGTAACAGACCCCTAACTTCTGGCTGAGTTACGAAGTCCTCAAATCATGGTTTAAAGACCTCAAGTTACAGAGAATCCACCATTTACATTAGTTTAAACCTGCAAGTAGCCCATGCCCCATGCTGGAGAGACTCTTTTGAATGACTCAGACAGCGAGCGCCCCTGTAATTGGAAAGACTTTTAAGAGGGAAGCGTCTCTGAAAAAGCCCTGGCCCTAAAAAGGCCCAGCCTTTCACATGGGGTATCTCACAACTTCTTCAGAAACATTTAGAAACAGGCTCTGAGAGAGGCAGGGTAGGGGCTAGCTGGAGTATTAGTCTGGTTTGGTATATCATGTCCTACTTCACTGAACAGACTAGGTCTGACCTTGCAGCATTTACACAGGTGAAACTCCCACTGAAGCCAGTGAGAATTTTGCCTATGTATGGCCCCAATCCTACAAATAGAACCACCCCTTAACCTCCGTGGAACTCTGGGGTTCTGTGCAAGTGCTTGGGTCCACCTGCATGGTGTGTTTTGCAGGATCAGGACCTAAGAATTGAAGAAGGACTGGGCACGATGCATGTGAATTATGACACGTGCCCTGCTTCTTGCCGAAGATGGGAGCAGACGACTTACCCCAATAAACTTCCTAAGAAATTCCCTGGAGGATTCAATGTCTGTACTGGACAGCTCAATGTAATCTCCCATCATGCCCTCTTCTGTCGCTGGCACCTCCCGATAGAAATGTTTGGCTCTGGCATAGAACTGCATCTCGCCGTTGATCACTTCGCTCGTTAAAGCATAAAGTTTCACTGCAAACAGAAAGTGTATTATTATTTATTTATAATGGGATACTCCATGGTCTGATTGGGTGTCTTATTGGATTGTGTGTGTGTGTGTGTGTGTGCGCGCGCGTGCGCGCGTAAGATCTTTGAATGTGGGAATAAACCAATAATTTGCAAAATTCTCTTCCTAATTAAAAAGGATGATTAATTCTGGACTGGCTCTGGCAAGGTGCTGAGATCCATCAACTCACATTAAAGTCAATGGGAACTGAGGCCGCTCAGCACCTTCCAAGGTCAGGCCCCATTTGTGTAAATACATCCCTACCTTCCCAGATGGCTCCATGTTAACTCAAAATTGTAGATTTCAGACTTGAGAGCAAACACGCATGCAAATTAGAGCCACAGAAGCTGTTTGCTACACAGCAAAACCGTGGGTTGCATTAACAGTTTTAGACTATGGGTATGTCTACACGGCAATCAAAAGGATGACTGCGCACATATGGACCTACCTGAGCTAGCTTTGATCTAGCTAGCTTGAATAACAATAGCATAGAAGTCCCAGCAGTATGAGCCAGCTGCTCAAGTACGTACCCAGGTTGTACAACCCGTGCTGCTGCAGTTTCACTTCTATTGTTATTTGAGCTGCTTCGATCAAAGCTAGCTCTGGTATGGCTACACGTGCTGCAGTCACACCTCTGATTGCAATGTACAGGTACCCCGAGATGAGGCTAATTGGTTTGTAGAGTCCAAGGCCCAGCACCTTGTGTAGTTGATTATAAGTGTGCAAAGTGTGTGCCAAGCAGGAGTAAAACGGTCCCACCAGTGTGACTGAGTGAAGAATTCTATGACTTTCTGTAATATTTTCTTCCTGCTTGGCACCAGTGGAGTTAATTGCAAGGTCCGGTCCTAAATGACTATATACGGTGCAAGGTGGTAGCACATCAGTCCCTAAATCTTCATCTGCCACAGATCAAAAAGGAGGAGGGATATGTAATTGATGAGGGTGACACAATAGGTGCCAGAGTTTGGAGTTTCTATTTTCATTGTTTAGTTTTTAAATGTTTGGGCTCTATATTACTATCACATGGTCTGCTGGTGACCAGGAATAGTAGATTCGCAGCTGTCTAAGACATATGAATTCTCAACTTGATATTTGATACTTTTCCCTTTTTCTTTCATTAACTGAGATCTGTCCTAAATGTTCTGGGTTTTTTGTCCTTACCCTTTTTAAGTATTTGTAGGCACTTACAATCTAAGTAAAAGACAACAGATAGATACAGACAGACAGATAGGAAGTATAAGGAAACAATGAGACAACATTGGTCAGCATGCGAGACAGAGGTCTCTACCTAAGTGTTGTCAAGTTGTTTTTTTGTAGGCATCAATGCAAAGGAGAGTTTTGAGGCGGGCTTTGAAAGCGGATAATGTAGCTTTTCCTTGCATGAAAAAGAGCTGTTCCCAAACATTCCTGTGAATGAAGACCCAATCACATGACTGCCTGTGAATAGCAAGTAACAAGGAGGCAGGGATGAAGCTAATGCTGGTGTGGATTTGCAACAAGTACTCGTGAGCAGTGCAGTATGTGGCCAGTCTTACCATAGGTCGTGCATCTCCAATACACGTGCAGCACTGGAAGTGAGCAAGTGCCAAATGTCCGTCTGTTTAGGTACCTTCAGCCACAATGTAAACACAGACCTCCCTGTAGACTAAATAAATAAAATGATGGGAAAGGAATGCAGTTTATGTAGCTTGCAACTCTTATGATTTTGTCTTCGGTGTACTGCACTTTTACATTTCTAAGGAGTCATTGACTGTAATTATTGCCTGGTCTCTGAACAGGCGAGTGAGACTGCACTGTGGAAGACCAGAGTAGGCCACAATTCATGAATGAGCATGGACTGTATTTACTGAAGGCAAGGAGCTCAGTGGGGAATAAGTGTGTGCTTGCCCATCCTGAGCACCAGAATGACATCCTGGAGGCAAATGAGGGAGGGGCAAAGGAAGTAAAATAGGGAATAATTACCACCAAAGACCACTAGGAGCAAAATAGTGCTACTGGATTACGTATACGCAGCATGCCAGGGATATCCTTTATCCAACAAAAGCAGCATTACCAGCCCCTCTTGTCATCACCTGCTTAAGCCGACTGCTGAGCGGATACTATTAAAGCTTTAATCCATTACACATTTATGTTATGCCTGAGAAATTTATACCACAGGTGAGTGCTGAGCCCAGCAAGGGTCAAACCCGGGTTTGACACACTCCACTGGTTATTTTCCATACTCCAAAGAAACATTTCACTAAAGGAAGAAAAAACAAGGGAGCAGCAGCTGATCCCCTGCAAATCTTGACCATGGTGATTGTCAGACCCTGGGAAATAGAAGGATCCACTGGCTGTTGTCCTTTCCTCCAGGGACTGTTGCCCTTCTACCCATGTATCCCCTTTCTCTGTATACTGCAGCCACTGTTGATGAGGCTAGTGGAACTGAGGCCCAGGATGCTGGCTTTACAAGATCTCACTTAAGAGATTCCATTGATGATTTCTAGAACAATTTTATTGGGCTTGTCAAGAGATGGAGTTTCACATTCTCCTGATGGATGGAAAGGAGAGGAATGAACGTGCAGCTTGTGCTTCAGGGCTGGGGTTTGTGTGAAAGGGGCAGCACATATTACTGTTATTCAGAGCAGTAACACTCAAAGTGTGACCCCAATGAAAGGGATCACATGGGAGTGACATGCTGCTCAGGATCTTAGATCTTTGGAGTCTGGCCCTGAATTTCTCATGGACCCTTAGCTACACACCACCTTCTGGCTTCCCCTCGCCACTGGCACCACCTCCCAGAGTGGCGCAGTTCATGTTTTTGCCCACTTATCAAGCCAACCAGGAGTTGTGTCAGATACATTCACATCGTGACTCCCATTGCAGCTAAACATGAGAGAGACCAAATCTGGCAATGCCCACTGAGACCACAATAGAAGACGCAGACATAGATCTCAACATAAACTTCTCAGCCAAAGATGGCACTAAAAATTGTCCGTTTCAATGTGGAGGGGTTCTCTGCGAAGAAGGCTGACATGCTATCTGGCATGAAAACAGATGTTGTGTGCTTGCAACTGACAGACGGCAAGGCAACAGCACCAAACACTCCTGGCATGCATATAGCTGTGAACATCAAAAGCAACATTTATGGCGGCACAATACTTTGACGTGACAAAAGACTGGTGGAAAAACACTGCTGTGAAGCACCACGGTACAACACTTATCAGGGCAGCAATTTCTGTTTACAAACCACCACGTGAACAGTTTGCATGGCCAACTGACCTTCCACTGCTGTAAAACCATGTCTTGTCACAGGCGATTTCAACAGTCACAAAACCATCTGGGGATTCCCCAACAAAGGGGAAGAAGTTGAGAAGGGGGCAGCAACTAACAAGTTGACCTTGCTCTACGACTTCAAGGACAAATGTGCCTTCCAAAGCACTGGATGGAACAAGGGGTACTATCCCAAATCTAGCTTTTGTGACCTCTGAAAATGCCGGTAACTTCAGAAGGGAGGTTATGGCAATAATAGACCAGCGCAAGTGACATTAGAGGCTGCAGTGCAACCCAGGAAAACAAAGCACCTGCCAAGATTCTACTTCAGAAAAGCTTCCTGGGAAGGCTTCACCTTTGAACTGAGCACTATGTTCACTGTGGCAAACTTGTCTCTCTGGTGTGAAAGAGTGCCCAAAAGTACATCCCTAGGGGATGTTGGACATTACGTACACCTGGGCTTTCAGAACAGGCAAGCCGACAATATAAGAGAGATTCAGAATTTTTTGACCTGGATCCATTCAGTGAAGAAACCAGTGAGCTTATGAGAGAGATTGGAAATGAGCAGCACAACCGCTGAAGGGAGCTGATTGAAACAATAGCAAAAAAAAGAATGGGCCAACCAAGCTGCACACCAACTCATCCCAACTGACAAACCAACCCACAAAGCAAAGTATAAAGCTAAACAAATCAAGCAGGAACTTTGCTAACTCCTCAGACAACAAAGTCCACAATGAGCAGCTCAACACAGAGGAGTTGACCACAGCCATGAAAACCCTGAAAAGTGGAAAGGCAGCTAGTCTCGATGGTATAGCTAATGAATCATTGCTACACTTTGGGACAAGAGCACAGAATGACTAGGGTGAAGAGAATTTATCTTCTATGGGACACTTCAGATGGTTGCATATTTTGTTTGTCTTTTTAGCAGCTCTATAGAAATAGTGCAAAACACAACTGCTTCCACTCTATAAGAGACCTATAAATGCCTTGATCTCTAACAGAATTCCCACTGGTGTCAAAGGCAGGTGCACATGTTCAGTGAAGGTGATCTGTTGCCTGTGAATGTGGAGGAAACCCTCAAGAACGAATGCCCTGCCGATAAGATAAACAAGATGTCACCTAAAAGGTTCTTTCCCTCGCTAACTGATGTGATTCTAACATTCAGTGTAGCTTGCAGTATGCAGCTGACAAAGTGACCATCTTAAAATAATACAGCCCTAAGTCAAAACCAGGTTTCTTTTTGATTGTCATCAGGACAATTGTGGCTTTTGGGAATTGAAGTAGGACATCCTAAAATTTACATATTCGGGGCCAGACATTTCAGTAGAGCTCAGATCCTATTTCAGCACTATTTCCTAAAAAAGTGGCTCAGCACTTGGCATTCAGCAGCTCCTGTTGAAAATCTGGCCATAAATTAACCCTTCCTTCCAGAAGTACTTTGAAACCAAATAAATAATTGGATTGGGTGAATTGTGGGAGAGCATTGTTTCGCAAGCACCTTTCCACCCTGCAAAGCAAGACTTGGATCAAAGATATGGACATCTGGAAAGATAACAAATATGGACATTTGACAGCCAGAAAGCAAAGCATGTCTGCTCCAGTTTCTCTCTCTCTCTTTCTCTCTCTTTCACACTCACACACAATGCAGCTTTTCACCCTTAAACTCCCAACACATTTTTTATTTTTACTGTGACTGGGGAAAAAATAGCATTAACCGCATCTGCAAGCAAAGTAGATCTCATCTGCCAATTCACCTATTTCTGTGATGCTTACCATTGTGGCACCAAGATACAATAAACTGTGATGCCAGATCAGTGGTAGCTGAAGGATAGAACAGACTGGCTTGTATAGCACCTTATTGTCTGTGCTAGGGTTTCGCAGAGCTATTTATTGTTATTATCAATTTATTTGTATTCTGGCAGCTCGCACAATGCATTAGGCACTGTCCACAGACAGACACACACAGATAACTCACCTAGGGGAAGCCGCTCCAGCAGGTAGAGGTAACTCTGAAAGAAATCTGTTCGTATGGCCTTGTGCAGGATAAAAGACATGCTGTGTCGACAGAGCTCCTCGTCCGTCTTGCGCCAGCGTGACTTAAAAGCTAAATGGGCTCCCTTACCATCCATGGTGATGATGGTTTATGGGATGGGGAGAGGGAATTGCTTGGATTGTGCTCTGAGTGGGACCTGTGCTTTCCAAGAGGCTGAGAGTGTGATTTAAACCGGGGCAGTCCTCTGTCATTCTATATTGGAGGGAGGGGGAGTGTCTGGGAATGGAGCAGGGAGAAGTGCTGGCTCTTAGCACTTGCTCAGAATAATCTCTCCAGTGTCACCCTCCTAAACTAGCAGCTGCTGGAAAGTGCTAAAAACCCAAACGGGATATTGCTTAGCCAGGGTAAAAGTATATGTGCTCCCAGAGGGATCACTCTAATTTGATTAGTTTTTAAAATCTCTTTAGCTTCTACTTCAAAGGACCATGGCTGTTGTGCAGTGGCTCCCTCTCCCTCTTTGGCATATCGGAGGGTAATTTTTGTTTTTCAGGCGCCGGGTCACCTCCAAGCCACGTTTGCTATTCATTCCCCTGAGAAGCCAGGTCTTCCTGGCAACGCACGAAGTGGGTAGAGTGCAGCTGCCTCTGGAGAGGCAGTAGTGTCTAGTGGACTGCGTCGTGGGCTGGCATTAAAGAAATATGGGTTCTAATCCCAGTTCTACTGCTATGTGACCTTGGGCCAGTCACTTTCTGTGCCTCCGTTTTCCATCTTGTCTATTTAGACTGCAAGCTCTTCAGGGCAAGGGCTTTCTCTAACTATGTGTATGTACAGCACCTTGTACAATGGGGCCCTGATCTGAGTTGGAGCCTCTAGGCTCCACCATAATATAATTAATACATCTTCTCAGCTACACTGGGGTAAATCAGGAGTAGTTAAACTGGTGTAAAATCAGTGCAAGTAAGAAGAGAATCAGGCCCTTGCTACTGTGCCCAAGTTAATTAAAAAATAAATGAATGGAGTTAACACCAAGTGAAGGGTGAGAATTTTAAATACACAAAAATGAAGGCAGTTGTCCAGCCAGTTTCCTTTAGGAGCCCGTGATGCTGCAGGGCCCACATGATTTCTGCCCCTTTGCACACCTGCATTACAGGCCTTGTTCTGCCCCTTTGACATCAAAGGAAAGTTTTGTCCCTGAGTTCAGGATTAAGCCCAGCAATCGGGGTTTCCATTTCATGACCATTATATGCACGCGATTAATTCAAATTAATTGTTATTAAGAAAATTAATCATGATTAATCACACTGTTAAACAATAGAATACCAATTGAAATTTATTAAATATTTTTGGATGTTTTTCTACATTTTCAAATATATCAATTTCTATTACAACACAGAATACAAAGTGTACAGTACTCACTTTATATTATTTTTTGTTACAAATATTTGCACTGTAAAAATGATAAAAGAAATTGTATTTTTCAGTTCACCTCATACAAGTACAGTAGTGCAATCTCTTTATCATGAAAGTGCAACTTACAAATGTAGGTTTTTTTGTTACATAACTGCATTAAAAAACAAAACAATGTAAAACTTTAGAGCCTACAAGTTCACTCAGTCCTACTTCTTGTTCAGCTGATTCCTAAGAGAAACAAGTTTGTTTACATTTAGGAGAGATAATGGTGCCCACTTCTTAATTACAATGTCACCTGAAAGTGAGAACAGGCATTTGCATGGCACTGTTGTAGCTGGCATCGCAAGATATTTATGTGCCAGATGCGCTAAAGATTCTTATGTCTCTTCATGCTTCAGCCATTGTTCCAGAGGAGATGCTTCCATGCTGATGATGCTCGTTAAAAAAATAACGCATTAATTGAATTTGTGACTGAACTACTTGGGGGAGAATTGTGTCTTCTGCTCGGTTTTATCTGCATTCTGCCATATATTCCATGTTATAGCAGTCTCGGATGATGACCCAGCACGTGTTCATTTTAAGAACACTTTCACTACAAATTTGACATAATGCAAAGAAAGTACCAATGTGAAATTTCTAAAGATAGCCACAGCATTCGACCCAAGGTTTAAGAACCTGAAGTGTCTTCCAAAATCTGATGAGGGACGAGGTATGGAGCATGCTTTCAGATGTCTTCAAAGAGCAACACTCCAATGCGGAAACTACAGAACCCAAATCATCAAAAAAGAAAATCAACCTTCTGTTGGTGGCCTCTTATTCAGATGATGAAAATGAACATGCGTCGGTCCTCACTGCTTTGGATCCTTATTGATCAGAACACATCATCAGCATGGATGCATGTCCTCTGGAATGGTGGTTGAAGCATCAAGGGACATATGAATCTTTAGCGCATGTGGCACGTAAATATCTTGCGATGCAAGACATTGTTTTATTTTTCAATGCCGTTTTTTTTTTTACATAATTCTATATTTTTAAGTTCAACTTTCATGATAGAGATTGCTCTACAGTACTTATATTAGGGGAATTGAAAAATACTATTTCTTTTGGTTTTTTTACAGTGCAAATATTTGTAATCAAAAATAAATATAAAGTGAGCACGGTACACTTTGTATTCTGTGTTGTAATTGAAATCAATATATTTGAAAATGTAGAAAACACCCACAAATATTTAAATAAATGGTATTCTATTATGGTTTAACAGCACAATTAATCGCACAATTAATTTTTTTAATCGCTTGACAGCCCTAGCAGTAAGTAAAATAGACGTGTATGTGTGTGCGTGCACGCACACGCACAGAGCCGGGATGGGTTTTCCATCAAAATCTGTCACACCACAAAGCAGTAAAGGTACTTAAGAACATAGCATAAGAACGGCCATACTTGGTCAGACCAAAGGTCCATCTAGCCCAGTATCCTGTCTTCCGACAGTGGCCAATACCAGGTGCCCCAGAGGGAATGAGCAGAACAGGGAATCATCAAGTGATCCATCCCCTGTTGCCCCTTTCCTGCTTCTGGCAAACAGAGGCTAGGGACACCATCCCTGCCCATCGTGGCTAATAGCCATTGATGGACCGATCCTCCATGAATTCATCTAGTTCTTTTTTTAACCCTGTTATAGTCTTGGCCTTCACAACATCCTCTGGCATAGAGTTCCACAGGTTGACTCTGCGTTGTGTGAAGAAATACTTCCTTTTCTTGTTTTATAGCTGCCTGTTAATTTCATTTGGTGACCCCTACTTCTTGTGTTATGAGAAGGAGTAAATAACACTTCCTTATTTACTTTCTCCACACCAGTTATGATTTTATAGACCTCAGTCATATCCCCTCTTAGTTGTCTCTTTTCCAAGCTGAAGAGTCCCCGTCTTATTAACCTCTCCTCATATGGAAGCCGTTCCATACCCCTAATAATTTTTGTTGTCCTTTTCTGAATCTTTTCCAATTCCAATATAACTTTTTTGAGATGGGGCAACCACATCTGTATGCAGTATTCAAGATGTGGGCGTACCATGGATTTATATAGAGGTAGTATGATATTTTCTGTCTTATTATCTATCTCTTTCTTAATGATTCCCAACTTTCTGTTTGCTTTTTTGACTGCCACTGCACATTGAGTGGATGTTTTCAGAGAACTATCCACAATGACTCCAAGATCTCTTTCTTGAGTGGTAACAGCTAATTTAGACCCCATCATTTTATTTGTATAGTTGGGATTATGTTTTCCAATGTGCATTACTTTGCATTTATCAACATTGAATTTCATCTGCCATTTTGTTGCCCACTCACCCAGTTTTGAGAGATCCTTTTGTAGCTCTTCACAGTCTGCCTGGGACTTAACTATCTTGAGTAGTTTTGTATCATCTGCAAATTTTGCCACCTCACTGTTTACCCCTTTTTCCAGATCATTGATGGACTGTTGGTTGGTTGAGGGAAGGAAAGAAGTGGGCATTGCAGCAACAAGGCTCTGATATGTAGTTGATAGGTCAGGGGGCTGGCAATCAAGAGAGCTGAGTTCTATTGCTGGCTCTGCCACTGTCTTGAAGTGTGATCTTCGTCAAGTTACTTCACAGCTCTGTGCCTCATTTTGTCTGTAAAAGTGGGATACTACCACCTACCGCCCAGGGATGCAATGCAACTCATGTAATGGTTGCAAAGTGCTTTGAAATCCTCAGAGGAAAGAGGCATAGTCAGAAGTCAGTGTTTAACAGGATGGGCTAAATTTAGACCTGGTGTAAGCAGATGCTGCTCCACTGCTTTCAATGAAGTTGCATTTGCTTACATTAAGGACCAGTCTACCCAGCCCAGCCCAGAAACCTTGCTGCCCATCTGAGAGTATTCTTATGGGCTTCTGATATGTAGGCAGCTGCTGAAATAACCCAGCTCACATCCAGTTCCCTGTTTACATGGGAATTGCACTTGTGTCACTTCAGGGAGAATGGGACCCTCTGTAACGTAGCCCCAAACGTCTCAGACCAGGATCATCCCTAGTGTAACTCCCTGGACTCCATCCCAGGGATGAAAGACTCTTCATGGATTTTTTTGTCATTTTTGGCCCCGCATTGGATGCTGTCCCGGTGACAGCAGTTCTACTGCCTTGGAGGGACATTGGGTAAGGTCATTGTGCAGCTGATAAAAGAAGCTACTTAATAGCTCAGAGCTCATCTGTTCTGAACTGACACATCTCTTTACGCCTCTCTGGATTGGCAAAGTCCATTTGTGCAGCAAGGTGACCTCTCCATTAAATATAACGGTACTTCCAGGTTCCTGCCAGGCTTAGTCTAGGCTTGGAATGGCATCGGGGCAGAATGCTGTGTGTTTCCCAGGGGAATACTGACCCTGTGGGAACCTTAAGCTAGAGTATCCTGGACAGTTTAGTCTATAAAATCTGTTATGACATTAAATTCATAGGCCCACAACACGCCACTTCTCCCCACTTCCTCATGGAAGTGAGATCCAGCCACCTCTGAGGCGTTGTTCCTACACTCTCCTCTGGGCTCCATGGAAGCTTCTTCATAGGGTCCAAGGTCTGTGACTTCTAGGAAGCTACACTGATTTACGCTAGCTGAGGATCTGGATGGTACCATTGTTGGCCGCCTAGGGGCTCGAGGGGACAACAAAGGTCCATGGCCCGGTGTGCTTAGCACCAATGAAGACACCGAGGGGAGAAAGCAAGCCAAGTTTATTTCAGAGCTCTGAAATGGCACTAGGAGACCAGCATGTCTCAAATCCAGTGCAACAAATACAAACAACTTTTACCTTTTATACCCCAAACTGTTTCTGTGTAAGCCTTTGTTCTGTTACTCCCTCTTACCCCTCCCCCCTCCCTTCTCTAGCAGTTACAATTAGAAAAATTCCCATTCGTCTGCTTATCTTTTGGCCTTGCAAGGCCTGTTTACAGCAGCTGCCTGCTAGAAAAGCTGACCCTTACATTTCTGCTTCAGCCTGCTTCAGAGCATGTAAGCAGTTAGCATAGAAGTAGGTGAGAGTTCACAAGATGGGGTTTGGGGTTTCAGATAGGCCCAGAGCAAAAGAGTTTCATCGACACTTTGGCCTTCCACTCTCCCGAGTTACCTGGTAGCTATGCCTAGTGGACCCCAACACCATCATGCAAACTCACAAGGGCGCAGAGTTAAGGTTGTGAGGGTATTTCCTACCTTTTGAGTCCTTTATTGTGTATTCTTAAAATTCTTTTAACTTTTTTTTAGCAATTTCTGATAAGCTGGGGGCTTTCTACAGACAGTGTCCTTTGCATGGCTGTGCATCGGAACAGTCCTGCCCTGCACAGAGATCCTGAGGATCCACAGAACACTGAAGAAACAGTTATCATCACTGTTTATTATTTGCATTGCATTAGCACCTAGAGGCCACAACCCCTTTGTGCCGGGTGCTATACAGACATATTAACCAAGAGTTGGTCCCAGCCCTGAAGCACTTACAATCTAAGCAACACCATTCACATCTGTGCTGCACGAAGGCCCTGGATACCAACATAGTAGAGTAGGCAGATGATACTAGTGTGTTGGGGATTTCATCTCTGTTCCAGCTGTTGCTGCCCAAGATTAGAAATGGACCTGGTTGACAGAGAGAACTGACAGCAGTGAGTGAGTGAGATTGTGCTATTAGAGCAGGCAGCTGCTACACCAGCAAGATTCTCCGCATATTTTTTTCAGGAACAAAATCTAAACATTGTGCAATCAACTATAACTTTGGCCTAGTGGTGCTGCCTCTGTTCTAGTTTTGGCTAGTATCAGTACACCTAGTGGCCTCTACCAGCTGATGGTCCCATTGTGGTAGGCACTGTACCATCATAAATAAATGACAATCCATGCCCTGAAGAGTGTACAATAAAAAACATGTTTGTGTTTAAATGAGAAAACAAATGAGTTTATCCCACCATCTTCCTCCTCTCAGTGAGTCTATGCCATCCTGGAACCGGCAGGTTATTACAGATTAAGGTGGGGAAGTCACTGGGGAAAGTTTCTGGTTAAAATTCTGGCAGCTCATCTCTACCTGAGAGTAACAGGATTAAACCAAGAGATCAGTTGAGTCCTTACAAGATCCCATGCAGTTCCCATGCAGTACACCTCCACAGTGTACCCTCACAATATTAAATATCTACCTACTATGGATTTACCTACACACACCTGCACAATTCATGTTTAGTTTGGGCATGGTTAGTCTTGAGAAAAGAAGACTATGGGGGGACCTGAAAACAGTCTTCAAATGTGTTAAGGGCTGCTATAAAGGGAATGGGGATCAATTGTTCTCCATGTCCAGTGAAGGTAGGATAAGAAGTAATGGGCTTAATTTGCAGCAAAGGAAATTTAGGCTAGATATTAGGAAAAGCTTTCTAACTATTAGGGTAGTTAAGCTCTGGAACAGGCTTCCAAGAGAGGTTGTGGAATCCCCATCATTGGAGGATTTTAAGAACAGGTTGAATAATCACCTGTCAGGAATGGTCTAGATTTATTTGGTCCTGCCTCAGTGCAAGAGGCTGGATTTGATGACCTCTAAAGATTCCTTCCAACCTGACATTTTTATGGCTTGATGATGCTGCATATAACCTTTTTGATCCACAACAGCGCCCCCATATGCCCACATTTGTAACCATTATGTAAAAATAGCTGATAAAGAGAAGCATGTGGGGTAACTCTGTGCCACCCAGGGTATAAATGGTTAATTTCTGGGGCCCTCCCCTTTACATAATTGCACTCTGCCTACAATATTCTTGATGTGCATTGATGGAAAGCTACTCCAGATTATTCTAGCAGTCTCCTTATTTTAAAACAGGCTCTGTTGACATCCTTATCCCTCTCCCCACCAAAGCCCAGCTCATGGTGTCAGGAGTTGCCCTGCTTAGAAAATGGGAATGTTTTGCCATGGAAAATTTTGCCTTTTGGTTTAAAAAAAATTGGAAAATTTTGGGGTTTTGCCAAAATCTGAAAGAAAAGGTTGGAAACTACCCCAAAAAAAATCAGTTTTGGCTGAATTTTTTTAAGCTTTGGTTTTCCAACAAACTGTCAAAAAATTTTCAGGAAAGTGGACATGTCCCATGAAAATCTTACTTTTGTCGAAAACCTGATATTTCCATTGGAAGAAAGTTGACTGATAATTCTCACAGCAGCCTTATTCAGAGTACGACTGCACTGCAGTGTAGGGGGGTATTGGTTCTAGTGAGCATAAGGCTCATACACAGCTGGACAAAGTGGCGCCATCAACTTCCAGAAGAAGAGGGAATATTTGACCCATGAGTCACTGGTAATATTATTTGACAGTGTCTGAGCTTGTAACTGTGAAAAATGAACGCGGTCATATGCTGAGGTTATTGCTATTGCCCGTCACCAGAGCTGCACCTGCCATGCATCCTTTTTGGTTTGTATTTCAGAAAGGAACTTGATTGTCGGAGGCTCTTTGGGGTAGGTGCTGTCCCTGACTATGTTTGAACGACATCAAATACAATTGGGCCCTGATCTTGGCTGAGGTCTATAGGCACTACCATACTACACATAACAGCTTTTCATAAATTCAAAGACTAGAAGGGACCATTGTGATCATCTAGTCTGACCTCCTGTATCACATAGGCCAGAGACCATCCCCCAATTAATTCCTAGAGCAGATCTTTTAGAAAAACATCAAATCTGGATTTAAAAATTGCCAGTGATGAAGAATCCACCACGACCCTTGGTAAATTGTTCCAAGGTTAATTACTCACTTGTAAAAAATTACGCCTTATTTCCAGTCTGAATTTGTCTAGCTTCAGTTTCCAGTCACTGGAGCATGTTATACCTTGCTCTGCTAGATTGAAGAGCTCATTATTAAATATTTGGGGAAGATAAGTCAGTGCCTTGGCAATGATGAGTCGTTTGTTTGGTTCTGGTTAGGGCTTTCCATGTGAAATTGCATCGTAGCTCTTGATAAGAAGCATGCTAGCTCTGCCCACAACATCTGGTTTCCATTGAGTCCTAGGGAGAATCCCTCACTCACTGCACCCCCACGCTTCATCCCCTCTATGTGGTGGCTTAATTGATGGAGTCTGGAAGGTTTTCAGGTCCAGCACTGTGATATGTGTCTCCATGTACAGTAAGGGATGGGTTATTTATCAGTTTCCTTTGAAAGCATTTCTTCTAGGAAAGAGGAATTTAGTGAATAGCAGGCTACCCATCATGCTTTGCATATCTTACCCCCAAACACAAAGGTGTTCACGGATAGAGATCAATATAGGTAGAGAGGTGGTTTTGGCATAAAACTTGATTTCTTTTTTTCTATGGTCCCCAAGTTGGCAAGGCATTAAGCCCATGCCTAACTTTAAGTCCATCCCTATTCAGCAACACCCTTAAGCATCTGCTTAATTTTAAGCAGATGCTGAAGTCCCATTGAAGTCAACAGGTATGATTTTCAAAAGCACATAATACTGCAGTGTGGTATGTAAGGCCAAGGGTGGATACCCTTTTACTATGGACATTTAAAACTAGATTGGAAAAACCAGTTGTGGGGAACAATCCCAATGAGTTAATCTAAGAGGTCTTTTCCTTCTTTAACATCTATGTTTGCATGAAACTGAGAAGAATCAGGCTTGTAAAAGTGGGGAGCCACTACAGACAGGCACCTGGGCAACAGGTCAGTGTTACCAGGCTGTGCCACTACTATCACAGTAGTAGTGTCCTTACTATAATACCCGCTATACATAGCAGATGAACTGGTACTGCATGCCTAGGAGATCCCTTGCTTGGACATTCTTCATGCCTACATCTTCTATGAGTTGTGTGGGATTTAGTGACATCAGGAATTCTGCGGTTAAATCCTATGCACATCTTGGAACATTCAGTCAGTGTCTGTAAAACTATGTAGCAAGGGGCAAGAAGACCAACCCATGGACAGCATAACACATGGGAACATGGATTCCAAGGAATCCAGATACCACCTCCTGTGAAATACGGCTCACATGCAAAGGAACAACTCACAATCTGGAAAAACACCTTAGTTCAAAACTGAAAGTAGAATCTAAAAGAACAATATTGGAAATAATTTGCTTTGAGTAACTGCATTCCATCCCATTCCAGGACTAAGGCTGTTAAAAAGTAGCATCTGCGCAGAGAGTCCTCCGGAACTGTAACATAATCAAGACATGAGAAGTTTGAGATGGCTAAAGGCTTCCTCCAGAGGCTGGGGATTAGGAGTCTGGGCAAGTAGCAAATAAAAAAGAAGAAAAAGAAACTCTTAAGTGACCTGACAAGGGACGCTTAAATCTTATTTTTAAAGGGTTAGGTCGTACTAAGCCTTGAGAAATTAAATCCCCAGCTGTCTCCAGAGAACTATATCTCACTAAAAAAGCTTCATGTAAGTTTATCATTTATCCAACACCTAGACATTGGGCCTTGGGGATTACTAGGATAATATTTCCTCTGGATTAGCAAGAAAGCTAGCAAGTGACATTTGTATGAGGCAACCTTTAAATTTAGGGGGTTTTGTTCCCTATTACAAAATGATAACATTAAAAATGTGCTTACTGGAAAGGAAAGCTGTTATGGTTCCTAATGAGACATCCCCCACTTTTTCATTAAAAAAACTCTTAAATGTGTTTAATTTGGTAACGTCACTGATTCAGTTATTATGTTTTTGAGTCTGTTTTCTCCCTTTGACATTGACTAGTCCCAATGTCTTTTTATGAGCAATGCTTTTTATTTCAGTGGCCTTTGAGATTGGCAGTGAGACAGCATAATATGCATGAGAAAAATTCAAGAAGAGATGCTGTAGTAAACATTTCTGGATTGGCTCTTCTAGAATGCACCTGACAACCTTCCAGTCTTTCCTTCTTCCGTCCTGAAAAGCCAACAACTCACCTCCTTGAAAGGCAATTGATCTGTCTCTGAGAGCCTTGGGAAATTGCAATACTTAGGCTGAACTGGGTGAGGGAAGGACAGAGTTTGTATGTTGCCTCTAAAATTTGAGCTCCAAGGATGAGAAGTGCTATATAGATGAAAAGGCCTTCGTCAAATCAAACTCCAACTTTAGTTCATGTGCGCTTTAATGTGGAAGCGTATGGGGTACATGTGTGCAGGTAGCTGTCTAATGTTCACTGGTGTGTGAAGACAGGCACACAGTTGCGCATGTGGCTGGTGTGCCCATTAGTGCGGAAGATGAGCTAGTGTGTGCACATATATGTCTATGTCTATACATATATATGTCTAGGAGGAGAACATATATCAAACAGGATGCATATGTAGCAGCTAAAATTAAACAGGAAAGGCTAAAAGAGGGGAAGTACCCAAACAATTCACAGATGGTAACTGAATTAGGGGAAAAAATGAGGATCATTTTTTCAACACACAACTCCATGGAGCAGTATAATTTTTGTTATTATAACATGGAAGCACATGAGGAATGATCACGGCAAGAGCTGAACTTTCAGGTCCAAGCATTTGCCTGAGGTGGTATGGGTAAGATTAGTGATTCCTCTCTCACTGACACTGGTAGATCTATCTTCATTGGCTTCACTTGGTGTAAGGAACAGGAGAATCTGGGCCTCAATCCCAGAAAAACACCCCTGGAACAGTGAAGAAATATACTATGTGTGATTCCTTTTGCTTCATCCCCGCCATTATCTTCACCACCACATTTCTTCAGCTGCATCCTCCTGCTCACTATCGCCTTCATCACCATTGTACTCAGCCTTCCCTGTCACTGCCTCATTCTTACCATCTCCACATTCTGCTTCCTCCTAAGCACCTTTCTCATCCTCACCAGCACCAATCTTGTGGTCAACAGCCCCACCTTCATCCTGGTCACCATCTCTGCTACACTTGTCCTTCCCATCATCATTATGCCCTCATCACCATTATATGCTCACCATTGGACTGGCCAGAACAGAGCAACAAAAGAATAAAAGCATGACAGGTGTCTGTGGTACCCTCCTCCTCCTCCTCCTCCTCACTCTTGTCTCAGATTTCTTCACAGAGTCAGAGATTGTAAAACCAGAAGGGACCATTGTTATTATCTAGTCTGACCTCTTGAGTAATCCAGGTCAGAGAACCTCACCCAGTAACTCTCCATCATGTCCATAACTACTGTTTTAGCTAGAGCATCTCTTTTAGAAAGAGATCCAGACCTGGTTTAAAGACTACAAGAGATGGAGAATCCACCACATCCCAAGGTGAGTTGTTCCAGTAATTAGTCTGAATTGGTCTAGCTGATGTTTCCAACCATTGGATCTCATTGTGCCTTTTTCTGCTAGGTTTCTAATGCGCCATTGTTAAGAGATGGGAATAAAAGGCAAGATTGCCATTGACTGCATTGAGAACAGACTTAAGCCCCAAATGAACAGGTCTGGCATTAGGCAAGGCTCAATGAAGAATTTTCGTGTTGTTTTTTTTATGAAGAATGTCCTTTTGAATAACATGAACATTTCTGTGAAAAAAATTCATATTCTAAATTTTCTGATTTTTTTAAATTAAATTATTCAAAAGTAAAAATTTCATTTTGAAAGAATCTGAAACAACAAACAATTGTGGTTAGATTAAAATCGAGTGAAATCAAAACACCCTCATTTTGGTTTGGGAGGTCTTCCCAACCTTACTCTCTCTGTTTCTTCCTTTTTAAAAGGAAATGTTTGATTTTAAATTATTTCTTCAATAATTCAGAAAATGCGGGGGGCGGGGGGGGGGAAAGGATTTTAATAAAAAAAAATGTTCACTTCATTTGAAATTTTTTGTGGAAAGGAGATCCCATTTTATGATCAGTCTTAGGTTTCGGTAGCGGGAACAGACCCCATTCCTGCAAACACACACGTGCTTAACTTTTGCAGGTTCAGGGCCATGAAATGTCATGGCCTTTGTGGCTATGCATCTGTTTTCTGCATACTGCCTCTTTAGATATGAGGTGAAATACTGAGTCCATTGAAGAAAGTGGCCCATGAAGTCTACCTCCTAGTCTATTAAGTCCCAGGGCTGTGAGATGATGTTACAGAATAAGAGAGACTCTCATAGCCATTTCATTTTATATTTGATATTTCTATGTTTCCCTTAATCTAATATAAAATTAATCTAGAAAGTACATTTTTGCTCTTTGGGTAACAAAAATATATTGCATGGCACGTTGTTCCGAGTGAGAAAACTAACACAAATGAGATGCATGCATTTTATTGCACTGTCCAGAGAACATATTGAAAATAATATCCCACTGCTTATGGGAACCTCTCTTAAGGGAAAGGATTTTTATTTAAAAGATCTGGTTCTTCTCTCATTCACACTGGCTTTATACCAGTGTACCACTGTTGACTTCGGGGGAATTACTCTGGATAAGCAAGAGGAGACTTGGGCCCAAAGTCTGCTATGTCTGGGAGTTTCTCACAGTATAATAATTCCTTCTTAAAGTTTAGTTCTACCCTCAAAAGTGAATCTGTAAAAAGGGCTTTGTGTAGTTATCTGTTTATTGTTTCTCAATGCTGCCTTTATCAACATTGGAGAGACAAGGTGGTTGAGCTATTATCTTTTATTGCCCCAGTTTCTGTTGATGAGCCAGACAAGCTTTCAAGCAGACATGGAGCTTCTTCCTATCAACAATGCTCAGTTTATAAGGACATAGATATTCTTCCTAACCGCCAACCCTGAAAACTCAGCCTGGGTTTTGAAAGTCAGTCTTGTCAGATTCTTTCACTCATATTGTTGCTAGCAATCAAGATCCCACAGACCAAACTCTGCCTTCCCCGACACCTCATGGCAGTCTTACGGCCATCAGTGGGTAATTTACAGCCATAATGGGTTAGAATTGAATAAATAATTTTCCTGGTGAGGCACAAGAAGGAAGAGAGTCCAGCTCACACACCACTAGCAATGTTGGCTTTGCTGGACTAACAGGTCAGAACTGTTGTCATTAAAGTGAGCAGATCTGACTCCGAATACACAGGGGGGACAGATTTGCTGAAGAAAAAGATGCTCTTTTGTTATAGTCACTATTGAGAACAAAATCCTGCTTCAGGGTATGAGAACTCTGTTTCTTTTCACTTCTTTAACCTCTCTTTTTAAGTGTGAATTGATAAGCTACTGCAAAAATTCTGGTGTAAGTGGGTAGCAATTCCATGGATGTTAATGGGGGTATGCTTTCTCAGGCCAGTGATGAATTGGCCCCATAATGTAGT
Organism: Emys orbicularis; assembly: GCF_028017835.1. NCBI lineage: Eukaryota > Metazoa > Chordata > Testudines > Emydidae > Emys > Emys orbicularis. The sequence goes on along the minus strand of NC_088690.1, from coordinate 64,939,012 downwards.
TCAAGTCCTGCTCCCATAGAAACTCCTCTGTGGGTTTTATGGAGTGAAACTCCACTTCTGAGTATTGGTTCATAGACTCATAGACTTTAAGGTCAGAAGGGACCATTATGATCATCTAGTCTGACCTCCTGCACAACGCAGGCCACAGAATCTCATCCACCCACTCCTGTAACAAACCCCTAACCTATGTCTGAGTTATTGAAGTCCTCAAATTGTGGTCTAAAGTCCTCAAGGTGCAGAGAATCCTCCAGCAAGTGACCCGTGCCCCACGATGCAGAGAAAGGTGAAAAACCTCTAGGGCCTCTGCCAATCTGCCCTGGAGGAAAATTCCTTCCCAACCCCAAATATGGCGATCAGCTAAACCCTAAGCATGGGAGCAAGACTCACCAGCCAGCACCCAGGAAAGAATTCTCTGTAGTAACTCAGATCCCACCCCATCTAACATCCCATCACAGGTCATTGGGCATATTTACCTGCTAATAATCAAAGATCAATTAATTGCCAAAATTAGGCTATCCCATCATACCATCCCCTCCATAAACTTATCAAGCTTAGTCTTGAAGCCAGATATGTCTTTTGCCCCCACTACTCCCCTTGGAAGGCTGTTCCAGAACTTCACTCCTCTAATGGTTAGAAACCTTCGTCTAATTTGAAGTCTAAACTTGCTAATGTCCAGTTTATATCCATTTGTTCTTGTGTCCACATTGGTATTGAGCTTAAATAATTCCTCTCCCTCCCTGATATTTATCCCTCTAATATATTTATAAAGAGCAATCATATCTCCCCTCGGCCTTCTTTTGGTTAGGCTAAACGAGCCAAGCTCTTTGAGTCTCCTTTCATAGGACAGGTTTTCCATTCCTCGGATCATCCTAGTTAGGGTGACCAGACGTCCCGATTTTATCGGGACAGTCCCGATTTTAGGGGACTTGTCCCGCGTCCCGACCTTACATCGGTCGTGACGCACTTTGTCCCGATATCGGGAGACCATCTGGTGGAGGACGCAAGCCAGTGCTGCCGGCGCCTCTCACCTCTTCTTCCTGGGCCTGGGGCAGAGCAGCTGAACTCCCGGCGCTCGCCCGCCGGCCGGCAGGAGCCTGCAGAGTGCTGCAGCCCCACTCCCCAGGCACGCACAGAGATGGCGAGTAGGTCTTCACTGTGTGCTGCAGGGGTGGGGCTTGTAGGCGCCGGCAGCGAGCCCCCCGCCCCTGCCCCTGCCCCCCTCGACCCGACCCGCGCGATCTTAGGAGTCAGAGGGACGGGACCTGCCTGCTGGATGCTTCCTGGGAGCCGCTCCAGGTAAGGCTAGCACTGCCTGGGACTCACCTGGCCCCCTGGCAGGTCCCTCTGGTGGGGGGGGGCTCTGCGTGCTGCCCCCCTCCCTCCCGGGGGGGGGGAGGTGGAGACGGAACGGAGGCAAGCTGGTGGGGGCAGGGCGTGGAGCTGCAGGTGGTTTATCAGTGCTCGGGAAGGTTTTTTTGTTTTTTTGTTTTGCTCCGCCGCCTGCTTGTTTTTTTTTTTGCTCCGCCACCGGCTTGTTTTTTTTTTTGCTCCACGCCCCCCCCCTCTCCCTCCCCGCGTCCCGATATTTGACCTCTGTCATCTGGTCACCCTAATCCTAGTAGCCCTTCTCTGTACCTGTTCCAGTTTGAATTCATCCTTCTTAAACATGGAGACCAGAACTGCACACAATATTCCAGATGAGGTCTCACCAGTGCCTTGTATAATGGTACTAACACCTCCTTATCTTTACTGGAAATACCTTGCCTGATGCATCCCAAGACCGCATTAGCTTTTTTAACGGCCATATCACATTGGCGACTCATAGTCATCCTGTGATCAACCAATACTCCGAGATCCTTCTCCTCCTCTGTTACTTCCAACTTATGCATCCCCAATTTATAACAAAAATTCTTGTTATTAATCCCTAAATGCATGACCTTGCACTTTTCACTATTACATTTCATCCTATTACTATTACTCCAGTTTACAAGGTCATCCAGATCTTCCTGTATGATATCCCAGTCCTTCTCAAGGAGGCACCAGGAGCTGCCATTGGCTACCACTGTGACCACGTCATATTCAAAACACCCTCCTCCTGTTCAGATGTAGCAATTATTGCTGACCAAAAAAGCATTCAGCTACATTCCTGATCTGTCTACCAAGATTAATTTCATCAAGGCAAGACCTTGCCTTAGAGTATCAGATTTTGCTTCATCTTTTCTCACTTCCTTCTAGTATAAATATTTAAGCTGAGCGTTTACTATCCAATCAGTAAAGATGAGACTGCACATGAGAACACCAAGAATTTTGCCCCAATGACTGGCCTGGTGTAATCCCTTATTATGCTTAGTCAGTCACCTTATCAGGTGGCATTATTTTATTTTAGCCAATAAGGTTCCATGAGGATTTTTATACAGACAGTTGATTTAAAAGAGGGTCATAGAAAAGACATGCAGCGACTTATTTCCTTGAGAGATAGACCCTGGATTTACCATGCAGAAATGGGTACAGAGGAAGAGATCTTAGAAGTGGAGACTATAAATCTCAGACTTTTTCCATCCCACAAGATAAAAAATAATCTATTAAATTTATAATAGTTTTATTTTCTGGAGAAAAGCAATGCTGATGGGTTGGTTTCGTTTATTTTTTATTACGATCCTGAAATAACTATAATGGATTCAGTCAGGCGCTGAAGCAAATCAGATCCCAAAATATCTTCAGCAGGCAATCACAGTCCTAGCACTTATTGCCATGTTTTTTCGTACTTCAAGAGCCATTGACGTTCACAGAAAGATTCCTATTGACTTCAACGGGCTTTGGATCATGCCCAAAGGGCATCCATATCCTTTCAGTCAGGATGACTTTTGTTTTACATGAAAATAACAACAAAACAAGAAAGACCAAAAATAAAGTCTCCATGAGAGAGCACAGTGTGTGAGTCTCCCCTACACCAGACTGTGTCTGAGCAAGAGTTGGCTGAGAAATTCTATGTTTTAAATGAAAAATTTCAAATGGGATGAAAAAATTTCATTTTGTTTGAAAGTTTGGTGAAAGCTTTTGGTCTTTTGATTACATGAAAGCCAAATAAATTTTTGGTTTTCAGTTTTTGAAAACCAAAAAAATAGGTTGGCTCATTTCCCGTCCAACTTGCTCTCCCTTTTATCCTTCCTCTTGACTTTATTTCTTCCACTGGAAAAGTGGGGATGAAGGAAAGAAAATAAGGAATTAGGCTGGGGGACTTCCCTCTATTTAAAGGAACAATATATAACAAATAGAAAACAGATCAATGCTACATACAGCACACTTTACCTATAATCTGTAACTGTAGTTAGTTTAGGGATTCTTGTCTAGCTCCTATCTTAATTCAAGATCACTCTTCAATTCTGGCTTTTCTCCCAGTCTCTCTTTCGTACCATTGCACATCTTTTTATTTTTCCATCTCCATACATCCCTCATAACATTTCCTTCCACTTTAAATTCTCTCCCTCCTTTCCTTCCTTGTTTCTTTCAATAATGCCCACCCTCTTTCCCACTCTGCTCTGTTTTCTCCCATTCATAACTCTTTTCTTTTAGCTACCTTCAAACACAGTTTTTATTTACAACCAGCTGGCCTGAAATCTTAAAAAACACAGGCCTTCAGAGAGCATGTTGATTGAAATACACCTCTGGTATCCAGCACCTCTGCTTTGCAGCCAGCTCTGCCTTAGGCTCCGTCTACACTGGCAAGTTTCTGCACAGTAAAGCAGCTTTCTGTGCTGTAACTCCCGAGGTGTACACACTGCCAAGCCACTTAGTGCACAGAAACTGCACAGTTGTAGCACTCTAAAAAAACCACCCCGATGAGAGGCGAAGAGCTTTCTGCGCCGGGGGTACAGCACCACGGTGCCAGTGTAGATACCGTGGCGATTACAGCGCTGCGATTGGCCTCTGTGAGGTGTCCCACAATGCCTGTTCTCACCTCTCTGCTCATCGGTTTGAACTCTACTGCCCTGCTCTCAGGTGACCAACTGTCATCCCCACCCCATACATTCCTTTGCAAATTTGAAAGTCCCCTTCCTGTTTGCTCGGTGGTGCATGCAGTGGTCTCAGTGCATCTTTCCAGGTGACCATACCTGCTCCACACACCAGGCAATTCCCCGCTTGGAGCAATGCCGAGCTGCTGGACCTCATCAGAATTAGGGGAGAGGAGGCTGTGCAGTCCCAGCTGCACTCCAGCTGTAGGAATTATGATACCTACGGACAGATTTCGTGATGCATGATAGAAAGGGGCCACGACTGGGACACATTGCAGTGTAGGGTAAAAGTGAAGGAGCTGCATAACGCCTACCACAAGGCGCGGGAGGCAAACCGCCGCTCCAGTGCTGCGCCCATGAGCTGGATGCGATACTCAGTGGTGACCCCACCTCCACTGCAAAGGCCCCTGTGGATACTTCATTGGCTCACATGCCAGTCAAGAGTGGACTGAGCCAGGAGGAGGAAATCTTGGACGAAGAGGGGGAGGGGGACCCAGAGGCAGAGGATGGCTCGGAGGCCAGAGATGCATGCAGTCAGGAGCTCTTTTCTACCCCGGAGGAGCCTAGCCAGTCACACCAATCGGATCTTGGTGAAGCGCAAACAGGAGAGGAGGCCCCTGGTAAGTGGATCTGATTTTGGGAATTGCTGAAGCAATTTGTTGGGGACAGGAGGGTTGCAGAAATCAGGCTTGTCTCCCACTGCATGCCTATTCTGAGCGGCAGAACAGGCTTTTGATAGACTCCCTTACTTCATAGGAATCTCCCTCAGAGATCTCCAGGAAACTCTCATGGAGATACTGGGCAATCCGTTGCCGCAGGTTCCTCAGCAGAGCTGCTTTGTTTCTTGCCCCATTAATGGTAACTTTCCCACGCCACTGTGCTGTCATGGGGGTGAGGAGGGGAATCATTGATGCACACAAGCGAGCTGCATAGGGGCCAGGATGGAAGCCGCAGGTTTGGAGAAGACCTTCCCTTGATTCCCTGCTCACCCTCAGCAGCGAGATATCTTCCATAATGATCACATTCTGTGGAAAGTGTGGGGACAGGAATGATTATCAAGCCCCCCCTACAGTGCTAGCTCTCCTCAAGAGCCATGTTCCCAGTGTACAGCAGGGTCCGGGAAGAGTGATTTACCTGCCCCTGTGGCTACTCACCATTTTGGGGGTCTTGTGGCTCATGTGTGCTTGCCTGGGATCAGCCAGTTAGTGACAGGTGTGTGAGTACTGGCTGTGTTTTAAAGCACTGAATCAGTGTTGTCTGGTTTGCAAACAATACTGCTTCTGTAAAATGTTGCATTTAAACTTCACAGAGATGACCTCTGATAGCCCTGGTCTCTGGCTGTTCAAACTCAGCCTCCAGGCGCTGAGCCTCTGCAGTCCAGCCCTGAGTGAAGCTTTCACCCCTCCCTTCACAAATATTATGGAGTGTACAGCACGTGGCTATAAGCATAGGAATATTGTCATCGGCCATGTACAGCTTCACATACAGGCATCGCCAGCGAGCTTTTAAACGGCCAAATGCACACTCAACAGTCATTCTGCACTTGCGCAGCCTGTGCTTGAACCACTCCTTGCTGCTGTCAAGTTGCCCCATGTACGGCTTCATAAGCCATGGCATTAAGGGGTAGGCGGGGACTCCAAGGATCACAATAGGCATTTCAACTTCCCGTATAGTGATCTTCTGGTCCGGGAAGAAAGTCCCTGCTTGCAGCTTCTTGAACAGACCAGTGTTCTGAAAGATGCGTGCGACATGCACCTTTCCGGACCAGCCTGCGTTAATATCCGTGAAGTGTCCACGGTGATCACAAGTGCCTGGAGAATCATTGAGAAATACACCTTGTGATTAATGTACTCAGTGGCTAGGTGGTCTGGTGCCAGAATTGGTATGTGCGTGCCATCTATCGCCCCTCCGCAGTTAGCAAAGCCCATTTGTGCAAAGCCATCCACAATGTCACGCACGTTGCCCAGAGTCACGGTCTTTCGGAGCAGGATGCGATTAATGGCCCTGCACACTTCCATCAACACGAGACCAAGGGTCGACTTTCCCATTCCGAACTGGTTAGTGACCGATCGGTAGCAGTCTGGAGTAGCCAGCTTCCACAGTGCAATCGCCACATGCTTCTCCAAAGACAGGGCAGCTCTCATTCTTGTGTCTTTGCACTGCAGGGCTGGGGCAAGTTCATCACACAGTCCCATGAATATGGCTTTCCTCATGCGAAAGTTCTGCAGCCATGGCTTGTCATCCCAGATGTGCATCATGATGTGATCCCACCACTCAGTGCTTGTTTCCTGAGCCCAAAAGCAGCGTTCCACTGTGGTCAGCACCTCCGTGAAAGTCACAAGCAATCTTGTGTCATAGCTAGTACACGTGGCGAGATCAACGTCACACTCCTCTTGACTTTGTAGTTTAAGGAATAACTCCACTGCCACTCGTGACGTGTTGGTCAGAGCAAGCAGCATACTGGTCAGCAGTTCGGGATCCATTCCTGCAGCCTGAAAGAGGCAGGGCGCGCAGTACACAAACTTTTGAAAGGTGGCGCCAAATGCAGATGGAAGCCCAGGGTTTGCTGGGATGCGAAGCAATGCATCACGGGACATTGGGACTGGACCCAGGATGCCCTGCGACCCCCTTCGCTTTCCCACAAGTCTTAGCGGCAAAAAAGAAAGAGATGCTCTGTGGGATAGCTGCCCAGAGTGCACCGCTCCAAATAGCGCTGCAAGTGCTGCAAGTGTGAACACGCTATTGTGCAGGCAGCTGTCAGTGTGAACACAGAACAGCGGTTTTCCTTCTGCGCTCTCTGAGCAGCGCTGTAACTGCTGGTGCTGTAACTTTGCAAGTGTAGACATGCCATTAGATTTCACTCATCCAGCCTCATATGTCCTTGTCCCGTCGATATACACCATGAACTGAATGATATCACACCAGAACGAACAGAGCAGCCGGGACCATATAATGCAGCATGAACAATCAAGAGAATGTCTGTGCAACTAGCGCTGGTGCAGCAGTTGCCTGGCAGCATGATTGTTAAAGAACTTGCCAAACATAAGAACATAAGAATGGCCGTACTGGGTCAGACCAAAGGTCCATCCAGCCCAGTATCCTGTCTACCAACAGTGACCAATGCCAGGTGTCCCAGAGGGAGTGAACCTAACAGGTAACGATCAAGTGATCTCTCTCCTGCCATCCATCTCCACCCTCTGACAAACAGAGGCTAGGCACACCATTCCTTACCCATGCCTTACAAGGTAAGGTTTCTGGTGTTTGCACAGTGTGGTCATCCAAACCCAGCATCATCTGATTCACAGGGAGAGGATTATCGGTTTCTAGCACCACTTGTGGCTCTAGTGCTACAAAGAGGGCAAAGCTGAGGTCATTTTATTCTAGACTCTGTCAGGCTGAGATAGGCTCACTGCCATTGCAGCCCCTATCAAACAAGATGACAAATATCCTGCTTTAGCCCCTGCATGATGATACACTTGGATTGCAATACTTGTGTTACGGATCACCTTTAGAATGTTCCTTCCCTTGCATTTCTCACATTTCATACCATTTTACATCTTCCGAGTCCTAAATCTTTGGCCATTTTTTTAAAAATAAGTGCCTAAAATTAGCCTCCTGTGTTCATTTTTACGCCCCTGGAAAAGTGGCCCTGTCAAGGCTGTATCCCCACTTTGAACTTTAGGGTACAAGTGTGGGGGCCTGCATGAGGACTTTTAAGCTTAACTACCAGCTTAGTTTTGGTCCGCTGCCACTATTCCCTTCCCTGGGAAGCTTTGAGAAACCTTTTACCAATTCCCTGGTGACTACAGATCCAACTTCCTTGGATCTAAAAACAAGGAAAAATTAATCAGGTTCTTAAAAAGAAGGCTTTTAATTAAAGAAAAAGGTAAAGATCATTTTTGTAAAATCAGTATGGAAAATTAAACTTAAAGAGCTCAGAGGACCCCCCTCTAGCCCAGGTTCAAAGTATAGCAAACAAAGATAAACACTCTAGTAAAAGGTACATTTACAAGTTGAGAAAACAAAGTAAAACTAAGGGTATGTCTACACTACGAGGGTAGTTCGATTTCACTTAAATCGAATATGTGGAATCGATATTGCAAAGTCGAACGTGTGTGTCCACACTAAGGACAGTAATTCGACTTTCTGAGTCCACACTAACGGGGAAAGCGTCGACATTGGAAGCGGTGCACTGTGGGCAGCTATCCCACAGTTCCCGCAGTCCCCGCTGCCCATTGGAATTCTGGGTCGAGCCGCCAATGCCTTCTGGGTAAAAAAAATGTGTCGAGGGTGCTTTTGGGTAATTGTCGTCATCCGTCTGTCACTACCGCCCTCCCTCCCTCCCTGAAAGCGCCGGCGGGAAATCAGTTCGCGCACTTTTCTGGTCAGTGACAGCGCGGACGCCACAGCACTGCGAGCATGGATCCCGCTGCGACCATCGCTGCAGTTGTGGCCGTTGTCAACGCCTCGCAGCTTATCATCCACCTTTACCAGAGGCAGATGCAGATAAACCAGGCGAGGAGGGTATGGCACCGCGGTGAGGGCCTGAAGTCTGAGAGTAGCACAGGCCTGTCAGAAAGCACGGGACCCAGCGCCGAGGACATCACGGTGACAATGGGTCATGTGGATGTTGTGGAACGGCGATTCTGGGCCCGGGAAACAAGCACGGACTGGTGGGACCGCATAGTGCTGCAGGTCTGGGATGAATCCCAGTGGCTGCGAAACTTTCGCATGCGGAAGGGGACTTTCCTTGAACTTTGTGAGTTGCTGTCCCCTGCCCTGAAGCGCAATGACACCCGGATGCGAGCAGCCCTGACTGTCCAGAAGCGAGTGACCATAGCCCTCTGGAAGCTTGCAACGCCAGACAGCTACCGGTCAGTCGCGAACCAATTTGGCGTGGGCAAATCTACCGTGGGGGTTGTTGTGATGCAAGTAGCCAACGCAATCGTTAAGGTACTGCTCTCAAAGGTAGTGACCCTGGGAAACGTGGAGGTCATCATAGATGGCTTCGCCGCGATGGGATTCCCAAACTGCGGTGGGGCTATAGATGGAACTCACATCCCTATCCTGGGACCGGAGCACCAGGCCAGCCAGTACATCAACCGAAAGGGCTACTTTTCAATGGTGCTGCAAGCACTGGTGGACCACAGGGGACGTTTTACCAACATCAACGTCGGATGGCCGGGCAAGGTTCATGACGCTCACGTCTTCAGGAACTCTGGTCTGTTTAGACGGCTGCAGGAAGGTATTTACTTCCCGGACCACAAAATAACTCTTGGGGATGTGGAGATGCCTACAGTGATCCTCGGGGACCCAGCCTACCCGCTAATGCCCTGGCTCATGAAGCCCTATACTGGCGCCCTGGACACTGAAAAAGAACTGTTCAACTACCGGCTGAGCAAGTGCAGAATGGTGGTGGAGTGTGCTTTTGGCCGTCTCAAGGGGAGATGGAGAAGCTTACTGACTCGCTGTGATCTCAGCGAAACCAATATCCCCATTGTTATAGCAGCTTGCTGTGTGCTCCACAATCTCTGTGAGAGCAAGGGGGAGACCTTTATGGCGGGGTGGGAGGTTGAGGCAAATAGCCTGGCTTCTGATTACGCCCAGCCAGACAGCCGGGCGATTAGAAGAGCCCAGCGGGATGCGCTGTGCATCCGGGAGGCTTTGAAAGCTAGGTTCCAGAGTGAGCACGGTTACCAGTGACTTTTCAGTTTGTGTACAGAGAAGCTGAACCTGCCCCCGTTTCTTTACCCAGTTAATGTTGACTATCCTCTCCAGTTACATACCCCCTTCACCCCCTTCCAAAAAAATAAAATCAGTTTTATTTTGTTAATGAACACCGTTGTCTTTATTACTGTTTTCGCAGGAATGTTTTAAACCTGGGACGCAGACTGTGGTGAGGAGCGGGTGTAGTGTACTGATGCAAATGATGCTTCTAAACTCCAGGAATGACAGGATTCGCAGTGGTGGACTGGTTGTTTCAACGGAGCCTGCCAGCCCTCCTGAGCGGGACTGCGTGTATATGGGGGCTATGTGACTTTATGGCAGGGGGAGGAGGGTTACAGATCCCCTGCTGCGTGGCTCTGTGATCCAGGAAAAGGACCGCTGCATAAGATCTGTAACTGCCCTCCCCCGCCACAAAGTCACAGAGCAACCCCCCCCACACACACACAGAACATGAAAACCACCTCCCAGACTGACCAGGGTAACTAGTCACTGCACTGTGTATTTGCCCTGCTGCTGGACCTGCCCCCGCCTCTGTACCCTGCTAAAGGTGACTGTCCTGTCCAATTACCAAGCCCCTTCCCCACCTTCAGACAGACTCTCCTCCAAAAGAACATGATGGAAACAGTAATGAACAGAAACGTATTTTTTATTAACAACCACACATGAAACTGGGGGGTGAAACTTGGACGGGGGCTTGGGTGAGGCGGGAAGGAAAGGACTTTTCAAATTTTGGGGAATGACAGCCTTCTGGTGCTTGAGCAGTCTGCAGGGGTGGAGTGAGAGTTTTCACGGACTCTGCCGCCCCTCCTTCTTTGGACTTTGGGCGAGGGGGGTATGGGACTTGGTGGCGGGGGAGTGCAGCTCCTGATAGACTGCAGCGGGGCTCTGTCCTCCTGCCTCCGTTCCTGCAGAACATCAACAAGGTGCCGGAGCGTGTCTGTTTGCTCCCTCATAAGTCCAAGCAGCGTTTGAGTCGCCTGCTGGTCTTCCTGCCGCCACCTCTCCTCACGTTCCATGTGTGTCCGGTGCATTTGGGACAAATTCTCCCTCCACTGGTTCTGCTGTGCTGCCTGGGCTCGGGAGCAGCCCATTAGTTCTGAGAACATGTCCTCTCGCGTCTTCTTCTTCCTCCGCCTAATGTGCGCTAGCCTCTGGGAGTGTGATGCCAGGCTGGGTTGGGAGACAGTCGCAGATGTGGCTGTGGGAATGAGAAAAAGGTAGTGAATTCCTCCGAAAGATAAATGTAGTTGTGAACAAAGAACATAGTCTTTCTCTGTGAACAAGACCATGCACTGCACCTATCACATGCGCACTCAGGACAAGGTCGAATTTTCGGACCTCGCCTTCAGTGCCTGGGGTCTTGCACTGCCGATCTGGGAAGCGGGGCAGGACACCGGAATTTCTGTAGCAGGCAGACATGGTAAGCCGTAGACTTGTGGCTGCTTAAAACTTTAATAGTAGCACTGGCCTCCTTTCACATTGAAAGCAATGCCAGTCTCTGCTGCCAGCAATCGGCCAAGCATGAACTCTGCCCCTGTCCCACCCCCTCGTGGCTGTCCCAGGGAAAGATCCCTGTATGCTGCCCCTCTCCCGCCTCCACCGCGTGGCTGTAAACCAGTGGTTACAGTTCTGTAAAGGAACGGGCAAGCAGTCCCAATACTAACAGTCCCCTACCTAATTCAAAGCAGGTCATCATGAGCGACATCACAATCATGAGGATCTCAGACAGCGATAAAGAACGAATGCTTTGGGAAAGCCTGCAAAGACCAGGGCCGTATGCCGCCATGCTGTGCAAGGCTATGATCCCGGAGTACTTGAGGATCTCCTGGCGCGGAAACGTCTCCTACTTCGGAGGACCCAATAAGGCCGCTCTCCCCAGGAACCTGATGAACAGGCTTTCCAATTACCTCCAGGAGAGCTTCCTCGAGATGTCCCTGGAGGATTTCAGCTCTATCCCCGGACATATAGACCGCATTTTAATATAGCTGCACTGGCAGGGACTAAAGAGTGGAGCGGCTTGGGCAGCAGAATCATGCAAAACCGGACATTGTTAGATTTTTTTTAAATAGTTGGGACTGAATAGTTAAGCGCCTAGGGCAAACAAATCATGAAAAACACATTGTTCTTATTGTTAATATTCCAGTTCTGTTAAAAATAAATGTTTAGATGTTTAAAACACTTACTGCTTGATCCTTCCCCAGAATCTGTGTCCGGGTTAAATGCTGGGGACGGTTGGTAGGGGATCTCTGTAAGGGTGATGAAGAGATCCTGGCTGTCGGGGAAATCAGCTTGGTAAGCGCTGTCGACTGCCTCGTCCTCCTCATCTCCTTCCTCATCTTCCCCGTCCGCTAACATGTCCGAGGAACCGGCCGTGGACAATATCCCATCCTCAGAGTCCACGGTCAGTGGTGGGGTAGTGGTGGCGGCCGCACCTAGGATGGAATGCAGTGCCTCGTAGAAACGGGATGTGTGGGGCTGGGATCCGGATCATCCGTATGCCTCTTTGGTCTTCTGGTAGCCTTGTCTCAGCTCCTTGATTTTCACGCGGCACTGCGTTGCATCCCGGCTGTATCCTCTCTCTGCCATGGCTTTAGAGATCTTCTCATAGATCTTTGCATTCCGTCTTTTGGAGCGCAGCTCGGAAAGCACGGACTCATCGCCCCACACAGCGATCAGATCCAAGACTTCCCTATCAGTCCATGCTGGGGTCCTCTTTCTATTCTGGGATTGCACGGCCATCTCTGCTGGAGAGCTCTGCATCGTTGCCAGTGCTGCTGAGCTCGCCACGATGTCCAAACAGGAAATGAGATTCAAACTGCCCAGACAGGAAAAGGAATTCAAATTTTCCCGGGGCTTTTCCTGTGTGGCTGGTCAGAGCATCCGAGCTCGGACTGCTGTCCAGAGCGTCAACAGAGTGGTGCACTGTGGGATAGCTCCTGGAGCAATTAGCGTCGATTTCCATCCACACCAAGCCTAATTCGATATGGCCATGTCGAATTTAGCGCTACTCCCCTCGTTGGGGAGGAGTACAGAAGTCGAATTTAAGAGACCTCTATGTCGAACTAAATAGCCTCGTGGTGTGGACGGGTGCAGGGTTAATTCGATGTAACGGCGCTAAATTCGACATAAACGCCTAGTGTAGACCAGGCCTAAGACGCCTTGCCTGGCTTTTTACTTACAAGTTTGAAATATGAGAGACTTGTTTAGAAAGATGGGGAGAACCTGGATTGATGTCTGGTCCCTCTCAGTCCCAAGAGCGAACAACCCCTTAAACAAAGAGCACAAACAAAAACCTTTCCCCCCCCCCCAAGATTTGAAAGTATCTTGTCCCCTTATTGGTCCTTTGGGTCAGGTGTCAGCCAGGTTACCCGAGCTTCTTAACCCTTTACAGGTAAAAGGATTTTGGAGTCTCTGGCCAGGAGGGATTTTATAGTACTGTACACAGGAGAGCGGTTACCCTTCCCTTTATAGTTATGACACGCCCCCCAAATCACAGATAGTGTTGGACATTTGGTTCCACACTGGCTGTGATTTTTTCCTGGAGCTCTAGGAGAAAACAGAGTTAATAAGAAACATGTACCTTTAGACATACTACTGATTATTAAAAAACTAACAATATGTTCCAGTCCAAGAACAATTTTTAACCAGTTGACTCCGGGAAACTTTCCCGGGAGAGTGCAAAGCTTGTGCACAGCTTCTTGATCTGCTATTGCTGCAGACGTCCAAGGGTCGTGGAGAGGTTTACCTCTTCCACGCCACCATCCTGTTTTCCTTCGTAGTAGACACCTTCAGGCCACTCCGCGTCATCTGTTTCCTGGGCTGTAAACTGGCAAACGTTTAATTCTCTGGAATAAAAGGGCTTAAGAGAATTAACATGGTATACCTTAGGTTTTATGTTGGAGGTGGGGGAGGCTATGAGATAGTTAACAGCTTCTAGGCGCTCCTGGACTGTGAATGGTCCTTCCCACGACGCTTCCATTTTATGGGCCTGGAGCGCCTTTAAGACCATGACTTGGTCTCCTACTTTGAAGGACCGTTCTCTGGAATGTTTATCATACCAGGCCTTTTGCTCTTCCTGAGCATCCTTTAGGTTTTCTTTAGCAAGGGCTAAAGAGTGTCGGAGGGTGCTTTGTAGGTTGCTTACAAAGTCTAGAATGTTAGTTCCTGGAGAAGGCGTAAACCCCTCCCATTGCTGCTTCACCAACTGTAATGGCCCCTTAACCTCGCGGCCATACACAAGTTCAAATGGTGAAAACCCTAAACTGGGATGTGGTACAGCCCTGTAGGCAAAAAGCAACTGCTGCAACACTAGGTCCCAATCATTGGAGTGTTCATTTACGAATTTACGTATCATGGCCCCCAAAGTTCCATTAAACCTCTCCACCAGACCATTGGTTTGATGGTGATGAGGGGTGGCAACCAAGTGATTCACCCCATGAGCTTTCCACAGGTTTTTCATGGTCCCTGCCAGGAAATTAGTTCCCGAATCTGTAAGGATGTCGGAGGGCCACCCTACCCTGGCAAAAATGTCTGCTAATGCCTGGCACACACTTTTAGCCCTGGTGTTGCTTAAGGGTACAGCTTCCGACCATCGGGTAGCAAAATCCATGAAAGTCAGTACGTACTGCTTTCCTTTGGGTGTCTTCTTTGGGAAAGGACCCAGAATATCCACAGCTACTTGCTGAAATGGGACCTCAATTATGGGTAGTGGCTGGAGAGGGGCTTTAACCTGGTCTTGGGGCTTTCCCACTCGTTGGCACACCTCACAAGACCGGACATAATTAGCAACGTCCTTGCCCATTCCCTCCCAGTGGAAGGACTTCCCCAATCGGTCTTTGGTTCTGTTCACCCCAGAATGGCCACTGGGATGATTATGGGCTAAGCTCAAGAGCTTTACCCGATACTTAGTGGGAACTACCAACTGTCTTTGAGGATGCCAGTCTTCCTGGTGCCCACCAGAAAGAGTCTCCTTGTATAAAAGTCCTTGTTCTACAACAAACCGGGATTGGTTAGAAGAGCTGAGAGGCGGTGGGGTGCTCCGTGCCGCCGCCCAAGCTTTCTGAAGGCTGTCATCTGCTTCCTGCTCGGCCTGGAACTGTTCCCTTGATGCTGGAGACATCAGTTCCTCCTTGGACTGTGGACTGGGGCTTGGTCCCTCTGGAAGCGATGCAGGTGCTGGGGCTGTTTTCATTGACTGTGAACCGCTGTCCGCTGGTGCACTATGTGGTATTTCAGGCTCTGGCTGAGCCTCTTGGGTAGGGTTATCTGCTGCTTTCGCCAGTTCAGGCTCGCTGGTGCCCTCTGGCATTGGAGTTGTAGACGGGTTTGCAAGCGCTGGACTCAGTGCGGGCAATGGTTCTGGTGCTGGTTGCGTTGCCAGTTCCAGTTCTGGGACTGGCTTTGGCTGGGTCTCTGGGATTGGATCCACTACGGCTGTTGCAGTCGTTGGCAGGGGATCCGGTTCCACCACCTTTGTTTGGGTCTTTGGTAACACAGACGGGGCCCTGGTGGACGGCTCAGGAACAGGGATGGGGGTGAAAGCTTGCTTAGCCTGGCTGCGGGTGACTATTCCCACCCTCTTGGCTAGCTTCACATGGTTGGCCATGTCTTCCCCCAGCAGCATGGGGATGGGATAATTGTCATAGACTGCAAAAGTCCACATTCCTGACCAGCCCTTGTACTGGACATGCAACTTGGCTGTAGGCAAGGTTACAGACTGTGACACGAAGGGTTGAATTGTCACTGGAGCCTCCGGGTTGATGAGTTTGGGGTCCACTAGGGATTGGTGGATAGTTGACACTTGTGCCCCAGTGTCCCTCCAAGCGATAACCTTCTTTCCACCCACTCTCAAGGTTTCCCTTCGCTCCGAGGGTATGAGAGAGGCATCTGGGTCTGGGGATCTTTGGTGTGATTGGGGTGTAATGAACTGTAATCGGTTGGGGTTCTTGGGGCAGTGAGCCTTTATATGTCCCAGTTCATTACATTTAAAACATCGCCCTGCTAAGGTATCACCGGGGCGATGTTGGTTGGTGGAGACTGGTGTGGTGGAGTGAGAAGGCGTCTGGGGTTTCCCTTGGGATGTGGGTGGGGCCTTGGGTTGTCCCCGGTGGTAAGGTTTTGTTTCGGCTTGCCCCTTCTGATATTCGCTTCAACTGCTACTAGTTTTTTTCTTTTCTGCCACCTCCACCCATTTGGCTCCAATTTCCCCCGCCTCGGTTACAGTTTTGGGCTTCCTATCTAGGATGTACCTTTCTATTTCCTCAGGAACACCCTCTAAAAACTGTTCCATTTTTACTAGGGAAACCAGATCTTCCAGAGATTTAACATTTGCTCCTGATACCCAGGCATCACAATTTTTCCCAATGTGGTAGGCATGTCGGGTAAATGACACATCGGGTTTCCACCTTAGGGCTCTGAACCGCCGACGGGCATGCTCGGGTGTTAGCCCCATTCTGATTCTGGCCTTGTTTTTAAAAAGTTCATAACTGTTCATGTGTTCCTTAGGCAGTTCAGCCGCCACCTCTGCTAAGGGTCCACTGAGCTGCGGCCTCAGCTCCACCATGTACTGGTCTGCAGGGAGGCTGTATCCAAGGCAGGCCCTTTCAAAATTTTCTAAGAAGGCCTCAGTATCATCGCCTGCCTTGTAGGTGGGGAATTTTCTGGGATGGGAAGTGGTACCTGGAGAGGGGTTGTTAGGATGGGCTGTTGTATCCGCCCTAGCCCTTGCTACTTCCAGTTCATGCTTCCTTTCTTTTTCTCTCGCCTCCTCTTTGGCTTTTTCCAGCTCCATAGTTTTCTTGTGGGCCTCCTCTTTGGCTTTTTCTTCTCTTTCTTTTAGCTCCATCTCTCTTTTGTGGGCCCCCTCTTTGGCTTTCTCTTCTCTTTCTCTCAGCTCTATCTCTTTTTCTTTCAGCTTCATAGCTCTTTTGTGGGCCTCCTCTTTGGCTTTTTTTTCTTTGGTAGTCATTTTCCTGTTTTCTTGTGCTGGGTCACACCCCTCTGCAGTTGACTGAAACTGGGATGCACTCAGCTCTGGCTGCTGCTGAGTTAACAGAGACTTTCTAACTAGCTACTCCCGAGGATGTAAAAAGGAAAAAAAAAAAACAATTCAGCTTGTAAATTCCTTTTACCAGTCAAAGTTTGCTCATTAATTGAACCCTTCTCTTAACAAAGGCTCTTGTTAAAAAAACTTAACACCTCTGCCTTCGGGCAAGGAGAGATAAGATATGTATCTACCTTCAGCTCTGCTTTCCAAGCAGCTAGAAGGAAAAAAAAATCTTACTGGCTTTTGGGTTTAAAACGATCTCCACCGCTGTGCCACCATGTCAAGGCTGTATCCCCACTTTGAACTTTAGGGTACAAGTGTGGGGGCCTGCATGAGGACTTCTAAGCTTAACTACCAGCTTAGTTCTGGTCTGCTGCCACCATTCCCTTCCCTGGGAAGCTTTGAGAAACCTTTCACCAATTCCCTGGTGACTACAGTTCCAAATCCCTTGGATATTAAAACAAGGAGAAATTGACCCTTCCCCCCCCCCCCCTTCCTTCCTTTCACCAACTCCTGGTGAATACAGATCCAACTCCCTTGGATCTAAAAACAAGGAAAAATCAATCAGGTTCTTAAAAAGAAGGCTTTTAATTAAAGAAAAAGGTAAAGATCATCTCTGTAAAATCAGTATGGAAAATAACTTTACAGGGTAATCAAACTTAAAGAGCTCAGAGGACCCCCCTCTAGCCCAGGTTCAAAGTATAGCAAACAAAGATAAACACTCCTACATTTACAAGTTGAGAAAACAAAGTAAAACTAAGACGCCTTGCCTGGCTTTTTACTTACAAGTTTGAAATATGAGAGACTTGTTTAGAAAGATGGGGAGAACCTGGATTGATGTCTGGTCCCTCTCAGTCCCAAGAGCGAACAACCCCTTAAACAAAGAGCACAAACAAAAACCTTCCCCCCCCCCCAAGATTTGAAAGTATCTTGTCCCCTTATTGGTCCTTTGGGTCAGGTGTCAGCCAGGTTACCCGAGCTTCTTAACCCTTTACAGGTAAAAGGATTTTGGAGTCTCTGGCCAGGAGGGATTTTATAGTACTGTACACAGGAGAGCTGTTACCCTTCCCTTTATAGTTATGACAGGCCCTATTTTCAAAAACACTGAACACCCCACAGTTCCTACTGAAATCGATGGAAATTGGAGCGCTCAGCACTTCTGAAAAGGAAGCTTATTTAAAGACTTATTTAGCTGCCTAAGTGCTTAATGTTAGGCTCCTGCTTTTGAAAAATCCTAGCCCTTGTTTGTAATCACTGAGACTGACTGAACAAACCTAGGTTTGAACACGTGGTCACACACAATTTACTTTGCCCTGCAATAGAAGGTAACTGAAAATCTTACTGTGCTAAAGAGAATGATGATAACAAAACAACATTTTGTCCTGACAAAGCTTTATAAGCTGGGTGTTCAAAGGTAGTCCTTTATATCATATGGTGCATTTTCATTAATAGGACACATGCCCAGAGGAGAGGATGGATGCTAATAGATATTTTTATAAATCTGAAGCAATAAATAATGAAAAGTGAAAAGCTGTAATGTTCTACGATATTGTTAGATGTTCTGTTTTTATTCTTAATATCCTGCTACTAAAAGATCAAATGTCTATTTATGCCTGTTATCTATTTCTGTATTAACTACTTGACTCTGTGTGAATATTATTTCCAGTTATTTGCTTGTTCCAGGTCTATCAGTTGAGGCCCTGATACTGCAACAAGAACTGCACAGACACCACCCAGTTTGTTTTGCAGGATTGGGACTTTATACATTTGTTACTTTGCTAATAGATACCAGAGCCCAACACCCTCTTCTGCCACCAAGCCCCAGTCAACTGAAATAACCCAAACAAACTCTGCCATGAATTTCCTCCAAAAATCCCAAATAAAAGTAAATTAGTAACATTATTAAGAACCAACCTGAAATAAAAATCCTACTCTGAGTGGGGTTTCTACCTGGGAAAGGCAGAAAGGCCAGAGACTCCATGCAGTCCACTAGAGACTTCGCTATTGCTATGGATTTTACATGGAAGGTGCTCAGATACTAAGATGATGGGCAGCAATACAAAATCCATAGATGGAGGGATGTGCAATGTTTGCAGAATACGCACAGAGAAGTTAGATAAAATATCAAATGCTCTTTCTGGAGGGTTGCAACGTTGTTGCCGGCCCAAAGGGCCCGAGGGGGCAACAGCGGGGTTCGTTGCCCGGTGTGCTTCGCACCAATGAACACACCGAGGTGGAGAAGCAATCCAAGTTTATTCGAGATCTCGAAAAGGCACTCAGGAGACCAGCATGTCTCAAATCAGAAGCGCAACAAATACAAACAAGTTTCCCATTTTATACTCCAAGCTGTTTGTGTGCAAGCCTTTGTTTGGTTTCACCCCTATCCCTCCCTCCCAGACAACAGTTACAATAGGCACTACATTGGTATGTGAGAAAAGTTCTTGTTCATCTGTTTATCTGTGGCCTTGTAGGCTTAGACACATGCGAACTTTCCCCCTCCCCCTTTCCCCCGCTCTTATCACTACAGCGTTTGTTAATGTGAGCGAAACTGCAGCTGTCTGCGTTACATGCTATGCTTTTGCTTTTTAGGCTGTCAGCATTTCAGGTTGGTTAAAGTTCACAAGATGGAGTTACTGTGGCTCACTTAGACCCAGAGCAAGAGAGCTTCATTGACACTTATGGTCTTCCACTCTCCCGAGTTACCTGGTAGCTATGCCTAGTGACGTCAACAACGTAATACTACTATATTTTTAAAAATTCAGAATGATAACACAGAACCCAAAAATGAGATAGAAAACAGGCTGCTCCCTACAGCAGTGAGGTACAATTCACTCCACTTTGCTTCAAACTGGCTCTTTTTGGACTCACTCTGATCGCATGCTTTCCTACAGAGCCCCTGCACTAGCCAGGAAGCAGGACCAGGAAACCCCTTGCTTTTAAAATTGTAGCTTACAATTCCAACACATTCTCGATACTCCACAGCATGGGCCTGCGCTATGAAGTTCAGCTCTGGATTCCAGCTTTGGTACAGGCCCATCTCTAACAGAGATATAAGACAAGGATGGAATAACTCAAAGGGATCCCCAGAACTGGATTGGAAACAATTCTGATAGGAACAAAGCTCAGTTAAAGGCAGTTTCCATGAGGACATCCTCATTAAAAATATCTCCTGACATATCAGAACAACGTAACCCAAATTTGTGTTCCAAAAATGATGCTGTATGGATGTTCTATAGATTGGCTGGGAAGGGGAAGGTATGGAGAGAAAATGGAAAATTCAGTACTTGCTTCCACAGTGCCGCTTTCCCCATCCTACCCACTACTCTTCTGAGATTTGCAGCCACTGCTGTGAGTCATAGTGATGTCACAGTTCAGCCAGTTGTGTGCTGGGTATGAGCAGTGGTGCTGGTAATCAAGGAAGAGGATTTTGCTTTAAGATGCCTTTCTGACTCAGGCTGTCTTAGGGCTGGGATCATCAATGAGAGCTAAAGCGAAAGGCTGGTAGAAAGATGACAGCACAACCGGCCATAATGGGGGCGATACCAGGACAGGAAGAGACGCTGGATCCTCTCCCAAATATTGTAACCAGGTAACACTAACCAGTCCTATGGGAAATGCTAAATGGATGGCCAGGGTGGAAACATACATAAAGCTGGCTCACTCCTGCTACGCTGAAGCATCAGATGGAGAATATTGCTGAAGGCAGGATTCCAGACTGGACGGACCAATAATCTGATCCTGCATGGCAATCCTATGCTCTTTGTGGTTTTACGGGATTTCTCCCCCATCAGCAGGGTTCCTTTTAGCCTCTCAGAGCTCCAGGGGTGCCTGTCATTTCTCTTCCTTGACTCACACTTCCCATCTTTAGCCCTCTACATTATACAGATTTTTGGTTACTTATTAATTATATTTATGTATGTTTTTAATCAATTTTGCAATTAAACCTGTACAAGAGATCATATTTATTAGGCAATCTCCTGCCTGTGGAGAGCACCTCACAGTATACACAACTATACATGATTCTACTCCATGTTTATTAGAAGACCGCCCCAGCTAAGGAACCTGGTTGGTCCCTGAGACAAGATTTCACAGGGCATAGCAGCATAAATTTACATAGTGCTTTACCAACACAGACCAAGACACGCCTCAGACCTGTTATGTGTTTGCTGTTCTACACAACATTAAGAATAAAAGGAAACTGTAGGGACACAGTTGGGTTTCAAATAGTCATAGTTTTCTAACTATATACAAACATACAAGGTCTAGTTACCTGCATACCTTGCTTCTCTGTTGGGTTCTGGTGGCTTCTGCAATAAAACACAGGAAGGCCTATTACAGGGCTCCCAAACTAGATAAAGGGATACCAACCAGTTCTTATACATTATAATAACCTTTACAAGGCTTTACAATCTGAGATGAATAGGAGAAGATATTGGGCAACAGGACAGGTAGAGGAGGTTGTGGCAAGACTATTGGTGAGAAGAGGCTAGGAAGGAAGTAGGACTAGGACACAGCTCACACCAGAGTCCAATAGCATTGCTGCTTGACCATAGCCACATACTGCAGCCAGTAGCCAGGGATGGAGACTGAATCAGAAACTTTTGATTTTATAGATATTTTTAAGAAGCATTTCTGTTTTGCTGGGCCTAACGTTTCTCAGTGAATTTTGGTAAGTCTGCACTGGACTTAAAGCAGAATGGGGGTTAATTTTTCTTTGTTGGAAGGAAAAACACTGACCTAGAATTATGCCGCTAACAATCTACCAGGCTTTATTAGAGTCTGGCTGGGGATACTGATTATCCAAAGTTGCATTCTGTTTGATCAGCTGGGGCTATTTCATGATGCCACAGCTGTAAACCCACTCTCAAAGACGCACAGCTGGGACTCATCACTGATTTCCCACAGCAAGAATACTTTCACCCAGGATGTGAAATTGTGACATGAGAAACTGTGATGATAATAAGTTACAATGTGGGCATGAAGGGAGTTGAGGGGAAAAGTGAAGGAGGAACAAGTGATAGCTTTAAACTGCCAGGCTGCACTTCCAGCAGCAATTGTGGTCCTGTCAGTGTAAAAGCAAAATTGGGAGCAGCTCAATAGTCCAAATGCAGTTTTTGATAAAAGAAAGTGAATTAATACTAGCTGCTGACCCACAAATTGCTGCTGAAAAGGCAGCTGGGTTTCTGGGGTTACACTGGCACCCTCCCAAACAAATGTATCTTCTATTATTAGCACTGTGAAATGAATATCGGCACCTTTCCCCGTGTGGTATGAGCAAAGCCAGAGCAGAATCTAAAAGGGTTGACATTAACAAAAAGATTGTTGTCGGGTCGGGGTTCCTTCCCCACTCTGAACTCTAGGGTACAGAAGTGGGGACCCCCATGAACGCTCCCTAAGCTTATTTCTACCAGCTTAGGTTAAAACCTGGTACGCTGCCACCACCAAGTGATTTAACAAGAAACAGGGAAAGGACCAATTGGAGTTCCTCTTCCCCCAAAATATCCCCCCAAGCCCTTACACCCCCTTTCCTGGGGAGGCTTGAGAATAATATCCTAATCAATTGGTTACAAAGTGATCAAAGACCCAAACCCCTGGGTCTTTGGACAATGGAAAAATCAGTCAGGTTCTTAGAAGAAGGATTTTATTAAAAAGAAAGGGTAAAAAATCATCTCTGTAAAATCAGGATGGAAAATAACTTTACAGGGTAATCAGATTCAAAGAGCCCAGAGGAACCCCCTCTAGCCTTAGTTTCAAAGTTACAGCAAAACAGGGATACCTCCCTCTAGCAAAGGGAACATTCACAAGTTGAGAAAAACAAAGATAAACTAATATGCCTTGCCTGGCTATTACTTACAAGTTTGAAATATGAGAGACTTATTCAGAAAGATTTGGAGAACATGGATTGATGTCCGGTCCCTCTTAGTCCCAAGAGCAAACACCCACCAAAACAAAGAGCACAAACAAAAGCCTTCACCCCCCGCCTCCCCCCCAAGATTTGAAAGTATCTTGTGCCCTTATTGGTCCTTTGGGTCAGGTGTCAGCCAGGTTACCTGAGCTTCTTAACCCTTTACAGGTAAAAGGATTTTGGTGCCTCTGGCCAGGAGGGATTTTATAGTATTGTATACAGGAGGGTTGTTACCCTTCCCTTTATAGTTATGACACGCCCCCCAAATCACAGATAGTGTTGGACAGCCAGTTCCACACTGGCTGTGATTTCTTCCTGGAGCTCTAGGAGAAAACAGAGTTAATAAGAAACATGCACCTTTAGACATACTACCGATTATATAAAAACTAACAATATGTCCCACATTCCAAGAACAATTTTTAACCAGTTGATTCTGGGAAACTTTCACGGGAGAGTGCATCAGCCACTTTGTTAGAAGCTCCCGAAATGTGTTGTATTTCAAAATCAAAATCTTGGAGAGCCAAACTCCACCTAAGAAGTTTTCTGTTATTGTCCTTGACGGTATGAAGCCACTTCAGGGCAGCATGGTCGGTTTGTAGTTGGAAACGCTGTCCCCAAACGTATGGGTGTAGCTTTTCCAGTGCATACACAATGGCGTAGCATTCCTTTTCGCTGATTGACCAGTGGCTTTCCCTCTCAGACAGTTTCTTGCTGAGAAACACGACAGGATGGAATTCTTGATCCAGTCCTTCCTGCATTAAAACTGCTCCCACACCACGCTCGGATGCATCTGTGGTTACTAGGAACGGTTTGTCAAAGTCTGGGGCCCTTAGCACAGGTCAGACATGAGTGTCGCTTTAAGCTGGTTAAAGGCCTTCTGACACTCTTCAGTCCACTGAACTGCATTTGGCTGTTTCTTTTTGGTTAGGTCTGTCAGTGGGGCAGCGATTTGGCTGTAGTGCGGTACAAATCGCCTGTAATATCTGGCCAAGCCTAAGAAGGATTGGACCTGTTTCTTTGACTTTGGGACAGGCCACTTTTGGATAGCATCCACTTTGGCCTGTCGGGGGTTGATAGTTCCTTGACCCACCTGGTGTCCAAGATAAGTCACTCTGTTTAGGCCTATTTGACACTTTTTTTGCTTTAACAGTTAGTCCTGCCTCCCTTATGTGCTCAAAGACTTTTTGCAGATGCTCCAGGTGTTCTGCCCATGAATCAGAAAAGATAGCCACATCGTCAAGGTTGGGTGACAGCAGATTCTCCCAATCCCGCTAGGAGACCATCTACAAGCTGCCCTTGTTTGTGTAAAGTTGCCCACATGTTTTGCAAGATATTTTACAACACCATGCTCTGGGTGTTCAGCAGAGGCTGGGAGTGGATAACTGGGAATGGATCACTCAATGATTGCCTATTCTGTTCATTCTCTCTGAAGCACCTGGCATTGGCCACTGTCGGAAGACAGGATACTGAGCTATATGGACCATTGGTCTGACCCAGTCTGGCCGTTCTTATGTAAGATTGGGGCTATGGTGCTTTCTTAGACTGTAAGCTCTTTAGGGCTTATAGTCCCTATCTTTTTGTGCTGTGTTTATACAGTGCCTAGCACAATGGGTTCCCTGTTTATGACAGGGTCTCTCAGGTGCTACCACAAAACAAATAATAGTATGGATTGCCTTGTTTAAAATAGTCAGGTTGAGAAACAAGAAGATTATAAACACTGGGTATGGGAGGGGGAAGCAGATAGTTCATGCAATGTGCATTATTTTTTGTCTATTTAAGAACAGTTGCGTTTCTTTATATTGAGAGCCAGAAAGGCCTAGTGGACTGAGCAAAATCAGAGTGCTAATCTAAGTTTTACCATATGTGATGGCCACAGGCAAATTGCTTCACTATGTGTCAGTTTTCCATTTGTAAGAGAGAGATACGTACATAATTACTACATATCAAAATTGCTCACATGCATATGTTTTGCAACATCAGGCCTATGTTTGCATATGCTTCTGAGATTTTAAAATGAACCCGTTTCAGTATTTCCAACCACAAAAGTTCAAAGATCATGAGCCAGGCACCCAAAAATCCTGAGTTTGGCTTACAAATCATGATATAGATGGATAGATATAGTTCTTTGTCTACAGGTTTGTGAGCCTTTAGGGTGCCCACAGATCACATTTTCAAGCTTTTCTCTGCAACCCTAAGGGCTAGAAACTTTGTTTTTAAGAGAAAGCTGAAAGTCTCACCTAATCACATGCATCCAGGAACTGGGGCTTTAAGAAAAACACTAGCTATTGTGAGACTTCTGATAAAATTGCAAGAGTTTAGTTATCTGAATGCAAATGAACAAAATATACCATGGAGCTTTCAATAATCCCCAAAGGAAACTTTACCAAACTGCTGCAACACACAAAACTCTCTTCCTTACTGTGCATAAATGTGGGAAATTTCAGCCCATATGTGATTTGTTTGGGATAATTTTTTATTTACACCCAGAGCATTTTTTTAAAGAAGCCCTGCACAGATCAGAGATGGTGGCTTCGTGGCTGAAATATCAGGTTTTTTACTTATGCTTTGCTGAAACCATCCAAGGCAGATAAACTGAGTTCCTTCACTTTACTCTGCAGGTAGGAGACCTGTATCTGGAGAGGTGCAGGTCTGGCAGACACCATAACACTTCAAGGAAGAGTGGGTGTTTGTCCTAGCATCTTTGCCCCTGCGGTCTGTCTGCAATGGGGTTGTTTTCTAAGCAGTTTTAAAAATGGTTCCAAGCATTGCCGACTCTCACAATTTTATCACAAGTCTTGTAATATTTGGTGTTTTCCCTCAAGCTCTAGTTCCTGGAGACAAGTGATAGTATGAGAATCTCGGTTTTCATTAAAAGATACTTCCTAGCCCTCATGTTGTGGAGAAAAGCTGGAAAATATGACCCAAGTGTAACGTAGAGTCTCAAAACAAAAAGGCAAAGAAAAAGAGCCCCAATGTTATTATTTATGAAAAGTCTCATGATTTTTTTCTTGCGTGGTGTCAAGTATCAGAGGGGTAGCCATGTTAGTCTGTATCCACAAAAACAACGTGGAGTCCAGTGGCACCTTAAAGACTAACAGATTTATTTGGGCATAAGCTTTTTTTTTTTACCCACGAAAGCTTATGCACAAATAAAACTGTTAGTCTTTAAGGTGCCATCGGACTCCTCGTTGTTTTCATGATTTTTTTGGTGCCTGACTCATGACTGTTGGATGCTTAAGGTTGGCCATACTGGGTGCAACTTACACTGATCACAGCAATGGACCTGGTGCTAAGCAATTTAAGGTGGCCTGGACTGTTTATACTGAAACCAGTTCAGTATAAACAGATCAGGATGCCTCCACATAGGGTATGAAAATAGGGACGCTTTTTTGGGGGGCGGGGGTGCGTATAGTTGCCCATATAAGACAAAGCCCCTAATAATGGGACATCTGGTCACCCTACCTCCACATCAGGTCAGTCCTATGACTGGGTCTGGAACTAGGGTAGCTGAACTGGTCTTCACACCAGTTCTGCCCCCAGATGCTGTGTCACGTGCTGGCCCCCTGCTTGACCCACAGGGGGAACTTGTGGCTGGTGCAGCCTGGGTGGGGGGCCCTGGGCAGGGAAGCTGCTGCACAGACTCAGCCAGGGAGCCCGCCCAACCTTGCCAGGGATGGCCATGAGCTCAGGCAGTGTCTCCTCCCTGCCTCCAGGGGGCGATGTGCAGGTCCCGCTCCTCTAAGCCCAATCTCGTTCTGCACAGGCAGCGCCAAATCAGTCCCGCGGCGACGACGCGGCCTGCGGTCTCACTGGGCCTGCGCGCTAGGGAGAGCTGCACGGGCCGGGCGCTGTGTGCGGGCGGGGCTGGCGCTGCTCTCACCCTGGTAACAGCGGCCGCTGCAGAGCCGCCCCCGGCCCGGCACCCCCGCGGCACCATGCAGGGGGAGGACGCCAGATACCTCAAGAGGTACCGCCCGCCCCGTGCCGGGGGGCTGAGTCAGGCCGGGGCAGCACCGGAGTGGGGCGGGTGGGGTTCGGGGGGATGGATGGGTGGGGTTAGGGGAGGTATGGGGGATGGGTGGGGTTGGGGGAATGGGGTCTAGATGGGGGTTGCGGGGAGGGTCGGGGGAATGGGGTCAAGATGGGGGATGGGTGGGGTCGGGGGAATGGGGTCTAGATGGGGGATGTTAGGGGAGGGTCGGGGGAATGGGGTCAAGATGGGGGATGGGTGGGGTCGGGGGAATGGGGTCTAGATGGGGGATGTTAGGGGAGGGGGTCTAGATGGGGGATGTTAGGGGAGGGGGGAGGGGGTCTAGATGGGGGATGTTAGGGGAGGGGGTTGGGATGGGTGGGGTTGGGGGATGGATAGGAAGGATGGGTGGGGTTATAGGGGAGGTTGGGTTGGGTGGGGGGTGGATGGGTGGGGTTATGGGGGGAGGTTGGGTTGGGTGGGGGGTGGATAGGAGGGTTGCCTGGGGTTATAGGGGATGTTCGGTTGGGTTTGGAGTGTATAGCTGGGTGTGCAGTGTGCGGGTGAGGTGTAGATAAGGAGGGATGGCTGGGGATCACTGAGCAGGTGGGATGGCAGAGTAGCAAGGTAGATATAGGGAAGGGTTGTGGAGGGGAAGGGTGGATCTGAGGGATTGGATGGCTGGGCTTTTTGGGAGGGATGGAGTGATGAGTGGATGATTGTCTACTGACACCATTGTTTAATGATTAAGCTGCCCCAGTTAGAGATTAGGATCCATCTAGCCTAGTATCCTGTCTTTCAGCGATGTCTGTTACCAGCTGCTTCAGAGGAAAATGCAAGCAGCCCCAAGAACAGTTATAGAATATTCTGCCCATTGGGAAAGTTTCTTCTTAACCCCTGTCAGTTAGTGGCTGGTTTATCCCATAAGCATGAGCCCTTATAATTTTTTCCTACCCTATGTAATTCTGGCTTTCCTCATTATCCATAATTTTTTAACCCTTCTGAGCTCCTGGTGATCTCCCCCCCCCCTCCCCCAGCTTATCTTCTGCACTTAGGGTGACCAGACAGCAAATGTGAAAAATCGGGACAGGGAGGGGGGGTAATAGGAGCCTATATAAGAAAAAGACCCAAAAATCAGGACTGTCCCTATAAAATCGGGACATCTGGTCACCCTATCTGCACTGTTCAACAGCCTTTGCAGAGGTTTGATTGGATATGTTGGGACACCCCAGTCACATGCAGAGTTCTGTTACCCCGTTGTTGCTTAGATTGTTTACTTGTATCTGTCAAATTATTAAGATCCTTGATTTTAAAATGCACTGAAAACTACCAATGATTTCTGATGGCCATTGATTCTGCTGTGAAGATATGATCATAGCTGAAAATTGAGTGGTCATCTAGTGTTAAAGTTGCAATGGCCATCTCAAAGTTAGGGCTGTCCTTACCCATAGGCAAAGTACGCAGCTGCGTAGGGCACCAGGAAATTTGGGGCACCTGCGTGCTCCTCCAGCCCCTGCTCCGGCTCTTCCCCAGGGTCTCCACCCCACCTCTTCCCACCCCCATTCCCCTGAGGACTCCTGAAGCAGTTGGGCCTGCACTCACCGGTAAGTTGAGCGACCTGGCCCCAGCCTGCTCCGCTCCCCTGGCTCCCAGCTGCGCCGCCTGCGAGTGCTGGGGGATGGTTTCCCCCCCTCCCCCCAAGCCTGGGAGCCAGGGGAACAGAGCAGGCTGGGGCCGGGTCACTCCACTTCCTGCAGGAAGTGGCCAGCCCCCCTCCCGCCTGTCCCCCACAGAGGTCTGGGGCCAGCCCCCCCCCCGCAGAGGCCTGGGGTGGGGCCCCACACAGCCCCCACTGAGGAGGCCTGGGGCCAGCCCCCCGCCTCTTCTCCCCATGGAGACCTGGGGTGGGGCCCCACACAGCCCCCCCCCCCCCCCCCCCCGTTGAGGCCTGGGTCCACACCCCTACCCCCGCACGGGCACCAAAATAGCTAGGGATGGCCCTGCTCAAAGTAGTACCTATCTTAATGTGTATATTCTATGTAGGCCACTTTTGTGATCTCGGAGGAATTTTTTTCCAGCGTTTTCAACAGCAGACTTTAAATTTTTGTGTTCTAGAGAAACTGCTGAAACAAACCCAGTGCCCTATTGTTTGGCATGGCTCTGGGCAGATGTGCAAGCATAGCTCTCCTCTGATTTTTCCCTTGCCATCCTCCATGCAGACTCCCACCCCAACCTTCTGTCTGGGTCACTGTTGTAAGTTGTTAGTGTATGGGGGATCACAAGAATTTTTAGCCTTGTATATGCACAAAAATTGCACCAGTTTAACAAAATTAGATTTTAAAAAAATGGATTTAAACTGGAGTAAACCCCTATGTGGATGCTCTTAATTCAGTTGACACTAGAGCTAAATCGGTGCAAATTTTGTGTATAGACAAGACTTTCCTCTTTTATGCCTTAATAGAGATTCTTGTCAATTTCAAGAACCAAGCAGGCAAGCGAAGTGAAGGGACAGGATGGCATGGCTGTATCATACCAGCAACCTGGCACAATCTTTGTCCTTCAAACCTTGACGATCATCCAACATTTGGGTTTTTTTTTTTCAAGTAGATGGATGGCTGCAAAAGTTAATAAGAATAGAAATGTTTCATTTATTTAAAAAACAAAAACATTTTCTTTGTGGCACTGGATACCCATATATACTACATTTGTTCTAGTGGATAGTAAATGTTAAGTGCAAAGAAATGTTCAGAGCTTATTTATTGCTTTTTGGCTGTAATCTCAAAGCACATCTCAAAGTTCAGGCTTTGAGATGAGAACACTGAGGTACAGATGAAAGAGCAACTTCCCTCGCAATGATTGGGCCTATCCGGATGCAAGAGGAAGAAAATGGCCCCCAGGCCACAGAGGAGAGGCTACTCTAGCCTGATAAGTAGAGCATAGCCTGTGACCCATTATGTGGTTCCCTCCCCTGGCACAAAGAAAGTAAAGCGGAAGATCTCCACAGCAATAGGTCCCGTGCTCACCCATGCCTCCACCCTACATAGGGGCAGGTTCCATGAGGAAAAAACTTGAAGGCAGTGCTAAAACTCATTGTGGGTCAACTAATTTGGGCAGGCTTGCTCTTCAACCTATTCATAAATATTACCAAGTTTGATAATTAAAACAGTTTTTGACTCTGCATGAATATTTAATTAGTTTCTCTGCATGTAAGCCTGGTGGAAATGGAATTGGAAGAGAATAAAAAAGCTGGCTACCTTTGACGGTCATCCTACTACTAAGGCCTTTATCCTTAAATTTTGTGTGATTGTGTAACTAAAGATTATATAGACATGCACACAATTAAGGCTTCCTGAGTAACCTTAACAAATCTACTAGGTGGGCCTTATTACAAATTCCCTCTACCCTGAGTGAAACAGTCTCACAAATTACAATTCCTCTCCCAAACTCCCTCACGCAAGCCCTCATACCTTAAGGTGTTGAGCACCCTCAATTCCCATTGTTTATAACAGGAGCTGAGGATGCTTAGTTTCTCATAAGATCAAGCTCACAGACCTTTCCTGAAGTAGCGTATTAGCAAAAATCTGTAGATATATTGAAACAGGTTTGGACTTGCTTGATTTATATCTCATGGTGGTGGTGAATTGTAAAAATCAGCCAAGTCCAGTAACAAACCATCAAAATCATCCTGAGACACTGAAGTTTCAGGCTCTGGAAAAATAGGTACTGTAGAGGCAGGGGTGTAGCCAGCTTCTAAGAGGAGGGGGAGCAAACATAAAAAAGGCGCCCCCCTTGGCTCCTCCTCCGGCCACGCCCCCCTTGGCTCCTCCTCCGGCCGCTCCACGCCCCCCCCTTGGCTCCTCCTGTGGCCGCACCGCCCCCCCTCCCCCATGGCTCCTCCGGCCCTGCCGTGCCACCCCCGTGGCCCCGCCCTTGCTCCTCTGGCCGCGGCTGCCGACCGCCATGCTGTGCCCCCCCCGGCCATGCCCGCCGCCCCCCCCCCCCCCATGGCTGCCAGCTGCGCTGCGGGCCGCCAGCCTGCGCCCCCCCTCGCTCCTCCGGCCGCGGCTGCCGGCCGTCAGCCTGCGCTCCCCCTCGCTCCTCCGGCCGCGGCTGCCGGCCGTCAGCCTGCGCTCCCCCTCGCTCCTCCGGCCGCGGCTGCCGGCCGTCAGCCTGCGCTCCCCCTCGCTCCTCCTGCCGCGGCTGCCGGCCGTCAGCCTGCGCCCCCCCTCGCTCCTCCGGCCGCGGCTGCCAGCCGCGCTGCGGGCCGCATGCTGCGCCCCCCACTCCTCTGGCCGTGCCCACCGCTCCCCCATGGCTGCCGGCCGCGCTGCGGACCACCAGCCTGCGCCCTCCCTCGCTCCTCCGGCCGCTTTTGGAAAGGCGGGGGAAGCGGCTGCTTCCCCTGCACCCCGCTAGCTACGCTACTGTGTAGAGGCTTGTGCTCCAGCAGAAGGGATTTGTGAACATCTTGGAGTTCTTCATTCTTTTTTTTTTTTTTTTTTTTTTTTTTGTAGTGCTTCAGTTCACTGTTTTGTCAACAAAATGTTGTAGGGTAGACAAGGCCTAAGACATGTCTTATCCTATCAGCAGGATCTGTGGGAAAGATTCCTTTAGAGAGAGATGAGTAACTGCTAATTGCTAATGGCATCAGTCTCTGGGGAAGCTGAGGATTAGGAATGCAGACTTTCAAAACATGGGCATATTTAGAAAATTAAACGCCTTTTCGGATCCTCTGACTTCTATATGAGGCCTATCTTTCTGGTTCCGTGATTGATCCCTCTTAGTTTTGGATAGTATAGGCCAGGGGTCGGCAACCTACGGCACGTGTGCCAAACACGGCACGCAAACTGATTTTGAATGGCACGCGGCTGCCTGCCGCGGTTCCGACCCCCAGCCGCACTCAGCCCCCCCGCCCACCGCTCTCCCCTGCTGGGGCAGGAGGCAGAAGCTCCATCCTGCAGCAGCCAAGCTCCCCCCCTCCTTCCCCCAGCCGTGGTGCAGCCTGCTTTCCTGCCCCTCCTCCTCTCCTTCCCTGCGCCGGCCCTTGCAAAGGGAGGGGGAGGAGTGGCAGCGTGCTCGCTGCTCTGCAAAAGCCCCGCGGCCCCGCTCTCCCGGCCGGAGCTCCAGCCGGCGCGCGGCAGCCCCTTGCTAAAGCCGGCCCTGGGTAAAGGAGGCAGAGAAGAGGTAGGGACGGGCCTTGGGGCAGGGGGTAGAACAGGACATATCCCT
The DNA here is from genome assembly GCF_028017835.1 of Emys orbicularis. NCBI lineage: Eukaryota > Metazoa > Chordata > Testudines > Emydidae > Emys > Emys orbicularis. The sequence continues at coordinate 64,907,123 of NC_088690.1, read as the reverse complement.
TCCAGCCCCCTGCCATGAGCTGCTCAGGGCAGAGGGCAGGGGGCTGGGAGCATCCCCACGAGCCGAGCACCCCAGCCCTCTGCCCTGAACCTCCCCCACACCCAGCCTTCTGCCCTGCACCTCCACACACACCCCAGCCCTCTGCCCTCCCCCCCAACACCCAGCCCTCTGCCCTGACCCATCCCACCCCCAGCCTTCTGCCCTGCACCCCCCACACCCCTCCAGTCCTCTGCTCTGACCTCTGAAGCCCCCCACACCCCCAGCCTTCTGCCCTGCACCCCCCCACACCCCTCCAGTCCTCTGCTCTGACCTCTGAAGCCCCCCACACCCCCAGCCTTCTGCCCTGCACCTCCACACCCCCCCAGCCCTCTGCCCTGACCTCTGAAGCCCTCCACACCCACCCTTCTGGGGGTGTGGGGGGCTTCAGAGGTCAGGCCCCACTCAGCCCGCTGCCGGTCTAGGTGAACAGAACACCAGGCTGGCAGTGAGCTGAGCAGGCTGGTGGCGTAAGATCAGCATTTTAATTTAATTTTAAATGAAGCTTTTTAAATATTTTTAAAACCTTGTTTACTTTACATATAGTTATATAATATATAGACTTATAGAGAGAGACCTTCTAAAAAACGTTAAAATGTATTACCGGCACACGAAACCTTAAATTAAAGTAAATAAATGAAGACTTGGCACACCGCTTCTGAAAAGTTGCCTACCCCTGGTATAGGCTTTATCTAGGCAGGTACTCGGGAAGACTTGATTTAATCATGGATTCCTACATAAAAGTGCATTCTTGTTGGTTGTTATAACCTTAATACATATCCTTCACAACTCAGAGATAGATGTGGGTTTCATTTTTAGAAGGTACACACTATACATTTTTTAAAGTGATTTATTTTGAAAACTTTTCAGATTAGTTTTACAGCTATATCAGAAAATGAATGATTGTTTGGTTATTTCATTTACCAAAGGTAATTGAAGCAGATAGTTTACCTTCCAATGACTTCATAAATATCTTCAATTCAACAGGTTAATCATCAATATATTGAGAATATTTGCAAGAAAATGAGCTGGAGACAGCGCTTGTCCCATTCGTTTTTTCAATGCTTGTAATTTAACTCTGTCATTGCATATTTCTCTTTTTAAGATCTCACTCAGTTCCTTCCAAATTTCAACAGCGTCAGCAATAAAACCTATTTAAATAAAATAAAATAAAAGCTATTTCCTGCATTTTGTTCAAGGCTACAGAAATAGGCTTCAGGATACTCAGCATGTATTCAGCATTTCTCTTAAACCCAATGTTGAGAACTTTGGCTGTGACAGTGCCATCTGTTTTTTCACGATTTTGTTCACAACTGTCATCAGATTAGGCCAGTTCTTGATATAGTTCTCAAAACAGTCCACTACTGAGTTCCATCGCACGTCTTGTAGGAAAGTTAGGTTGGTTCCTCCAATGTTTTTCAAAGCAGCTGCTGCAAAGTGGTTGTTACGGAAGTATTTTGCAATTTCAACAACATTAGCCTTTATTTCTGGAACACTAAAGTCTTTGGCTATGAGGTGCAACAAATGAGCACTGCAACCGTATGTTATTAGCATGGGACTCTCTTCCCTCTCTTCTAAATAATTTCTTCTCATCTTGGATACATTTGCAGCATTGTCTGTGACCAAGCTGCATACTAGACATTTGAATTTTTTTTCACAGTTTGTTATAGCTTTTACTGCTTCTTCTTGTAAGTATTCTGCTGTGTGTGCATTTCCTGATGTATCAATTGTTTCTGTAAGGAAGACATTCCCTTCTTCTGTTGTCACACAAGCACATACAACAGGATCATTGTGGACATTGCACCACCCATCAAGACTCAGGTTAACAATTTTACCTTCTAGACCTTTTGCACACTGCTCAATTTCTCTTTCATACACTTTATCCAGCAATTTGCCTGCGACATCTGCTCTGTTGCGTGGACTGTATCCTGGTCTTAATGACTGAACCATGTTAATGAAGTGTGGGTTCTCAATCATACAGTAAGGAGCGTTTGTTGCATAAACAAACTGGGCAATTTTTTCGTCAATTACCTCTTTTTGTAATCTGCTGGTTCTTATCACAGACTTATCTATGGTTGTTTCTGGATGATGGATATTTTTTTTTTCTTTTCGCTATAGCTGATATACTGTGGCTATGTGACATACGTGATGTGACTGAAACACTATCATTGGCAGATAACTCTGAAACTATAGAAAATGATGGTGATCTTGAAGGTGGATAGTCTTCAGAATCCTGTATGTTGAGGATGGATTCTCCTCAACAAAATAAGTTAATGTAGTTATTTAATTATTACCATACCGCTCATTTAGTATTACTCATTGCATTCATTGACACTCAGTACTCCTTTAAAGGTGAAATTGTAAAAGGGAGATCTGCCTATTTCAGCTATTTCATTTTAGATGCAGTTGTGATAAAAAAATATAGTACCATAGAGTAACAACTATATTTATTGATCAAGCATGAGAATTCAAGAATAGTCCAGAAGGAATACAGGCAGTCCTTAAGAAAGAAGTATGAAATAAAAAAGTTTACCAACCTGAAAATCCTGCATGTTCAGACATGTTCCTTTCATCGTCTTCAATGCAGCTTCCTCCTGAGAAGGAACATTTCTCATGATGTTTCATTTGGGCAACCAGGCCTTGCATTTCTTTGTTGCACTGTTTGCATTTTGCATGCATGCCTATCTTACCCACAGGTAGAGGAACTTCATTAAATATTCCCAAACTGGGTCTCTTTTATGGCCTGCCGCCATTATCGGTTTTCCCTTCTAGTGAGAGAATGGTATGGTAGATCTCAAATCTATGAAGGCTACACTCAGAAAGACCTCAAGACTTCTGGAGTATGCTGCTCAAACAGTTTCACTTTTGTTTCTATTGCCTCTCCCTCTCTTCTCACATTTATCTCCAGACTTCTCATTGTCCATATCTATTCCGCCCCCAACAATCTTCTATTCATTGAACTTTTTGAAATGTTACACTTTTAGAGAGAGGTAAGGGATTGACTCTGTGTACACAAATTTGCAGAGGGACAATAGGGTTGAGGTCTGTTATTTCTCACCTCTATATATTATGTATTTATTTAAAAACATTTTTGCTGTTAACAAGCATGTTATCTCTGGAGTCACAAATCCACAGTTTGAGAACTGCAAAACTAAACATCTCTGATGGTATCTTCTAGACTGAGCACTGAGTCCCATTGGGTAGATAGAAAGATTAACCAAAATAATCTATACAGAAGCACCTGGAACCCCATAAAATTGGGTCCCTAATCCATGAGCTATTGGAACTCATTTACAAAACTTTTCTTAAAGATTACATGAATATATTGTCTCACACTATAGAATTAGAATTTATAATCCCTATTCCACGATGAGATATCTTTGAGCTATAATGTATCTTAATTAAAACTATCTTTAGATAGCATTTTTCCTCAAAAAGTATTTTATCAAAAAAATCCAAGTTAAATAAAAAAATCTGATTATTATTTTTTTATTTTTTAAAAAAAAATCGTTGATTTTTATCCACCCTGGCACATACAAGAGCCGATAGACACAGAGGTGACTCTTGTGCTAAGATTCTTGTGTAAATTGAAGGAATGTGGGAGAGACCATGTGCTAATGCAAAGAAGACCAAGGCTGGGTTTATGCTATATAGGTAGAATCTGTCTCAGTAATACAAACTACTTGATCAGAGATGTCCAATTCACATTGACCTGTTTTCCCAGATATTTCTTGGGCTTCTCATTTAGTCAGTGATGAATTTGTTTTTCTGCCTTGTAGGAAGGTGAAAGGAGGTAACATAGATGTACACCCTTCCGAAAAGGCCCTTATTGTTCATTATGAAGTGGAAGCAACCATTCTTGGAGAAATGGGGGACCCCATGTTGGGGGAGCGAAAGGAGTGTCAAAAAATGTAAGTTCATGGCACACTCTTGGGGTTATTTCTTAAAGTTAAAATGTCCTGGAATTCTAGGCTATGAGTTCTTAAAATTAGTGTTCTATTATATTATTACCTTTGTTACTGAAACTTTTTCAAACTTCAGAACATTTTATTAAATTAGTATTAAGTCTGGGAATAACATATATGCATAGTTGTTTGCAGTGGTGTTGTAGCATATATGCATTGTAATATTAAACTTTAGTTCTTATATAGTGTTTTCCATCTATACTTATATAGTGTTTTCCATCTCAAGGTACTTTGTAAAGGAAAATAATTATCATTCTCCCCATCTTACCTATGGGGAAGCTGAGGCATGGAGAAGTGAAGTTACTTTCTCATGGTCACACAGTGGTCAATGGCACAGCTTGGGATAAAACCCAGATCTTCTGAAGCCTACTCTGGTGCTCTATCCATTGGGATACACTGCCTCCCTTATTTGGAGTATGTGTATGTCCGGTTGATGTTAGCAATTTCATTATGTTATCTGCATTTTCTTTATACAGGGTACAGTTGTTGTGCCCTCTGTAGTTAAGGCCCTTTTCCAGTAACTTCCTCAGACTTTCACCTGGAAGGTGAAACTTTCCAGGTCTGCTTTTTGCTTGAGGGCGAATTTATTGTTGTTGTTGTTGTTGTTGTTGAAAGATCGAGCATATGTGCCTGAGTGCAGGGGTTCTTTTTTAAGAATAAGGAACAGGAAAAAAATAACCATTTCATTGTATAAGAAAATATTACTATTGCAGATTTTTTGAACACACTAAAAATGTTTGTCTGGTTTGCAATGAATCCATGCTATTCCATCTAGGACTCAACAGAAATCCTTTTATTCCACCCCCGGTCTGTGCTTACAGATATCTGCTCTTGCTTACTCTCTGTCACTGGTATGATCTGTGATTTTTGAGTCCTTTATGGCAAAGTAGACTTCTCTCTATGGCTGTCCTAATGCAGTGTGAGGAAACTCTGCACAATCAATACTGACAGCCGATTTTATTTCTGAAAGGTATTTTTTCTATGCTATACTCTGGGAGTTTCATATTAATAAAGGAGAGTTACCTTTAGATAACTTTTTTGGAAATAGACCACTGACTCCTTATTTGCTGCTGTATCTTGACTAGATAGGAGGCATTTGCTAATGCAGCCATCTCTAAAGCTGCTGTTTGACTAGTTGGTGAGAAATGGTCCTACCCTGTTAAGTCCATTTGACAGACAGTTGCTTGCTGTTCTGAACTCCAGGGTGCCACTGCTTTCTGATCTCGGCTGTTCCAAATTGTGGCATGAGCATCAGATATCTGTAGATCATCTCTGCCTTGACAAACTCATGACTATATAAGTTTAAATTGAAGCGTTGAAGATGCAAAAATCTTATCAACTGGGGAGAAAACAATCTGACCTGTGTCTTGCAGCATTCGGCTGAAGAGTCTTAATGCAAACACAGATGTTGCTTCCCTGGCTCGAAAGGTGGTGGAAGAATGCAAGCTCATTCACCCCTCCAAGCTAGCAGAAGTGGAGCAGCTGCTGTACTACCTGCAGAACCGTAGAGATGCCTCTTCCGGGAAAGGTAAGCAATAGAGAGAACGGGGAATGGAGAGCTGGAATGTAGCAGCTATAGCGATACTCTGTATTTTGGGGTTTCTAATTCAAATGCTACTTTCCCTGATACTCAGAAACCTGAGGAGAGAAGGGGAGTGTGTGTTTTGTGCTGTACATGGAAGAATTGACAGAATCTTGTGGGGGAAAAGTTGTCATTTTGATGATCAAAGTACATTTTGAATTTTGATTAGTCAAACTTAATACTGATACTTCTTTCAATTTTTGTGTCTCGGTTAAAGTTTTCTGTTCTAAATGGTGAAATGATTATTTCAGATAGTGTTATATAGATGACGATGGAATTATTTCCATGAAAATTACAACTTCTTCTCTTTTCTGTTACAACCAGTTAATAGGATAGATGCTTTCTAATGGCTTTATCTGGAAGCTATGGTTCAATGCCTGTTAAATTGCAGAGTCAACAGGTTCTTTATAGTACCAGAAGTCCTCACTTTGTCTGCTGACAGGGCTGTACTATTACACCCTAGCTTTATTTAAGCCTCTGTTTAACATCCGGTTCAGCAGCCTTCAGTCCTGAGGCACTTTGAGATTTAATAATGTTAAAAGACTTCTAGCATTTTCAGCTTTGTCTCTTGGTAAAACACACAGAAGGCAAAAATCCTGGAGAAATTTCTACGCAAGTCCTGGATTCAAAGCAGTTAATTGTTAGGGGCTTGCAGGCATACATCTACCAACCCATGTTCTGGAATAGAAAGTATAAAAGTTTCCAATCCCCAACAATCTCCTGTGTGATTCCAAACCCAGATCTTTCGTTATATAGGCACAATTATAGGTTAGGTTTTCTTAACTCTTTTCTGCTGTGTTCTTTTGTGGCCACTTCTTAGTAGAATGCATAGTTCTTAGTGCAAAAGCAAAAAAAACTGGGCTAGTGCTAGTTTATAATTGTTTCTTTCTTGCTGTCTAAAGAAGACCTGAAATTACATTATTTTTAAATGGTACCTTTCTGCCTGTTATATATATTAGAAATGTAGATCTTGTCTACTGGAAAATTCTGTAGGTGGGTGACCTGAGAATTAGTACTTTATGACATCATGGATTCAAAGGAAGCAAAACCTGATTAATTGAGAACGGAGCTGATTTTTTGTTCAGACGGTTTAAAACTCTCTTGTTTTCCTCTTGGTCTTATTACTAGGCATTTGAGCTAAATGCCTAGTAAACAATAGGAAGAAAAGCTTTTTTTGGATAAATATTCAACACCCCATCTCTTCACTAAGGCTTGTTGAAGCCTCCTCCAATAGAGAGTGGCAGCAAAAAAAACCAGCCACTTGACATTAGATATGATATGCTATTATTAAGACCCTACCAAATTCACGGCCATGAAAAACGCGTCATGGACCATGAAATCTGGTCTCTTGTGTGCTTTTACCCATACTATACAGATTTCACAGGGGAGATCAGAGTTTCTCAAATTGGGGGTCCTGACCCAAAAGGGAGTTGCAGGGGGTTGCAGTATTGCCACCTTTACTTGTGCGTTGCCGTCAGAGCTGGGTGGCCAGAGAGCGGCAACTGTTGGCCAGGTGCCCAGCTCTGAAGGCAGTGCCCCGCCAGCAGCAGCACAGAAGTAAAGGTGGCAATACCATACCATGCCACCCTTACATCTGCACTGCTGCCTTCAGAGCTGGGCGGCTGGAGAGGGTGGCAATACCATACCATGCCAGCCTTACTTCTGTGCTGCTGCTGGCGGCAGCTCTGCCTTCAGTGGTGCAGAAGTAAGGGTAGCAGTACCACAACTCCCCTCCATAATAACCTTTGACCCCCCCCCCCAACTCCTTTTTGGGTCAGGATCCTTATAATTAACTGAAATTTCAGATTTAAATAGCTGAAATCATGAAATTGACCAAAATGAATCATGAATTTGGTAGGGCCCTAGCTATGATTTAAAAAAAAAAAAAAAAAACCCAAACAAACAAGTAGCAAACTTTTCTTGAAACAAACAAACCTTCCCCCACCCCCGAAAAAACCCCAAGCCTTTCAGGCCTTTGTCATAAAGAAGCAGAACAGGCCCATGTCCAATGTTTTACCATTTGTCAGTTACCTTTAATGTTTGTTTGGATGCTTTTTTTGTGTGTAGAATTTTGGACTTGCCCACAGGGACTCCTGTCATACCACAGCATGAGCCAGAACACAGGGTTTAAAAAGTGCTCTTCCTGCTCCACAGAGATGTCGTTTTTGGACCAATATGTTGCATGCTTGAGAGCTGGTCACTCCATAAAAGGGTGCAACAGTCTTTACATGCAGGCCTTGATGAGAACGAAGCCATAGCCATAGCCTCAAGGCCTTCCCCAGAGAAAGTCAGAAACTTTCACTATATCTGTACATCACAAACTTTTCTTGTCAGCAACAAAAATCCAGGAATGCTTTACTTTTAACTGTTTTGTTAACCATCATTTACCATCATGCACACTTCACAGGAAATGCTGAATAAAGGCCTACTTTACAAAGTCCTGATTAGACGAGTAGCCTACTGAAAGCAGTTGTTTTCCACCCTTGTAGCGTATATACCTACAGAAAGTATATACATCACTGTAAGTCTGACCTAAGCTTTCTAGTGGCCCTCTGCACAGAGGAAAATTTTATCCTGAAGGTCCAGTCCTACATTATAGTGAGGGTATCCATGATTTTGTAATCATGGGATGATATTCTGTTCCAAGGCACATATACATATACATATATATAAAAATAAATAAATAAGGGGGCTTAACTCTGAATTTTCCAGTTCTTATGCAGTTAAAAATGTTAGACTTCTAAAGATGGATTCATTTAAAAAAAAAACAAAAAACTCGCAGTACATTATTCTGAGTGTCAAAAAGTCATGGCGAAATTTTCTTCTTGGCTCCTTCTTGCTCTAGCTACAATGCTAAAACAACGCTTGAGCTTTGTTATATACTCAGATTGTAAGCTCTTTGGGGTTGGGATCCTCTTTTTGTTCTATGTTTGGGGCTCCTAGATACTATGATAATACTGAATATGCTATCGTTAATGAATATGCACAACATTAATTATAACCATGTCTTTTATCACTATAGAAAAGAAAGAGAAATCTAGTAAACCGAAAGATCCACCACCTTTTGAAGGAATGGAGGTAGGAATCTAAGCTAGAATTTAAAGGAAGCTAAATACGAAGACCTTTACTCTTGCAGAACTGTTTTATATTAAAAGGAAAAAATATAGATGCAAATCAGATGAGTAAAATATTGAAGATTTTTTTATTAAAGACCTTGGTTTAAAAATATTAAATAATAAAATAAAAGTCCTCTCCGTAAGTGGTAAAATTCTTGCACATTTGTCTTTGGGTTATATACTTAGAGGTTAATATGAGTGAGATTCTGGAACATGGGGCTAGACACCACAAAGCTGCTACTTAGTGTCAGTTGTTTTTGTAATGAAATCTCCTTGTGTGTTCTGAGCAGTCAGTAGCAATGGTTCTGTACATGGTGTTTGGTTTTTGTTGTCGTTTACATCTTAAGACTTAGCTATGCACTCTTTTCTGCTTTGCTGCAAAGTAACATCGTTTTTGTTGCATGTTGAGCAGGTTCCTTTTTCTCTGTGTCAAAGCCCAGCTATGTCTTTGATGCTTTCAGATTGATGAAGTAGCCAATATCAATGACATGGATGAGTACATTGAGTTACTGTATGAGGATATTCCTGATAAGGTGCGTGGCTCTGCCCTTATCTTACAACTCGCCAGGAACCCTGATAATTTGGAAGAATTGCTGCTCAATGGTAACTTACAAATCCTCTCATAAAGTTATGCTGGGGTTTTTTCCCCATCTCTGTGGAGCTATTTCCACATCTTTCATTTGGGATGGGATGGGGTTCTAGTATTAGTTTGCTCTTAGAGCAAAATAGGGCCAGCACACAACATTTACTGTTTATATCTCAACAGTGCTGTAGCACCCAAAATGTGCTCGGTGCTCTGTATGTGGGGGGAGGAGGAGAAGAGAGAGAGTTATAGGCATTCCTTGCCCCAAAAAGCTTACCCTCTATAAAGACACACATTATATAAGCAAGATCCGAGTTAAGGGTTTGTGGTGATGCTAGGTTGATGCTCTTTTTCCCTTTCTTTTCCCTTGTCCCCTCTCCAGAAATCCCTTCTCTCCACTGGCGCATCAGCCAAACTGTTTCACCATTGATGCCCCAGTGTGTCCTCTCCAACTGCCCCCCCCCCCATGTCATAAAATGGGATTAGTCTGAGAGACTGATGCAAAAAACATTAGGCAGTCAAATGGCCATGTTAATGAAAGTGTCTGAAGGCTGAGGTCACTCTGGTGGCAGGGGCCTACATGGCTTCACCTGCTCCTTGTACTAATTGTCAGATCCTGCTGCCTGAAAGAATGCAGTGAAAGGTGTGTTTAATCTGTTTAGCTCAAGCAGGTCATAGAGAAAGAGGCACTACAGCCATTCATCTAAATCTTGTTTGGTTTTTTAGAAACTGCCCTGGGTGCATTAGCCAGAGTGCTGAGAGAAGACTGGAAACAAAGTGTGGAACTCGCTACTAATATTATTTATATTTTCTTTTGCTTTTCAAGGTAAGTGCAAGAGGAGCTTGCTCTATCAGTTGCCTTGAGTTTTTAGTTATTTTCTGCTCTAGTATAGTTTGGAATTGCATCTTAAAGCACTTTTACTGAGAAATATCACTACATATGGGGAAACTGAGGCATAGGAAGTAAACCCATGGGGACATGAGCCTCAGCAGAGCCAGGATCACAGAACCCATGGTTTTTGAGTTCCAGTCCTGTCCCCTATCCCACTGGACTCTTTGGTGTCTTCCTTATCTCCCACATAACTCCCCCATCAATGAAAACAGTATTCAAAACTCAAGTATTCAATTGAAATGTGAAATGTCCAATTGTTAGTAATGTTACAGCTTCACTACATCTAGAATATTGGTGAAAAAGAAGTTATCACATAGGTGGATTGTTACCTTCCCTTCCCCCCCGCCCCCCTTTTTTTTTTGTGAGGGTGGCCTGGCTGAACCATTTTATAACATACAATCTATAGCTGGCTGGAAAAATGGAATTTTCGTTCCAAGAGAAATTCTGACTTATCAGATTTTTTGTGTGTGTGTTCCAAATCTGAACAAAAAAAAAAAAAAATCAAAATTTCCTGTGGATGAAAATTTCAAAAAAATTTGGTTCACATCCACCAAATCATTTAGTTTAGATAGTAACATTTCGTTTTGACTTAGACATTTTGTTTTTTAGACATATTAAAATATGAACTATTAAAAATTAAACAAAATAAATTGAAATGACAAAGTCAAACAAATGTTTTTTCTGTATCAAAATGAAATGAGTTGAATTGTTCCTATCAAAAGTTTCATCAAAATTGACACGTTCTCACAAAATGCTTCTAGTTTGACAAAACGGCATTTTCCGATAGAAAACTGTTTCACTGATTTTTTTTCGACTAGCTCTAATGAAAACCTGTCAGATTGTGCAATACTATGAGATCTTACTACCCCAGTTTTGAACACACATTTTTGGCTTTATTTCTCTCATACACTGCATATCTTTTTTTTAACAGTTTTTCTCAGTTTCATGGACTAATCACACACTACAAAATTGGAGCTCTGTGTATGAACATCATAGATCATGAGCTGAAGAGACATGAGCTCTGGCAGGAGGAACTCACCAAGAAGAAGAAAGCTGATATCCTCTCTCTGTGCCTGGGCAACTTTCAGCTTTTCTGATTCCTAGTGGTTGAAACGAACTATATGTGCAGTAACTCATGTCAATACAGAAGATGAGTGAGAGAGCACAAAATCTAGTTGCAGGACTAGAACAGATGAAAACCAAAAGTGAAAAATTTGGGCTGGAGAAGGGATTGTTTTTTGTTCTTAAAAATGATTTTAACCTAAGTGTTTTAATTTACCAGGAGTATGGCTTATATGGGACATTTTTACTACTAGTAGAATCCTTAACACCATTAATTCCTAAACCTATTCATAGTGTGGACCACGTTTTAATAGAAACATTGTCCCATGGGCATCCTCTTATTCATTATTACACAGACATGTAGTCCCGGCTGGTGATCAAATAACATCTGTGATTGATATTTGTCCCCACTCTGTAATTTCCCTGTGTCTTTTGCTCTATTACTATACAATCCTTAACTCCAGTTATTTACTTGATGAAGATCCTGAGAATCAAACCCTGAAAAAGGATTATGAGAAAACCTATAAAAAGTACCAGGGGCTGGTTGTCAAGCAGGAACAGCTGCTGCGAGGTATGAACTCCTAAAACATAAGCAACAGGCAAGGAGATCCTTGTCACAGCATGAAGGGCCAGGACTTGCTGAGAACTTTTAACTAGTGTGGAGGATGTTTACTAACAAGTTAGAAAAATAAAAATAGTCTTAATCTGCATACTTTGGGGGGAGGGATAGCTCAGTGGTTTGAGCATTGGCCTGCTAAACCCAGGGTTGTGAGTTCAATCCTTGAGGGGGCCACTTGGGGATCTGGGGCAAAATCAGTACTTGGTCCTGCTAGTGAAGGCGGGGGGCTGGACTTGATGACCTTTCAAGGTCCCTTCCAGTTCTAGGAGATGGGATATCTCCATTAATTATAATTATAATGTTTTAAACATTATTTAAGTAATCGGCCAATCTCAAAGAGAGAACTTTGGTGTGTGTTTGCCAGAACACTGCATACTGCTGGTGACATTGCTCCTGCCATTGAATAGTGCTGGAGTCTTGCAAGGACCAGATCATCAGCTGGTGCAAACTATTATAGCTCCACTGAAATCCATAAAGATGCCTATTTGTACAAGCTGCAGATCTAGTACTTGAATATGTATATAAAGCAAATTGTATTTCTTTTCCTTTTGAGTTATCTCTTCAGAACACGCTAGATGGTTCTTAGCCCAGTTCTACCACTACAAGGAGTATCAATGGGCCCCTTTGTTGGTATTCTCAGTACAGAAGCCCACCATCAAATGAGCCAGGGAGACTGACAAGCTTCTCACCTGTATGCATAATTCATTTATTAGGGATTGAGGATCACTGGCAGGGAGCATTATGAAGGTGCCTGCATTGCTGCTGTACTATGTCTGTTCTGTGCATGGAATAGTTCTTTTTCCAAGACACTCAGTCTAGTGCTTTACACCAGCACTAAGTTCACTTGTAAAAAGTGAAGTAATGATTTTTTAAAATGAGGTCTTTGTAATAATCTTACATTTTCATCATTTTAAAAATGAAGCTCTGCAGCGATCAGGGAAAAACTATGCTTACAGTACTCTAATCAGGCAGTGTGAGTGCTAACGCAGTGTGTGTCCATGTAGCAGCCAGAAAACATGTTGAGGTCTGGCAGGCAGATGCAGATCTGCAAAAGAATTGGGAGAAAGGTAAATGAAGAAAACACTGTCAAATTTAAAAAAATTACGTATTTCCAGAAACTTCTTAGCTTTTATTAGCAACATAGATAATTATTAAAACTGGAATAACTGCAAAAATGTAGGGCCTGATTCTCCTCTGCTTTGCACCTTGTGTAGTCATTTACACTGTCTAAAGTGATAGAATGGTAACACTCTACTCCTACTGTGCTTATGTGTAAGGGTCTGCACAAGGTGCAAAGCAGTGGAGAATTAGGCCCCTATTTTTATTTTTAGCATTAATGCTGTTCTTTGTTTTGATAGATTTTTCTTAGCTTGGACAATAAAAATAGCGTAATTGACTAGTATTCAACAGTTTCTAGTTAATTTCACTTCAAATGCATTTCGCATTCTGCTGAAATTTTTGGATTGCAATCACCGCAAGGGAATGTTTTTTTTTTTTTTTAAATAGTTTCCCTGGAATTTGTAAAAAAAAAAAATAAAGGTTGCGGATGGTCATAAGTTTTATAAAACTATATTTTCAAAACCTATATAAAATAATAAATGGATTGTAATTCTAACTTTCTTTTCTAAATGGGGATCAAAAGCATTCAACTTTGGCCTTGCTTAAAATCAGTGGGGTACAGTCGGTGCTGAACACTTTTGAAAATCCCATCCTAAACATTTAATGTAGATGTAGATTGACATAGTCCCAGTATCTTTGACCTATTGGTATGATTGGTTTTGATGTTAGTTGCTCTTTATCTGCTGCTGAACCTCGCTGAGGACACACGCACAGAACTGAAGATGAGGAACAAGAACATTGTCCACATGCTAGTGAAAGCACTGGACCGAGAGAACTTTGAGCTGCTTATTCTGGTGGTGTCTTTCCTGAAGAAACTTAGCATTTTTATGGAGAACAAAAATGACATGGTAGGTCTTGTAGCAATCTACAGAAATGCTATGGTGGTTGTTCATTGGGTCAGAGGGGGTCAGGGATTCCAATGAAAGTGAAATAAACCTCTTGCATCCCACCCCCTTTTAAAATAATTGTAGCCCTGATTTTAGTACTATGAAGGGACTACAGTAAATGTAATGCAAGCCCCAGCAGGGACTGCTATAGAAAACTACATATAGAATCATGTAGGGAGCCAGCCTCACCATAGCAAAATTACATGTAAATATGATGGCGAAGAGAGGAATTGCAAAGATTGGTATAAGCATCCAAAAGTCTGGGTATTTATCCAAACATCTGGAGGTCCCCAAAACCAGCCTGCAACCAGACCCTCTTTTTGACATTCATCTCTAACTCTTGTTGTCTCAGGGAAGGAGATCTGGTTACACTTTAGCAGACTGCTAGACTGGGCTATTGCCTTCCCAAGCCAGCAGGATCTTCCATACTGTAGTAGAATGCAGCCCAGAAGTGCTTCATGTTGCTACTGCTGGCTCCTAATGCAGGGACTTTCTCCATAAACCTGGGTGGGTGGTAAGAAATTTCATGTCCTTGGGAAAATGGAAGGACTTTTTTTTTTTTTTATTTGGCTCTGAGAGCCAACAAATGCAGCCACTCCCTCATTCACTGAATCCCTTTGTGGCTTTGGCAAGTCACTTTATCAGTTTACATCAGTTCACCAATCTGTTGAATGGGGATAATGATCCTTACTTACCTACCTACCAACCTCAAAGGGAAATCATGACACTTAACGATTGCTTCTAATGCATTTTGGATCCTGAGTTGAAAAGGTATATATATAAAAGCAGTAAAAATGAGTTGAGAATTGTAGACAGTTGTATCTTAGTGACTGTCATGCTCTTGTGTATTTACATACAATTAGGAACAAGGGTATTTCCCTTATTCGTAAGACCCTGAAGAATGTATTTCTGGGGAATTTATTGTATTTCTTAGGTGGTGAAGTCATGTGCTCTTGAGATCAATCTATAATCATGCACTGCCCTGAAGCACCTTACTGGTCTAATAAGGATTAGCTATCCCACCAGCTGATTGGCTGGCATACTTTCCACATTCCATTTGATTTAGTGTGGAAACAAACAAAACAAAATTAATGTTTATTTTATTGTGAACTTTTTGGACAGCCTTGAACATTTTTCAGATAGACCATACAGCTTAGCTTGGCTATCTTCACATGCATTTTTTTCATAATACAGATAATACTTTAGAAAAAAATACTTTTCCCATACAGTGAGAAAGCTACTGATGAGGGAGATAGGATTCTGAAAGTTGTAGGTTTTCTCTCATTTTAGCTGTGTCTAAATAACCTTTGGGGACAAAATGAGCCAAGTTTAGCTGTTTCAGGTTTTATCCTGTTTTACTTACTTGGGCAAAACTACTAATGGTGTGATCATTTAATCTATCTTGGTGTTTGTATCATGTCTGTCACCTTGGCTTCTGAGTGCCATCATTGCTAATTATGTTTAAAGCAATGAGGCAGAAATTGTTATTGGTCGATTTGGACTCAGAGATCTAGTGTAATGCAAATAATTTGGATAATATAGCACATTTATGACGACCACCAGCGTGGTGCTAACAGTTTTCTTGCTGCTTTGAGTTCATTCTCTGCATGTTTCTGACTGAAAGATGGGCTGCAGACACAATCCTAATGCATATGGTAAGAGCGTAAAGGGTTCAAACTAACTTACACTTATGGCCAGTAACGGCAGACAGATGTAGCTTAGAAGATGGTGAGAAAAACGTTCTGAAGACTTGTCAGTCAATTATCAGATGTCTTTTCTTGGGCTGGTAAGGAAAACCTATCAGAAAATGATACTGCTGCTCAGTCCTTAGATTATGTCCTGTAATCTTAGTGCTACACCTACCAAGATCACTTTAATGCTTCTGTTAAATTAAAATACAGGGCAGCATGACATTATGAGAGTACGTACCGAATCCTGCCTAGGAACTCACTCAAACATGCAAGGAAAGGGCTCATACTCCTTGGATAGCAATTTTGTCTCTCTCTCTCAGTTGGGTATCTATCTGACTTCTAATGGAGATCACTCCAAGGTTATCTGTGTTTGAATTAGACCCCTGATCCTGCAAGTCACTCTGCAAGTGGATCCCTGCGCCAATCCCCATTGAGGTCTCTTTCCCCCCTCTTCCCCCCCCCCATTCATCTGATACTCCAAAGATGGCTGAGTCCATTAGCTCAATCTTCCTTTTAAAAAAATAATTAGCCAGAGAGCAGTCCTAGAAAATTTTTAGCCACAAAGCCAAACTTTTGGAAGGTGAAGCCACTTTGAATCGAGACACTGTGGTAACTTTTAACTATCGGCTTTGGTTTTGCTTTCATTTATAAGTATAATTTAAAAAATAGTTGCTAACAAAAGTGAAAGTTTGGGTAGGTTGTGGGCTTAGTGACTTCTCATGCTTCTCATACAGGTTGAAATGGATATTGTGGAAAAACTGGTGAAAATGGTACCATGTGAGCATGAAGACCTGCTGAATATCACCCTTCGACTTCTACTGAACCTCTCCTTTGACACGGGCCTGAGAAACAAGATGGTCCAAGTTGGGCTGCTTCCCAAACTTACTGCACTTCTAGGTATGTTTTCTTTTGTCCCTGTGCAGCCCTTCCAGCAGCGTTAGCATTGTTGTTATTATTGAGCTCTTGTCAGCCCCTTCCTTTGGAAGGACAAGGTATCAACTTCCCTCAAAAAAGCAATTGTTAACCTCTTGATCAAGAAATCATCTCTTGCCACTGGCAATCCGGTTATTGTCCTGTCTCAAATCTTCTTTTTGGATGAAGATTATCAAGAAGATTGTAGCAAGTTACACACACATGTGAGTCCTAGTGTCTTTTTGACCCTAGTTAATTTGGTTGTATGCCTGGGTGTGGGATGGAGACCCCACTGCTAGGATGGGATTGCTGACCACCTGATGAGGAACAAAGATTCTGGTGTCCATACTAATCCTGTTAGAGCAGTGGTTCCCAAACTGTGATGTGGGCTGGAGTAACATTCAGGGAGTGCAGCGGGGCCCAGGCTAGCCCCCCTGGGGGGCAGGGAGGGAGCATCACCCAGGCCTGCTCTGCTCCCAGCTGCAGCCTCGGGCTCCAGCCATGGCCCGGCACCAGCTGCAGCCCCGACTCCCAGCCACAGCCCTGCTCCACGCCCCAGCGCCTGATCGCGGTTCCCAGGGGGGCTGCAGACAGGTTCCATTACAGGTAACAGGGGACATGCCAGAAAGGTTCAATCCAGTAGTTAAGAATGCCGGGGTTGTAGTGTCTGAGGACATCCCGCTCTGTGTGTCAGTTTCTTATGGTGGAGTAGTTTAGATAGCTTTCCAGGTGTCTTAACATAGGGGTGTGATCAGAGCTAGCTGCCTGAGAATCAACTGAGAGAACACTGTCAATGCTTGTAGTATGGAGGAAATGGCCAGTTATATCCGAGCCTTTGGTGGATGGCTATGCCCACCAGTTGTTGCTAAGGCTTGTAACCTGGGAGTCTTGTTGGATTCCAGATAGTGGTTGCCAAGAATGTGTTTTCTTGTCAGTAGCAAATAAGGTTATGTCCATTTCTTTTAGATGTGAATTTTCCTGCAGTTATGTCACTTGCAGGTTGGATTACCCCAGTACACACTATAACACCTTAACACCACTTGGAAATTGCAACTAAGAGCAGAACTTGTTTGCGCACTTACTAAACAATATTTTCCACAGGGAGCACTTTGATACCAGTTGATTTCCAGGTGATGTTTAAGGTAAAATTCCTGCTTGATGGAGTTTGGGTCCTGGCTGCTTGATGATGTTTCTCCATACAGATGGAAGATTCTCAGGGTATATAAGCCGAAGAGGAATTGAGGGGCGGGAATGTATGACATAAACACTTTCTTCAGAATGAAACAAATGGAAAAATAGAAGGGTACACAGAGTAGCAATTGAACCTCAGGCTGTGCTGAAGGGGATGACAGTGGTTTATAGAATTGTATAAATGTAGGGCTGGAAGGCACCTCAAAGTTATCAAGTCCGGCCCCCTGCACTGAGGCAGAACCAAGCAAACCTAGACCATCCCTGACAGGTCTTTGTCCAAACTGTTCTTAGAAACCTCCAATGATGGAGATTTCACAATCTCTCTTAGAAGCCTGTTCCATTGCTTAACTATCCTTATAGTTAGAAGGTTTTTCCTCATATCTAATGTAAACCTCCCTTGTTGCAGATTACGCCCATTACTACTTGTCCATGGAGAAGAACTGATCAGTCCTCTTTATAGCAGCCTTAGCATGTTCAAGGACTGTTATCAGGTCCCCCCCTCTGTCGTCTTTTGTCAAGAGTAAATATGCTCAGTTTTTTTAACCTTTTTCTCGTAGGTCAGATTTTCTAAACCATGTAATATTTTTATTGCTCTCCTCTGGACTCTCTCCCATTTGTCCACATCTTTCATAAAGTATGCGCCCAGAATTGGACACAGTACTCCAGTGGAGGACTCACCAGTAGTGAGTAGAGCAGGACAATTACCTCCCATGTCTTACATATGCCACTCTTGTTAATACACCCCAGAATGATGATAGCCTGTGTGCAGCTGCATGACATTGTTGACTCATGCTCAATTTGCGATCCACTGTGACCCTTAAATCCTTTTGAGCAGTACGACCACCTAGCCACTTATTTCCCATTTTGTAGTGGTGGATTTAATTTTTTCCTTCCTAAGTGAAGTACTTGTCTTTATTGAATTTCATCTGGTTGAATTTAGGCCAATTCTCCAGTTTGTCAAGGTCATTTTGAATTCTAATCTTGTCCTCCAAAGTGCTTGCAACCCTCCCATCTTTGTGTCAAATGCAAATTTTATAAGCATACTCTCCAATTCATTATTCAAGTCATTAATGAAAATATTGAGTACTACTGGACCCCTTTGGGACCCCAATAGATACACATTCCCAGTTTGACAGTGAGCCATTGATAACTACTCTTTGAGTACAGTCTTTCAACCAATTGTGCATCCACCTTCTAGTAATTTCATCTAAACCACATTTCCCTAGTTTTCATATGAGACTGTCATGTGGTACTGTGTCAAAAGCCTTACTAAAATTAAGATATATCATGTCTTCTGCTTTCCCCCATCCACTAGACATCAAGTGTGGAATAATCTCCATGCAACAATGATAAATTCAAATCTAGGCAAGACTGGCTTTGCCCCTTATCCTCAAGATAGATAGATTGTGTTCCATACATGTGAATTTTTCATATAAGACTTAAAAACAAAGTTCTGTTATCTATGTGTAAATAGTGCAGCCTGTGATTAGAGTTGGGTGGGGAATAGTTGTCCTAGCCCATGAAAATTTGAGGTTTCAAAAATTTTCCCCCATATTGGGATGAAACAAGACCTTTCAAAATGTTTTGCGAAAAAACAAAAAGAGGGAGACCCCAGAATAGACAATAGCCTGCCTGGTGGTTCAGGCACTCACCTGGGATGTGGGAAACCTGGGTTCAAGTCCCTGGTCTGAATCAGGCAGAGCAGGGATTTGAACTTGGGTCTCTCCCACATCTCAGGTGAGTTCCCTAACCACTGGGTTACTGGCTATTCTGGGGTTCTGTGTCTATGTGGAAAGTCCATCCTGGACTCGTGAAACCTTTCTGACAAAAGTTTTGTTAAAACTGACCCTTTCCTACAAAAAACTTCTGGTTTTGATGAATTGACATTTTTTGACAAAACCGTTCCACTGAAAACTTCCCAACCAGCTCTACCTTTGTTGTGTTTTGCACGTATGGAGGTTTGTCCTGCTATCACTGCACAGAATTTCCCCTCCAAACACTGCTGTGAAGAATCCTGTGTATCATTTGGCTGCCACCCTCCACTCCAGAGGCTGCAGCAGTCCAGAGAGTCTGTACCTATAATTGAACTTGGCCTTGTGAATTGCTGAGCACCCTGCTTTCAATGGGAGTTTTGCTCTTGCATTACTAGGTCCATAATGCATATAGTGCTTTGGGAAAAAAGGGGCTATGTGAAATGTTATCCCAATATATTGTAACTGGAATGTACTGAATCCATGACAGCTGCTTTATTGGGACGTCTTCTAGGAAATGCACCTTGAACTGAATGCATGAGTTTTCTGCACCAGTTTACACTAGCACAGGATCTAATGCTGTGATCCTTAATCCTGGCTGCGAATAATGTCAGTGATGATTAAAAATCATTTCTTCCAAACTTTTTTGCATGCAAACAGCGCCGGGGTGCTGCATTTCACACCATTCCTCTCTGGGCTGTAAACAGAGGTGGGTTTTTTTGGTGGGGGTGCACAGCATTTGGGATCCCTTCTCTTTATGCCCAGTTCCAGATGAAGGGTGGTGGTGGTGGGGTAAATGGCATTTAGCGATAACTGGGATGAGGGAGGCTATCTAAACAGAAAAGTCATTTTCTTTAGATCCAATGAAGTGCTGCAGGTTCAACTATTGGTATGTCTAGACTGTAGTCCAGGATGTGAATACAGCTCGAGTAGACATACCCAAGCTAGGTTTAAATCAACCAACCCCGCAAGTAATTAGCCAGGGTTCTGAGTGGGCTTGTACAGCCTTTGCTGAAGCGCACACTGCTTCTGAACCTGAGCTAGCTTTAATCTAGCTAGCTCGGGTATGTCTGCACAAACTGCAATCACAGCCTGTGGTTTCGGTACAGATGAAACTTTAACTTGTAAGCTGGGGCAGAGACTGTGTTCTGTGTTTGAACAGTGCCTAGGTGCTACTGCAATATAAAAAATCTGTCATGACGCACAAGGCATTATTCTGAGATGTCACAACTCTTTAGGGTAACATGATGGAGCTGGAGCCTATGGCCATCACGTATCTATTTTTTAATGTTTGTATCTGGTGCAGTTTCTGGGGTTCAAAATATTATTCTTTTATATTTGGAAACCATAACCAAAATACTGTAGCCTACTTTCCCTACACCCTATGCCAGTTCCAGGCGTCAACAAGATTTCCTAGGTGCAGTACCTGTAATAAATACATCACTTTGTACATCAGAGCTGAGCGAAACTGGCCAACCGGGCTTCAGTATTAAATAAATTATTTTTAAGTGTCAAATACCCCTCTTATCCTGGTTACTAGGGCATTGAATGCATATTACTCAAGTAAATTCACTTTGGTTTACATTTGCAGTTCATCTTCAAGTGCTAATGCATCTCAGCAGCTGTTGACAAGTTAACCATACAGTTCCTAACACCACAGGGTCAAACTTGTCAGCTCATTAGGCTACTGCATTTTAACATTCATGCATATCATGCCTTTAGCAGTGGGTATGAAAGGAGAGTATAAATTAAATACAGTAGGCATTTAAGGAGGAAGTTGAGGTTGCAGATCGGTAATGGGCAGGGATTGTGGGCACATATGTGGGGATTGAGACTCATGAGGTGGAGAAGTAGCGTTTGACGTAGCATAGGAAGTCTGTAGGGTCCTTGGCTTTTTCCAGAGCCATTAAGCAGCATGGGAGCAGGAGTGGAGGGATCTGAGGTTAGGCATGTGCCAAGGCTGGGAGTTGGTGGGATGGACTCTGCTGTGAGAGGCAGGCAGAAAGAGTGAAGGGATTCTACAACTGAGCGAATGGAGGGGACATAGAGTGACAGACATTGAAGGAGCAGGATTATTCTTTGTGTTCCCCTCTCTCACCCCAGAGCCTCTTGGCTGATGCAAGGGAGATCAGGGGTATGGGTGGTGGGAGGTTCTTTGCTCTTCTTCGGCCTCCATTTTTTAGTTATTCTCCCAGTTCGAAATAGTTCCTGGTGCCTGCTTCCACATATAGCTTTGCCAGTCAGCAGCAGTGTGAAACCAAACTTGTTGCTTTCAGTGCAGCCTATGTGTTCTGAAGAAGTGAAAACCGACTGCTCTTGCAGCTTACTGTGTGCTCCTGAGTTAATTGGGTACAGCAGAGTTTAGTTATGCTCAGAATCTAGAAGAGCTAGCTCCTTTCAGGAAAGTTCAGACTCAGGCTACGTCCTCACTGGGGGGGGGGTAGATTTAAGATACGCAAATTCAGCTATTTGCGTAGCTGAATTCGACGTATCGGAGCCGACTTATCCCGCTGTGAGGACAGCGGCAAATCGACCTCCGTGGCTCCCCCGTCGATGGCGCTTACTCCTACCTCCGCTGGTGGAGTACAAGCGTCTAGTAGGGTAGTGTAGACGTAGCCTCAGGCTTGCTAGCCAGAAGCCAGGACAGAGGCACAAGAGCCACCCTGTTATGGTTGGGGTTTCCAGGCACAAGCTGCACAAAGGGAATGTGTCCAGAGACTTTGCTGATTTTGTACAATTAAATTAGTATGGGCATACAATGGACTTTCTCTTCAGTCGCTAGCCTTGCTGAAACACCCATGGCACAGTTTGTACCACAACCGCTGCAGGTATCTCGCTCTTTTAATAAGCATGTTCTATGTAGTTGCATGTGTCTCTGTCATTAGCACTGCATGTGCTTTTAAAAGTGTTTAGCTGTCGTAATCTTGGAGACAAATACTGCCTCCTTCTCCATGAGAACAGAGGGCCGTGCACAGCAGAAGCAGTGTTCTGTCATTTGTGTGTGGTGGGAGGCTGCTCGTGGGGTGCACTGGGAGCTCCCAGCACTCTGATGTGCTTGGATGCCAAGTCAGTAGTATAGCTGGTGTATCCACTACCAGTATATGAATTGGCTATCATTTGTCCCCTGCAGAGAGGAGCCACAGGCATCATGGAAGCTACTGCAGTAGCAACTGTGCAGATGCTTGGAGGGTGGATCTCCTTCTGCATGGAGAGCTGTAGTAGAGTTACTCTGGCTGAGTGCAGAGAACAGGGTTTGGTCCATAACATGTAAGTAATATTCCTTTCCTTGGGATATAGGATGAGGCCTACATTTTTAAGTGTAGTGACTTTGATTGCCCCACTTTTGTGGTGCTCAACTTGACACCTGAAAGGGACTTGGTTTTCAGAGGGCCTGTGGCCATAACTTTTTAAATTGTCCCTTTAAATTGTCTCAATTTGGGCACCCCAAATCACTAGTCACTTTTAAAAACCTAGGTCTGACTGTACACAAGTGGCTGGAATAAACTGAAAAATTGGTGAATTACTGACAGTGTTGGAGTCACTGAGTTGCAGTACTTCATAATAAGCTATCCCTAGCCTCATCTTAGCAACTGGAATCCTTAAGTATTGTGCTAGATGCAATTTAGGTAATACATTTCCTTCAAATTTTGACTTTGCAAGAGAGAATAAGGCACAGTCAGCAGTTATTTATAAGGTTTGTGTTGGAGAGTTGGAGTCTAAAGATCTCACCAGTGAGTGTACATCTTAAAAGAACTTCAAGCACGCATCCATCTGGTGGGTTGTTTGAGAGGATATTTGTTTGGTGGGTGTACAATTCCAATATAATAGTTTCCATGTTTCATGGGTACAATGATCTGATCAAGCCAAATTGGCTATAGGGGTTTGTCTTGCAACTAGGGAACATGATCCTTTCTTGATCTACACGGCTGCTACTTTGAAACCTTTCTTGATCTAGGTTTCATAACATTATTCTAGATATGAAAGCATCCTCTGTGCTCTGGAGACCTTATGTCAACATGCTGTGAGGAACAGGGTCATCTACCTTGCCTTAGGAAGGCCTCTTTAGTTCTGTGATAGTTTGAGCTCTTTTGAATGAGGCAGTCTGGTTTTTCCTTAGTGTTAGAGATGGCCAGAGCTGTTCACATCAGGCTACAACTTTAACCAGCTTTGATCATTCAGAAGTCAAGTATTGCTTCCTTTGCCTGTCATTGCTGGTTTCCTTGACAGATGTTCAGGCAGTGTCTTGCTGTCGAAAGCCCTTTTTGAAATCTTCCATGGTGATTTGACATTTTTTTCCTTTTTTAATACATAGGTTTTCATGAGCAAAACAAAGAAGAACTAAGGAGTCAAATTTTGTGTATTTGATGACCAGTTCATTGTACATTATGCAACCGTGCTGAGTTGTATTCAGACTGCTGATTAAAAACTCCAGAAATAGCCTGTTTTCTAATTAACAAAGGGTTGTGAGTTTTTTAACTATTCTATTGCTTTTATGAAGGTTTCTTTTAAGAATGTTTAAAGTAGATGTTTTCTCTTTATGAGTTGGCTTAGGCTTTTTGTAGTGAACTTATTATGGAGCTTCACACATCTGTTTGAGTAAGGAGCTTCTTACAGGCTACTGCAGTGTTTTTGCAATTTTAATGGGCCTCGTTCATCCTATAAAGAAGTATACATTTTCCTACCTGATCAAGTGAGCAAACAATAGGGGTCAGATGTGGCAAAGACCCTAACAAAAAGCACATGTCCAGCTGTCAGGGTGAGGTAAAGTCATATCGGGATTGCTTGAAGTTATTAATGGCAGTAACATTTATGCTTCCTCCTGTTTTCCCAATTAAATTGAGAAACCTTTTTTCCTAAGGTGGCTCTGCAGCACCTGGTTCTAATACTCGGTGTGTGAACATTGCCTGGGGTATCTCCATTTCTTTATAGTAGATGCTGGCTCAAGCACATTTAAGTAATAGTTCAGCTAGAGACCAGTTTGTTGGAAAGCAGTAATTATTAAGGGATTTATTTTGAGTGTTTTTTTATCATTGGTGGTGAGTATGGCCAAAGTTTTCAAAAATAAGAGCCTAAAGTTAGGCTTCTAAATCCATATTTCGGTGTCTGAATAAATGGCCTGTTTTTCAATAGTACTGAGAACTAGAGCTGGGTGACATTTTGTCAGCCAGTAGTAGTCACGCCAAAAAATGCATTTTTTAGGGCTCAAACTGTTCACAAATTTGATTGAATTCAATGAATAGTTTCATCCAAAAAAAGATTAAAAAAAGAAAAAAGTCTGCACTTTGTTGTGACCATTTTGAAATGTCTCGTTTGACTTCTGTGTTTCAAAATGGTGTTCCGTTTAGAAATTTGGCCAATTGAAAAAAATAAAAGGGTAAAAAACACCAAAACAACAAAAAAAAGTGAGTTTTTGGATTCAGTGACAAAAATTGAAAAGAAAAATTTGGTTTCATTTTGAACCGAACTGTGTTTACAGGGGGATTTTTTGGTTCGGCCTCTGAACTGAAAAATCAGTTATTTGCTCAACTCTACTGAGAACCCACCTTTTTCTGCTGACTTCAGCAGGATTTTGGGTTCACAGCACATTTTAAAAACCAGGCTATTTATTTAGACACCAAAATATAGATTTAGGAGCCTAACTTTAATACTGAATTTTTTTAAAACTTGCCTATGATTTTACTGTATGTAAAGCTATCAAAGAGTAGAGGCTTCAGTATCAAAACCGTGATTAACATTGCACTATGCAAGGTACTTGAGGCTGGGATCTACTCCCTTGCCTTTATAATAAAATATTTGTTCATCAAACTCACACTGCTTGCCGATAGTGAATGGAAAGAATTGCCAAGAAAGTGTGAATGAAATTCATTGCACATTGTGGGTGTTTGTTCTTCCTTCGTTGGAAACTATTACTGTCTGATACTTTTTTATTCCTTTAATTTAACATGGTCAAAAGTTAGAAACCACGGCCATGTCTATACTACCAGCTTAATCAGCACCGCTGCGATCAGTGCAGCAGTATTGATTTAGCAGGTCTGGTGAAGAGACACTAAGTTGATGGCAGAGCGCTCTCCCATTGATATCTGTACTTCACCTCCCCGAGAGGCACGGTGGGAGAGCGTCTCCCGTCAACATAGCACGGTGTAGACACCGCTGTAAGTCGACCTAAGTTACATCGCCTTCAGTTATGTAAGTTATGCAACTGAACTAGTGTAACTTAGATCGACTTACAGCGTTAGTGTAGACCAGTCCCAAGTATTTTTCAAATCTGTAGTTAGCAATCTCTAGTATTGAAGTTACAAAACTGTATCAGTGCACAATTTCATTTAACTATTTCTATGTATGTCACAGAAGTGGACAGATTAAAAATTGTTCATCAGTGAATGATGAATAGAGTTTGCTACATGAAATGCTTTTGATGACAAAACTTGGATGTCTAAAATGTCAGAGGAGAGAAGCAACAAATCTCCTAGGGAGTTCAGGATCTTTGCAAGGGAGTAAAGTTTTTGCTGCTTCTCCTTCTAACCTTTGAGAATATGTCTAAACTGCAATTAAAAACCCGCAGCTGGGCCGTGCCAGCTGATTCGGGCTTGCGGGGCTCGGGCCAAGGGACTGTTTAACTGCGATGTAGATGTTCTGGCATGGGCTTGAGCTCAGGCTCTAGGTCTCTGAGAGATGGGAGGATCCCAGAACTTGTGCTGCCAGAACATCTACACTGTAATTAAACAGACACCTGCTGCTGGCCCATGCCAGACGACTTGGGCTTTTGGGGCTAATTGCAGTATAGACATACCCTCAGAGGCTCACAGGAGGCAGATCTGTACAGCCACACACTCTGTAAGCTTGGCCTGAGAAGTGCAGTCTCCTAAGGGACAGAGTAGTGGTGCTGTTCTGAAGGTGAGGCTTTGGTGCTCAGTACCTTAGGAGAGGTACTCTTCTCAAGCAGACCTTAAGAGGCTTCTGGATGTAGAGATGGCCTTCTGGGAACCTCAGAAAGGAGCATCTGGAAGAGTTCCCCAGGAGAGATGAGCCTGGGGATCCTGAGCTGGAAAAAGGCTGTGCGGGATGGCTCTCAGCCATAAGAACTTTAAAAGGCACTTTGGGGAAAGGAGAATTTGACAGCTATATCACCGAGCATCTGAACGCTGCAGGAGGGGGAAGTCTGCTGCCTCTCCTCCAGAGTTCCCCATGCTCCCTGCTCCTGTGCAGACGAGCAGTTGCAGTGTCCTCCTTCCTCACAGCAGCACAGGTATACTTTGTCTCTTTACACTTGGCTTAGTTTTTTATCAGTATTTTTAAAAAGATTTGGGCTGATACAAGGAGAAATCATTCCAATATTTGAAATTATATTTCCATGCTGTATTGGCTTTTGGAGTAAAAGCTGATACAAGAGTAGCAGTTGAATATCCGTTGAGTCTGTTAATTCCATAAAACAGAAGCTAAAGAATTGTAGTTTTACAGTAAAATAATTTCTATATTTCCCAGGTCTTTGCTTCTTTTATCTTAGGCCCTGATCCTGCAAATATGCACATGCTTATCTTTCTGCATGTGTGTAGTCCCAGTGACTTCAATGGGACTGTTCGCATGCAGGAGCATTTGCAAGATCGGGGCCTTTGCTTTTTTTGTATTCTAAAAATGGTCACCAGATCTGTAAGAAACTGTCTCCCTATCTCAGATAATCGCTGGCTTATTTTTATCAGGAAATCCCACATTCTCCCTATCCTTGTAATGTTATCAGGTGGTTCTCTCCTCCTCCAGAGTATTGCCAGAGAGAGCCTTGACGTTCAGTAGCAGCTGATCACAGTTTAGTGTTGTGGAATGCCTGTCTTTTTATCTGGGAAACCCAAAAGCGCTACCAATAGATCCAGTGGCAGTTTCATTTTGGGTCGATCCATTCAGGTCAACAACCTGAAACTCAAGCAAGTCATGCAAAAAGTGGAAACGAGGCCAAATTACAAAGAATAAATATACATACCAAACCAAACCAAGCATGTTAAGGACAAAATTAGAAGGCACAGAATGAGATTCAACTAGCTAGGGACATAAAGGGAAACAAGAAAACATCTTACAAATACATTAGAAGCAAGAGGAAGACCAAGGATAGGGTTCACCCATTACTCAGTGAGGAGGGAAAGACAATAACAGAAAACACAGCAATGGCCAAAGTTTTAAAAGCCTTTTTTTGTTTGTTTTCAACAAAAAGGTTAGTAGTGATCGGATGACTAACCTGGTGAACATCAGTGTAAACGCAGTAGGATCTGAGGATAAAATAGGGAAAGAACAAGTTACTTAGACAAGTTAGATGTCTTAAGGTTGGCAAGGCCTGTTGATGAAATACATCCTAGAATATTTAAGGAACTGCCTGAAGAGATCTCTGAGCCATTAGCAATTATCTTTGAGAACTCATGGAGTATGGGAGAGATCCCAGAGGACTGGAAAAGGGCAAATATAGTACCTATCAATAAAAAGGTGAATAAGGACAACCCAGGGTATTACAGACCCAGTGAGCTTAACTTTGGTAGCAGAAAGATAATGGAGCAAATCAAACAATCATTTTATAAGCACCTAGAAGATAATAAGGTGATAAGTAACAGTCAACATGGATTTGTCAAGAACAAATCATGTAAAACTAACCTAATAGCCTTCTTTGACAGGGTAACTTGTGGCTAGGAGGGGAAGTGGTAGATGTGATATACTGTGACATTAGTAAGGCTTTTGATACAGTCTCATGTGACCTTCTCATAAATAAACTAGGGAGGTACAGCATAGACTAACCTACTATAAGCTGGGTGCACAATTGGTTGGAAAACCATACTTTGAGAATAATCAATAGTTCATGGTCAAGCTGGAAGGGCAAATTGAGTGGGGTTCCCATAGGGATCTATCCTGGGTCCGGTTCTATTCAATATCTTCATAAATAATTTGGATAATTTCAGAGAAAGTACACTTACAACGTTTGCGGACGATAGCAATCTGGGAGGGGTTGCAAGTGCTTTGGAGACAGGATTAGAATTCAAAATAATCTTGACAAACTGGAGAAATGGTCAGAATTAAATAGGATGAAATTCAATAAGGACAAATGCAAAGTACTACACTTAAGAAGGAATAATCAATTGCGCAAATACAAAATGGGAAATGACTGCCTAGGGAGGAGTACTGCAGAAAAGGATCTGGAAGGATGTAGTGGATCACAAACTAAATATGTGTCAATAATGTAATATTGTAGCAAAAAAACAAAAACCCACCATTCTGGGATGTATTAGCAGGAGTGTTGTAAGCATGACACAAGAAGTAATTTTTCCACTCTAATCAGCACTGATAAGGCGCCAGCTGGAGTACTGTGTGCAGTTCTGGGCACCACACTTCAGGAAAGATGTGAACAAATTGGACCAAGTCTGGAGGAGAGCAACAAAAATGATTAAAAGTCTAGAAAACATGACTTATGAGGATAGCTTTAAAAAAATTGAGTTTGTTTAGTCTGGAGAAGAGAAGACTAAGGAGGACATAAGTCTTCAGATACATAAAAGGTTGTACTAAAGAGGAGGGTGATAAATTGTTCTCCTTAACCACTGAAGACAGGAAAAAGAAGTAATGGGCTTAAATTGCAGCAAGGGAGATTTAGGTTAGACATTAGGAAGAACTTCCTTACTGTAAGCGTAGTAAGGCACAGGAACAAATTACCTAGGGATGTGGTGGAATCTCTGTCACTGGAGGGTCTTATGGACAGGTTAGCCCAACACCTGTCAGGGATGGTCTAGATCGGGGTGGGCAAAGTTTTTGGCCCGAGGGCCACATCTGGGTATGGAAATGGTATGGTGGGCCATGAATGCTCACGAAATTGGGGGTTGGGGTGCGGGAGGGGGTGAGGGCTCTGGCTGGGGGTGCAGGCTCTGGGGTTGGGCCAGAAATGAGTTCAGGGTGCGGGAGGGGGGTCCGGGCTGGGGCAGGGGGTTGGGGTGCAGGGGTGGGTGAGGGCTCTGGCTGGCGGTGCGGGCTCTGGGGTGGGGCTGGGGATGAGGGGTTGGGGGTGCAGGAGGGTGTTTCAGGTTGGGACAGTGGGGTTCGAAGAGCGGGAGGGGGATCAGGGCTGAGGCAGAGGGTTTGGGTGCAGGAAGGGGTCGGGGTGCAGGCTCCAGGCGGATGACCCTCGGGCCGTAGTTTGCCCACCCCTAGTCTAGATCAGTGGTGGGCAACCTGCGGCCCGCAGGCCTCATGCAGCCCATCAGGGTAAGCTGATTGCAGGCCGTGAGACATTTTGCTGACGTTGACCATCCACAGGCATGGCCCCCTGCAGGTCCCAGTGGCCGCAGTTGACCATTCCCGGTCAATGGGAGCTGTGGGAAGCAGCGGCTGGCTGCGGTTCGCTGTTCCCGTCCAATGGGAGCTGTGGGAAGCGGTGGGCTACAGGCCGCCGCTTCCCGCAGCTCCCATTGGACGGGAATGGCGAACTGCGGCCACTGGGATGTGCGGGGGACAGTGCCTGTGGATGGTCAATGTCAGCAAAATGTCTCACGGCCCGCAATCAGCTTACCCGATGGGCCGCAAGTTGCCCACCACTGGTCTAGATAATGCTTAGTCCTGCCTCAGTGCAGGGGACTGGAGTAGGTCAGTGGTTCTCAACCAGGGTGCGCGTACCCCTAGGGTACACTGAGGTCTTTCAGGGGATTCTTCAACTCATCTAGGTATTTGCCTAGTTTTACAATAGGTTACATTTTTAGCACTAGTGAAGTCAGTGCAAACAAATATTTCATACAATGACTTGTTTATACTGCTATATACTGTACACTGAAATGTAAGTACAATATTTATATTCCAATTGATTTATTTTATAATTACATGGTAAAAATGAGAGAGTAAGCAATTTTTGAGTAATAGTGTACTGTGGCACTTTTGTATTTTTTTTTTTTGTCTGATTTTGTAAGCAAGTAGTTTTTAAGTGAGGTGAAACTTGGGGATACGCAAGACAAATCAGACTCTAGAAAGGAGTATAGTGGTCTAGAAAGGTTGAGAACCACTGGACTAGGTGACCTATCGAGGTCCCTTCCAGCCCTATATTTCTGTGATCTCTTTAAGCCCTCAAGCTGCTGTACTCAGGAATTGGGCAGGTGAGCAGGGGAGTTTTTCCTGCCTTGTTCATGTGGAACCTAGAAGTTCAGTAACAGAATTTCCTTCCTTTGTACCTTGAAAGCCAGGTGCCATAGAAGGCTTTGTGCCTGGTCCTGCTCCTATTGAAGTCGAGGAAAGATAGTTCCAAGGAGCATTAAGTTATGTCAGAGGCCTGTAAAATTTCTTATAATGGGATGAGTTGCTGGAGTACAAGGATATTTTTAAGCATTTCGGAATTATATTTTGGTGTTGTGAAATGTGGTGGTGATATGGTAGTGGGTTTATATAATGCACTTTTTAGAGTTTGTGTTTTAATTATATTGTGTAGTAACTAATCTATGTAACTCTTTTATAGTGAGTAATGTAGTATGTATCTTAGTGATAGTACTTACAGGTAATAGATCCTAGGAACAGGAAATGAGATGCTATAATCCCCTAGTAATTTGTTATTTTGACCTTTGTGTCTGGATAACAGGAAAGTAGATAAAATACTGCATTCTCACACTTTGCGGCATGCTTAGATTTGCATAATGTGCCTCCACCCATGTCAGGGCTGGGGCTTTCTTTTAGCCTGGGCTACGCTAAAAAGACAAATAATTTTTAACTTACTTAATTTCTTGTAAGTAACAATAGTTAGTTTCGCAGCTCCTGTTTGCTTCCTGGTCTGGATCTGGCCTGTTGGGTGATCTGGAGCAAGTCACTGCCCTCTCCGTGCCTCAGTTTCTCCATCTGCAAATTTAGGATAATGATACTGACCTCCTTTTGCAGAGCACTTTGAGATATAAAGATAAGTAATACATCAGAGCTAGGGATTTATTATTAATGCTTAGTAATTCATAAACAACTTAATGTATTTATACAGTGGTCTTTACAAAAGGAACAGGTTTGCAAACCTTTTTGAGGATTCTGTTGATTAGTTAAGTTATGTCCTACAAGGTTGATCTTTGCCATATGTAAATAAAGTGAATGGGATTTAAACCATACACTGAATAACCTGGTCCAGTTGTCTCAGATTTGGTACAATAATGTAACTTTCCTTTAGCTTTTTCACTACTTTTTCTAGCCCCTTTTACTATAATAGTTTCTTAGGATCGCTGCTGATTATGGTGTGGGCTTCTTAATGGAAGAACATTTGTAATCTAATAAACTGGTTTCCTGATTCAGCACTGCAAGATATGTATATAAGAAAGCCAAGGCCAACTTCTTGAAATTCTTACCCTGCTAGAATCCTTGTTTTAATTTACCTAATATTTTACAGTAAATGTAATGTAAGTTTTGATAGTTTGTGCTTGATGCTGAAATGTAGAATTGCTAGTTAATACGTATACAGAGGCTTCCTTTGAATTGCTCATTTTTCAGTGAAGTGTATTTAATGTTTTCCACATGGGTTGTGTTGAATATATTTCACACTTAAAGTGGTGATGTTGGTGATTCCATTAGAGACTATGTTGAATTCCTGTTATGCCATTCCATTTGGATAATGTAGTCCATAACTTGTATCCTTGCTGTGTGTTACTTCAGCATTGTTCAGGGCTGATTCTGCTCTTGAAATTCAAATGTCCAGATATGTCCTGAACTAGTGCTTTTTTTCTTGATTGCGGGACTAATAGAGGACGTTAATGTTAGGGCTTGTCTACAAAGTGAGTTAATGCGCAGCAAGCCAGGGTGTGAATATACAGCACGCTAGAAGTTCGTAGTCCCCTCGGACTGTTTCAAAAGTCACTTTCAAATGGGAGAACATCAGAGTGGACTATGGTACTTGTGGGACACTGCAGGTGGTCTGCTTGGCCAGCTAAAGTGCTGTAGATTCACACCCTTGCTTGCCACACACTGTCTCACCACATAGACAAGCCCTTAAAACAGTGTTTCTCAAACTGGGGTCGCCGCTTGTGTAGGGAAAGCCCCTGGCAGGCCAGGCCGGTTTGTTTACCTGCCCCGTCCGCAGGTCCGGCCGATCACGGCTCCCAGTGGCCGTGGTTCGCTGCTGCAGGCCAATGGGAGCCGCTGGAAGCGGCGGCCAGTACGTCCCTCGGCCCGTGCCGCTTCCAGCAGCTCCCATTGGCCTGCAGTGGCGAACCGCGGCCAGTGGGAGCCGCAATCGGCCGGACCTACGGACAGGGCAGGTAAACAAACCGGCCTGGCCTGCCAGGGGCTTTCCCTACACAAGCGGCGACCCCAGTTTGAGAAACACTGCCTTAAAATCACAAACTTGTCCAAAATACAGAGTCAGATCCTGAAAATTATTGCATAGTTTTTCCTCGGTCCTTACAGATGCACAATTGCCACTGAAGCCCAGGGGTATGTGGTCTTAGTAAGACCTGAGTAAGGAATTCAGGCTTTGGTCATAGTTACCAGCACATGCCTTGTTAACATTCAAAGACTGAAAATCTGAAACCGTTTGGAACTCAGAACCCACCCCTCTAATTTGCAGAAAACTAGTTGTGAAAACAGCCCAAGGGACCTGATATTTTTCCATCCCAGCTGCTCCAGCAGAAAGTACAGCTGCAAATTAAAAAAAAAAAAAAAAAAAAAAAAGTATTGTTCCTATAAACTGTTGAGTGTATTTTATAACAGCAATAATTCCCACAAAATCAGTTACGGCAGTTAATGACCGGTTTGTTAAGGCATTAACTGCCCTCAGCTGGGAATGACCAATTTCTCTGGAATGGTTGTATAAGTACTAAGCATAATTCAATAACACTTTCAAATAATGATTTGGTTAATTACTGTTAAATTCTTGTGGAAATCCTATCAAAGTACTTATGACCTCCACATTTAATATCCAATGAGTTCATCATGATTCATGTTTATTACCATAAATACCAAAGGAATCCATAATGACTAGGCCATTATTTTTCCATGGGTGCCTTGACTGCTTTAGGCAATTTGGCTAGTCCAGTTTCAGTCATTAAGTGCCTGATTCTCAAAACTACCAGTCTTTGCAGGGCACAGCTTTGGCATATCCCCAAAACATTGGTGACTTTTTATATGCGAACTGTTGGCAGAGATTCTTCTTTCTTTTCCTAGTTAGGGGAATAAAATGATGCCTTCTGAATAAGTCATAAGGAACTCCTTTTGCAGTGCCTGCTTTTGCATGTGTGGCCCTGGGTTGTGATCAAAAATAGCATCCTGTTACCCCATCCTGTTCCTTTAAGGCTTCTGCATCTAGGAAGAGAGCTGTTCTTTACCCTGGCTCAAAGTGAGAGGGTCGAGACTGGGTCGGTCTTCAACAGAATCTCCAAATAATTATGATTGACTCATGGCTTCGTTCAGCAATGTTCAAAGTAGAACAAAACACAAGATGCGTATCTTCTGATTAATCTGTTAAACAATGGTCAGTCACTCGCAAGAATGATTAAAGGATTGTAAAACAAGCCTTATAGCGATAGATTCAAGGCGCTCAGTCTGTTTAGCTTAACAAAAGAAGGTTAAGGGGCACAGTCTATAAATACTTCCATGGGGAAAAATTTGATAATTGACTTCAATCTAGTGGACAAAGGAATAACAAGATCCGATGGCTGGAAGCTGAAGCTAGACAAATTCGATCTGTAAATAAGGTGTACGTTTTTAACAGTGAGGATAATCAACCATAGAAATAACTTAACAATGGTTGTGGTGGATTCTCCATCACTCACTGGCGATTTTTAAATCAACGTTGCTTTTTTTTTTTTTTTTCCTCAGAGACCCTTCAAACAGGAATTAGTTGAGGGAAATTCTCTGGCCTGGGTCATACAGGAGGTCAGACTAGATGGTTTCTTCTGGCCTTGTAATCTATGCATATCCATTTTAGGGAGTTAGTCCCTTTGAGTAAGGAGGGCATCTGGCTTGTCAGTTTGTCAACATTTCCTTTGAAGAGAATTATGCCACCTACCTTAAACTCTACTGGCTAAATGCTCAAAAAACTGAGTGTTGATGATGTTGAACTTGCAAACTGTTGATGTGTTGAATCTCCTTTCCGTGAATGACACTGGAAAAGAAGATAGCTAAAGGTTGTCTCCAGTATTTGCCAATATGCTGATTGAGCCTGTTATGTTGCCTAGAGCAGGGGTTCTCAGGACAAATTTTTTGGTGGCCTCAGTGCGGCCACCAACTGTTGCTGATGTTCGCGCTCATATTTTTTCCTAAAATATTTGTGGACTGGAGCCTGAAGGCCTGTGTGCAGATTCCAAAGCCCCATGGACAGGGGACGGGGCCTGGAGATGGAGCCAGAAGCTGTGCGACTGGAGCCTGAGGCCTGCTGCCCCACAGCCGGAGCCCAGGACTGGAGCCTGAAGCCCCGTGGCTAGAGCAGGCAGCCTGTGAGTTCCTCAGCTTCCCAGGGGCAGTGGGGCTCAGGCTTTGGGCTTCAGCCCTGGGGAGGCAGGCAGGCAGGCTCTAGCCATGGGGCTTCAGGCTCCAGTCCTGGGCTCCGGCTGTGGGGCAGCAGGCCTCAGGCTCCAGTCGCACAGCTTCTGGCTCCATCTCCAGGCCCCGTCCCCTGTCCATGGGGCTTCGGAATCTGCACACAGGCCTTCAGGCTCCAGCCCACAAGTATTTTAGGAAAAAATACGAGCGCGAACATCAGCACTGTGCCACAGGTATCTCTGGAGGGGGGCAGGGTCCAACCCCTACTGGCAGCCCCATCAGCAACAGTGAGGCCACCAAAAAATTTGTCCTGAGAACCCCTGCTCTAGGCAACATGACAGGCTCAATCAGCATATTGGCAAATACTGGTTTGTCTCCAAGCATTGTGCCACAGGTGTCTCTGGAGGGGGGCAGGGTCCAACCCTACTGGCAGCCCCAGTAACCAACACCAAGGTGGTACATCCAGGAGCAACAGGGAGGGGCCGCTACTTTGCCACTCTTCTCCCCCCTCCCCCCCTCATCACAGCCCAGGAGGCTGTGGCCGTAAGAAAAGCCCCTGGTGGCCACATGCTGCTACGGTGGTCACATTTGGATGGCCTCGAGTGGATCACAGCTGAGAATGCCAAACTTAGGACAGACGGACAGAAAATAGGGCAGATTACACCCACACTGGTAGTATATAATGCTTTCACCCCTCTTCTACAATTAGATTTAACCAAACCAGCAACAAATGAGTATTCCTGTATTGCTACACCAGTTTAACATGGAGTCACAAAGTGTCTCCCCTTTGGCAATCTGTCCCTGGTTTACCACCCAGAAAAACTGGACTTCTGTGATAAATGATCCAAAAATCGCATGTTAGGTTCTTCCAACTCCAAGGAGCTGGCCACATACCTCAGATCAAAATATACTTCAGGATCTCACCAAATTCCATGCTGTAGCCAATCTTTAGTAAATTAACTAAAGATTTATTAATGAAAAAAGAAAAGTGAATCATATACATTACAGTCCATTTCAGAGTCTGTAGATCAGGATGATAGCAGTGATGTTAACTTCTGCTAGTTTGCAATAAATCTCTCTAATCAAAAGATTAGAGCCCAGATGGTGGCTTAGATGTAGCGTCTGTTAGATTCTTTCCACGAATCTTTCGGGGCATCCCAAGTAATTACTTGGGGATCTCCGTCCAGTGGCTCAAACTTTCCCTGTTTAAAATTCAGCAGATCAGAGATGGCAGGATCGTGCTCCAGGTTTTTCTTTTATAGTTGAAACAGGCTGCCAAGTGTTTCGAGCACAGCACATGCCCGAAGATTCCTCTTTGTTAAGCCCATAATAACCCACCCTTTGAGGGTAACATTCTACTTCCTATGCATACACAGGTAATCCAGCTACAGTGATTTACACAAGGCAATTCCCGGTTATTCATTATAACAGGGATAGATAAGCTGAAGATAATATAGGAATATTCATTTGATTCATGCAGTATATACACATCTTGTGAATATACAACCAAGTACTAAATACAGGCCTTTGATCTAATAACAATTGAGTATAGTTGCATATTTAATGTAAAGGTAATTAGAGTTACAAGATATAGATAGACATAAACACAGCATCTTCCTTGATTTCTTTTCAACACAAATGAATTGGCCTAGTCTATTAATCCCTTTTAACATCTCTTTGATACCCACACACAAGTGAATTGTCCTGATTACAATTGCAATGCCTCTTCTCAAGCCTTTAAGGTTCATACCCAGGTTACTTGGCCTGCTGATCCTAACCTGAACTGATTTGCCAGCGTCCCAGAGCCCACCTAATAAAGCATTGGATCAGAGTATGGTATTGAAACTGTGCCGGCTGTGTTGATGGATGACCTCTCCAGTCAAAACAATCTTCCTCAGCCTCTTTCCTGCAGCATTCAACCCTTTGATTCTTGACCTGCTGCTGTTTTGCCTGGGAACCGATACTGGTCAGTGGTAAGGTGGTCAATGGTTCTGTTTCTTCCTACCGAACTGCACTCAGAGTGTTTGTGATGGACCTGTGGGAAACTTTTGGCAAACCAGCAGAGCTTTGAAGCTGTGGAGACTGAAATTCTTTCCTTCATTTTTTTCTGTCCCTTCTTTACAAATATAGGTAAATAAAAGAAAACCTGGTAAATTAAATGCAAAATATTATGGTCACACACCTCTACAGTTGCACCATTAAGAACTCAAAAGCTAGAAGACAACAAAGTTAAAGTTCAACAGGCAACTGTAGTTCCAGCCATTTGTGCATGTGTATTATAATAGTCTTTAATGACATGGTTACATACTGTACATAAGGATGTAGAAAAAATCATATCCCATTATATTCCAGAATTTGAGAAATTGTACGTAATCATCAAAGATTGTATTGAAATGGATGTGCACAAGAGGGACAGAGTGAAGGTTTAACCATGCAACAGTAATGATGTATGAGGGTTTTTGCATTAAGAAAATACAAAGGATTAAAGTATTAAAGAGACAGTAAGTCTTGCTCCCAAAAACCTTCCTTTCCAACCCCAAGATAATTCCTAATACTGGTGAGTGCAGAGTGCTAAAGTAGCCATAGAATGTAAGATGGTCGTGGTTAGTTTTTGGTTTCTGCCTCCCTCCCCCAATGTCTAGATACTTAATAAGCCTGGAATTCTGGATTCCGTAAACCTTGTTTTGTTGCATTGGTTCCTCCTTAATTCTCCTTTTTCTTCAGCCATTGTTAATTTCATGCTTCTTGCATTTGTGTAGTGCTGCCACCTCCATGCGTCTTTTGAACTTTTCTGTATCAGGTGCAGTAGGCATTACTGTAGCACCTTAGACACTTTCTACTTAAGTTGAATAGCTGGATCCATTTTGAATTTTTGGACAGGTTGGAAATATCATTCAACATGTTGCCTGAGATGCTCTATAGGCATGGTATGAAACTCTCTGTGCCACAGATGCTTGTTTGTGTAAATCTGGCTGTGTTGAGTCACAAGAAACCCTTTGCCTCCACATTCTACTGGCTCTTTAACAGGAGTTGGGAAAGGGAGTGAAAGAATACAAGACCTCTATATTCTGTTGTTTAGAACAGTGATTTTCAACCTATTTTCATTTGCCTACGCCTAAAAAATTTCAAATGGAGGTGCGGACCCCTTTGGAAATCTTAGACATAGTTTGCGGACCCTCTGGTCTCCAGACCACAAGTTGAAAACCACTGTTCTGTGGTACCGACAACCTTTTGTGGACCCCTTAGACATAGTCTGCGGACCCCCGGTTGAAAACCACTGGTCTAGAAATAAGCTGCAACTATCTTAATAGCACTTGAGATTCAAAGCAAAGATTTAACTGGCTGTTTGTCCCAGCTAATAATTTCGATTACTAGAAGTAAAAGTTTTTTACAAGAATGAAAAGCTTTGTTGTTTTTGTTAAACATAATTGTGCCAGATCCTCAGCTGGTGTAACCAGTATAGGTCCCATTGACTGACTTTTTTGGAGCGATGCCTGTTTCCATCAGCTGAGAATCTGGTCCAATTTTAGTCTAGTTCATTATTTTGGGTATGTCTACACTACGGGATTAATCCGAATTTACAGAATTCGAATTTTGGAAACAGATTGTATAAAGTCGAATGTATGCGGCCACACTAAGCACATTAATTTGGCGGTGTGCGTCCATGTACCGGGGTTAGCGTCGATTTCCAGAGCATTGCACTGTGGGTAGTTATCCCATAGCTATCCCATAGTTCCCGCAGTCTCCCCCGCCCATTGGAATTCTGGGTTGAGATCCCAGTGCCTGATGGGGCAAAAAACATTGTCGCAGGTGGTTCTGGGTACAGCCTCACCCCTCCCTCCATGAAAGCAACGGCAGACAACCGTTTCGCGCCTTTTTTTCCTGGGTAAACACTGCAGATGCCATACCACGGCAAGCATAGAGCCCGCTCAGCTCAAGACAGCAGTCATGAACATTGTAAACACCTCGCGCATTCTCGTGCAGTTTATGCTGAACCAGGACCAGAAAAACGAGGCGAGGAGGAGGCGGCGACGGCAGCGCAGTGACAAGAGTGATGAGGACATGGACATGGACAC
Organism: Emys orbicularis; assembly: GCF_028017835.1. Taxonomy (NCBI): domain Eukaryota; kingdom Metazoa; phylum Chordata; order Testudines; family Emydidae; genus Emys; species Emys orbicularis. The sequence continues at coordinate 64,868,194 of NC_088690.1, read as the reverse complement.
AGAATTGTCTCAAACCGCGGGTCCCGGTGCTTTGGAGATCATGTTGTTAATGGGGCAGGTTCTAACAGTGGAACGCCGGTTCTGGGCCCGGGAAACAAGCACAGACTGGTGGGACCGCATAGTGTTGCAGATGTGGGACGATTCCCAGTGGCTGCAAAACTTTCGCATGCGTAAGGGCACTTTCATGGAACTTTGTGACTTGCTGTCCCCTGCCCTGAAGCACCAGAATACCAAGATGAGAGCAGCCCTCACAGTTGAGAAGCGAGTGGCGATAGCCCTGTGGAAGCTTGCAACGCCAGACAGCTACCGGTCAGTCGGGAATCAATTTGGAGTGGGCAAATCTACTGTGGGGGCTGCTGTGATGCAAGTAGCCAAAGCAATCACTGAGCTGCTGCTACGAAAGGTAGTGACTCTGGGAAATGTGCAGGTCATAGTGGATGGCTTTACTGCAATGGGATTCCCTAACTGTGGTGGGGCGATAGATGGAACCCATATCCCTATCTTGGCACCGGAGCACCCGGGTACCCAGTACATAAACCGCAAGGAGTACTTTTCAATGGTGCTGCAAGCACTGGTGGATCACAAGGGACGTTTCACCAACATCAACGTGGGCTGGCCGGGAAGGGTTCATGATGCTCGCATCTTCAGGAACACTACTCTGTTTAAACGGCTGCAGCAAGGGACTTACTTCCCGGACCAGAAAATAACCGTTGGGGATGTTGAAATGCCAATAGTTATCCTTGGGGACCCAGCCTACTCCTTAATGCCATGGCTCATGAAGCCATACACAGGCAGCCTGGACAGGAGTCAGGACCTGTTAAACTACAGGCTGAGCAAGTGCAGAATGGTGGTAGAATGTGCATTTGGATGTTTAAAAGGTCGCTGGCGATTGTTACTGACTTGGTCAGACCTCAGCCAAACCAATATCCCCATTGTTATTGCTGCTTGCTGTGTGCTCCACAATCTCTGTGAAAGTAAGGGGGAGACCTTTATGGCGGGGTGGGAGGCTGAGGCAAATCGCCTGGCTGCTGGTTACGCGCAGCCAGACACCAGGGCGATTAGAAGAGCACACCAGGAAGTGCTGCGCATCAGAGAAGCTTTGAAAACCAGTTTCATGACTGGCCAGGCTACAGTGTGAAATTTCTGTTTGTTTCTCCTTGATGAAAACCCGCCCCCTTTATTGACTCATTCTCTGTAAGGAACCCACCCTCCCGCTTCGATCACAGCTTGCTTTCAAGGGAAATAAAGTCACTATCATTTAAAAATCATTTATTCTTTATTAATTGATTATAAAAAGAGGGAGAGAACCCGGGTGGGGTTTGGGAGGAGGATCGGCAGGAAGGAAAAGGCCACTAAAAAAAGGTTAAAAAAATGACAGCCTTTTGCTTGGGCTGTCCACTGGGGTGGAATGGGAGGGTGCACGGAGCCTCCCCCCCCGCGTTCTTACACGTCTGGGTGAGGAGGCTATGGAACATGGGGAGGGGGGTTATACAGGGGCTGTAGTGCCAGTCTGTGATTCTGCTGCCGTTCCTGAAGCTCCACCAGACACCGGAGCATGTCTGTTTGCTCACGCAGCAGCCCCAGCATTGCATCCTGACTCCTCTGATCTTCCTGCCGCCACCTCTCATCTTGAGCGTCTCTCCTCTCCTCACGTTGGTCCCTCCTGTCCTCACGTTCACTGGCATCTTTCCTATACTTTGAAACCGTGTCCTTCCACTCATTCAGATGAGCTCTTTCACTGCGGGTGGATTCCATGATTTCTGCGACCATCTCGTCTCGCGTCCTCTTTTTCTGATGCCTTATCTGAGATAGGCTTCGGGACGGAGGAGGGAGGCTTGAAAAATTTGCAGCTGCTGGAGGGAGGGGAAAAAGGAGAGAAGTTTTTAAAAAGATACATTTTACAGAACAATGCTTATACTCTTTCATGGTAAAAAACACTATTCACATTACATAGCACATGTGATTTCTGTGCACGGTCTCATTTTGCCTCTTAATATTGAGTGCCTGTGGCTTTGCTGCTAGAGATCACAGACGCAGGTCCGGGCAACAGAATTCGGCTTGCATGCGGCCGTGGTAAGCCATTGTCTTTCAGCTTCTGCACCCTCCTTTCCCACATACCAAGCAAAGCCCGTTGAGTGCTGCGGTTTTCCTGTTAACCGTCAGCAGCAGAAAACAAACTACTCCCCTCCCCCATCCAGTTCTCTGGATGATCACTTTATCCCTCCCCCCACCGCATGGCTGGTATCAGGGAAGATCCCTGCTAGCCAAACGCGAAAAGCTCAGAGCCAATTTCTCCCCCCACGCTTGGCTAACTGCAGGGAAGGATTTCTTTACAGCCACAGGCAAACAGCCCAGTAGGAATGGCCACCTCTGTCCCCTTAATTAAATTCCCGTATTTCAACCAAGTTACCATGAGCAATATCACTCTCCTGAGGATTACACAGCGAGATAAAGAACGGATGTTGCTTGAATGCCAGCAAACACCGGGACCATACGCTGCCAGGCTTTGTCATGCAATGATACCAAATTACTTGCTACTAGCATGGCGTGGTCAAGTGTCCTACCATGGAGGACGGAATAAGGCTGCACTGCCCAGAAACCTTGTGGAAAGGCTTTTGGAGTACCTCCAGGAGAGCTTCATGGAGATGTCCCTGGAGGATTTCCGCTCCATCCCCAGACACGTTAACAGACTTTTCCAGTAGCTGTACTGGCCGCGAATGCATCCCAAGTCCTCAGGGCAAAGTAATCATTAAAAAACGCTTGCTTTTAAAACAAGTTTTATATTTTAAAAGGTAAACTCACCTGAGGTCCCTTCCATGGGGTCATGGTCTTGGATACTGGCTTGGGAGGGTACTTCAGTCAAGCTGAGAAAAAGATCCTGGCTGTTGGGGAGAACGGAGTGCTGTGTGCTCTCCACAAGCGCGTCGTCCTCCTCCTCCTCCTCTTCCCCGTCCGCAGAATCCTCAGGTGTGGCTGAGATTATCCCCGCCTCGGAATCCACGGTCAGAGGTGGGGTAGTGGTGGCGGCCCCCCCTAGAATTGCATGCAGCTCGGCGTAGAAGCGGCATGTCCGCGGCTCTGACCCGGAGCGACCGTTTGCCTCCTTTGTTTTTTGATAGGCTTGTCTGAGCTCCTTGACTTTCACGCGGCACTGCTCTGAGTCCCTATTGTGGCCTCTCTCCATCATGCCCTTGGAGATTTTTTTCAAAAGTTTTGGCATTTCGTCTTTTTGAACGAAGTTCTGCTAGCACGGAATCCTCTCCCCATATAGCGATCAGATCCAGTACCTCCCGTACGGTCCATGCTGGTGCTCTTTTTCGATTATCGGCCTGCATGGTTACCTGTGCTGATGAGCTCTCTGTGGTCACCTGTGCTCTCCACTCTGGGCAAACAGGAAATAAAATTCAAATGTTCGCGGGGCTTTTCCTGTCTACCAGGCCAGTGCATCCGAGTTCAGATTGCTGTCCAGAGCGGTCACGATGGTGCACTGTGGGATAGCTCCCGGAGGTCAATACCATCGAATTGCGGCCACACTAACCCTAATTCGAAATGGCAATATTGATTTCGGCGCTACTCCGCTCGTTGGGGAGGAGTACAGAAATCGATTTTAAGAGCCCTTTATTTCTAAATAAATGGCTTCGTTGTGTGGACGGGTGCAGGGTTAATTCGATTTAACGCTGCTAAATTCGAATTAAACTCATAGTGTAGACCAGGCCTTTGTTTAGAGGATCCATCATCCTCTGCTTCTCTTGGAGGTTCCTGTGTGGGCCAGCAAGACACAAGTCAGACATCCGACTCCTAAGCTGACATGGGGAAGGAAGTTCTGAGCGCAGTGTAAACAACTCCTTATTCTGACCCCCTGATACTTGATAGCATGACTCACTCTTTTTAAAGCCTCTAGCTGTATCTATAGCTGTTTGGCCCTGCACCTTTCATATTGTAGTTGGCTTTACAATTTCACTCCATGGAAACGGGTTGGTGAGGTATGTATTGTCTCTACTAGAGAAAAATAAAAAATGGACGAAAAGAAATTGCCATATTTGCTTTAAAATGGCATAGGTTACATCTTCGCAACTGCAACATATTCATTGTGTTATCTTAGCATTAGTCAGAATTATTTCCAAAGCTGGACATGATTCTTTCCCCAGTTACTATAGAAAAGTACTGTTTCTAAAGTGGGCCAGAGGTTGCAAGGTAAGACAGCTGTTGCTAAATTATCTCCCAATGGTATCTGAGGGATCAATTTCCCCTTATGCTTAGCAGAGGAAAGAACACAGCGTCTCTTGGCAAATGGTGAGTTTCTTAAAGCAACCACTGACAGGATTTCATGTTATTTTTATAAATTAATCTTAAAAGTAATGGCAAATGTATGTGCTGCTTTAGGACAAATCATTAAGCGGAGGCACAATATTCTGATCTGATAAAGGAGACCTAGGTCCCTCATAATGACACTTAGTGGGAGGAGTTTAACTATGATGGTTGTCTTAAAGCATCAACACGTTGCCAAGCTATCGCATAGGTCCCACTTCTATTTCCTGTTCTAAATATAGGGGGAATTGTGGCATTTCAAATAACCTTGTGTGGTAATTGCAGGCAAATGTTGATTTCATAATGGTGGCTGCTATATATCCTGATTCAATCCATAGGAGTTTTCAGATAAATTCACTAATCCCGCCTATCACCAATATTACACTTGATAAAGTATGTATCCCATTGTGACAATCGGGGTCCAGACAGTCCAAGGGAAGAAAGGGGGTCTGAACCCCAAAGAATAAGCAACTGAATCAATGGGTTGTATACAATGTTATTTGTGTATAAAGATATGTCAAGTAAAGTCTTTTAAGAAAGCTTGTAATGTTCTGAACTTGATGGTCATTAGGAGAGCTGTATACAGGTTATGGTTATGAATATATGCATGTATATGTGTGTACAACATTGTAATTGCAACACGGGTGCACCAACACCATCGTCTCACAACAGTGTCGGGAAGCAATCAGGCAGGGAGGGGCACCTCCCAGGGTAGTTGTTTACACAAAACTAACTCCAAGCACCAAGCGTCCTACATTCCAGGGAAGAACAATCATGGACTGCTACATGGAAAGTCATTGAAACTGAAAATAAAATCCCTGTCTTGAGCTCATAAGGAATTTCCCCTGCACTGTGTAACCATGAATTAATATAGTCTGGAAGAAAGGGGAAAAAAACCCTGCAAACCTTGTTAAAAGGGAAGGGGTTTGAAGTGAAGGCTATCGCTGGTGTGCAAACCATCTGGAGTGTGTCCCCCAAAGTGAACTGATGACTGGGAGCTGGTTTCACCTCTTCAGGGGTGATGAATCAGATGGGAACTGTCCAAGTGTCTGGTAGTTAAGAACTTGGGGAGACTCGGGAGCTAAAGGGGAGGTTGAGGTGACCCTGCAAGGAGTAACTAGGCCGGTGCAAGCCAAGGTAAAACCTTTATGCTTGAAGGCTGGCTACTGGTGTCAGAGCTCTGAGCCATAGCAGCACAGCATTAAGGCAGTTAAAGCTACAAGGCGGGCGGTGACGGAACCCCTCATTGGTCTGGGTGATCTCCAAAATGTCACACCTGTCAATCCAAAAACACTCAATTTTCTTTTCTTTATAATGTGTTCTATGCAGCTTTTGTGTTGTTTATCTAACCTGTGTTCAGTTGCCTTCCTGCACCTCACAAATGCTTAAATGACACTTTATATAACCAGTTTTACTGCAGTTGTTCATCTGTTACATTCTTTTATTTCCAGCGCTGATAGAAAACTCTGATAGTGTTATGTATATGGAAAAAGTTAGTTCTCAGAGCTTGGCATCCACATCAACACCCTAGTTGGCCTTAATTTGTTCCTTTGCTGACATTCTTGGCAGAGAGAAGGTTTGGATGGGCCATTGAGACTGAATTTCCCTTTCAGTCATAGAAGGTGGATCCCTGCATAGTAGGAATTGAACGTACATTCCCCGATAACATTGTGCAGGAAGCTGGCACTGCCGTTGCCTATGCTGTGTATGATCGGTGGATAAATAGAAGACTAATCCTCAGGGGCCATCAGTCCAGCATCTTTCGCTAATACTAATGTGTGTCACACATTTTAATAAAAAATAATCTTGTTAAAGCAACAGAGAATTTAAAAAGTGTTATCATAATCTTAATTAAAGAATTAGACTTTAGTGGAGAAATAGGAATGAATGTACAGTAACTACAGTGTTGGGGATTTTAGTTGACCTATAAATTCATGTTGTGTTTTTTATTCTCCCTAGCAAATGAAAGCTACAGACAGGTAGCAATGTGTGTTCTGTATCACATAAGCATGGACGACCGCTTTAAATCGATGTTTGCGTACACAGACTGTATACCACAGGTATGTGTTTTCCTTCTAGACGCATTCCACCACAAACATTCTATTTGTCGCCTTCCCGGTAGCAGAGGTCACAGTGACACCTTCAGGTGATAATGTGAACAACCATGTTTCTTTCCAGTCAAATAACTGTGAGCCTCTGTTAATAATGCAGCTTAACCATTCAGACTACCTTTAAGCAGCCTTTCTGAGAAGGAATAGGTGACAGACTTTGTCAGTGCTGCTGGCAAATAAGGCACATCAGCTTATTGCCAAGGGTATAAGCAACCAGAAAATACCACTAGAAGATTAGCCATGTTAAAGGGAGATGACAATTGGTTCCCTATATAATTACTGTATATGTCCTGGGGAGCTTTGCTTTTTGCAGTTTCAAAAGATATTCCTGGATCTTTTAAACAACTATATGAGTCAGTTTCTCAGGGTACTGATTTAAGGTTAGAGTTGAGGATAGAGTCTCCATCTCATAAGTGTAAAAAGGTCTCTGGTTGCTTTTTTTAGAATTGCACCACTCTGTTCTCTTTCCTGCCAAACATCTTTTTAACATCAAGCATATCCATGATGGGAAGTTGCCATGGAAAGTTTTCAGAACATTTCTTGTCATGGTAAAAGTTGTAATGTTCTTCCAAGTCAGGGGGGAGGAAGGAGGATCTGATGGGAATAGCAAGTGTATGTTGCAAAATACTCTTGTAAACATCCTGTAGATTGTGTTTGCCACAGGATGAAGTTGTATGCTAAGCCCAAATGATACAGAGAACCCACTACTTTTGAATTGTCACCCACCAAAACCAGAGGCTTTGTTTTGCACTTTAGGGCTCAGTTATTATGTGATTTTGGGGAAATATGGGCATGGTTTAAAAGCCCCTAGTGCCAAATATAAAAACCATGGAAATTTCAATAATATTTAACTAACATGCTTGTTTTGATAGGCATTGGCTGCTCAAAGTTGTGCCTGTAACCCTTGTTCAAAGCCCGTTGTAGTAAATAGACTCCCATTAATTTCATTGTTCTTTATATCCGGCTCATAAAGCCTAGCAAAACTTTAAGGCCATCTGTGATAATGATGAACAGTTACCGTGCTCATTAAATCCTATACTAGACTATGGCTGAAGACCCTGTTCATCCAAAGCCACGCTGTGATTTGCCAGTTGGTCCTTTGTGATGAACATCTGTACACCTGCAGCTGGTGTGTAGAGCTAATTGTAAGGGAGAGAGGTTGGGACAGGAGGGGAGAAATGAACATTTTAAAGTGACCCCCTCCCCTCTTTGCCCCTCAAAATGCCCCTCACCCCTTCCTAGGGTGAATAGATAGAAAGTGTGAAAAATTGGGATGGGGTTGAGGGGTAATAGGCACCTGTATATGAAAAAGCCCCACATATCGGGATTGTCCCTATAAAATCAGGACATCTGGTCACTCTACCACTCCCCCAGATTGTATTTAACTCTGTTTTAATGTAAAATGAAGGAGCCAACCATACTCCATTAGCAGTAGGCCACATCTGGGTGTGTACTGGTGGGCTATTGGTGCACATCTCAGGTGGCAGAATACACTTCTCCTTCCCACGTAGTCCCCCATTCACTGAAAAATCCGCTCCCTTTCACCCTAGTAAAGCTCTAGATCACAGCACAAGCTAGCTGATGAGTTAGTTGAATTCTCCTTCATGGAAGGTTCTCCTCTACTGACCCATTGGGACGGGATAGGAGAGGCTAGTGAATGTGACCAAAATAGGGCACAACAGCCCTATCCTGCTCCATTGCATGGTGAGTGTCACCTCTGCAGAGCTGCCAGTGCATCCTATCTGCACAAAGCGTTGGGACTTGGTTCTGTCACATTTGCAGTCTGCAGGTCCATTGGGTCTGTTTGCCTATGTCTTTCCTTTGAACATTTTAAATTATCTGAAAGGGGCTGCATTCTCCCAGGTAAGCATCCTTGTGGATTTCAGGAGTTAATGGGCATTATTCTAGTTCCACTTAAAAGTGAGTATTAACAGTTCATTCTTGTTTAGACCTTAGCGCAATGAGTGTTTTGTTTAAATAGGTGCAAATGCCATCCAGATGCTTATAAAAGCATATATTGGTAATAGCCTGGCCAATCAAAGAGCATGATTAGGCAGTGATGTTATGGTGATATTTAATATTTTACCACTGAGCGGTGTACAAGGATCTCCTCAGCTCCCCACATGTTTTCCACCACGGTTGTCCTGCTTCGCTCCTCTTTGATCTATAAGCTTCTTTTTAGTTTAATGCTGGTAAACGTCCTCTCTTGACAGCGCCCTTTGCTCCTGTCCGCCATTATCTGCTGAAGTTCAGAAACCAGAGCATCACTTCAAACAGCAGAGTTAGGGAGTAACCGGTCAGAAGAGATTCCTGAGGCATGCAGTTCTGGCATAATCATTCAAAGATGTTTGAATTGGGGTTGAGGAGGGGGTTGGACAGAGGTGTATGTGAACAGAGAGCTGTGGGGGTTGGCCTCTGGTCACTGGTAAATAAGTGAAGTCAGGTGCCAGAGAGTCTAGACACAGTGATTTCAGTCCTGGGTCTGTGGTATCTGATACTCAATATGGGACTTGTCTGATTGAACACTACTGCCTCTTCATTGCACATGCTGCAGCCTTTTTACTGCCTTCCTGTTAAATCAGTAAAAGATGACAATGGACATGGTAAAAGCAGAACAAATTTAATTTTAATATTTCCTATTTGGCAGCAATTACGCTCCCTTTTGAAGTGGCACGAGGAGCAATCAAATTAAATGAAGACATAATGGGAAACATGGAGTTCATACAAAACTATTATTTTAAAATTTGAACTGGTTTAATTGAAATTGGAGTATATTTATTTCTTTTTACAGAGAAGTAGCTCAGTAATGACAATTTGACCCCACTACGTTCAACATTTAATTTCCATAGATTTTTGTATTCAGTGAGCATAGAATACGTTTCAGTTTTAAAATATATATAAATAATTTGAAGGGATTTTAAAATGAAAGTTCTGGAGCGTAATTTCTGAAAGGTCACATCCCCTACTTGCTGAACTTTCTATAGGACTTTGCTGGTTAATTCATGTTTGTAATATGTGAGTATCAGGGCTGATTAACCTTTACTTAAGAAAAGGAGGAAATCAACAATGGCTTTTACATCACCTTATGAAAGCCCTAAAAGATATTCATTTATTTATTTATTTTATAATATATATATATATATATATATATATATATATATATATATATATATATATATATATATATATATATATATTCTGTGTTATAATTGAAATCCATATATTTGAAAATGTAGAAAGACGTCCACAAATATTTAATAAATTTCAATTGGTATTCTGTTGTTTAACAGTGCGATTAATCGCAATTAATTTTTTGTTAATCGCGTGAGTTAACTGCAATTAATCGACAGCTCTTATATATGAATGAGAGCGCACAGTAATCACTATTGTGACCTAAATGTGTTTTTATTAATTTGGCAGCCTCTTTGGAATGACAACTTGATTGTGTATAGATAAATTGCCAGATAACTTCCTCCAACAGATTATGTGTGGAGGATTTACCTGCAGTACTGATGCCTCCTAATTGTCCTTTCTCTGAATACATTTTTTGGTAGATACCCACTCGATCTTGTACTTAATCATTCCAAGGTGCTACCACTAGGGGGCAAGAGTGCAACTACTTTGACAGTTACAGTTCAGTTCTTTCTCCTTGCCCCTACCCCTGCTGCAAACTGAGATCTACTCATTATATCTACTGCCCCTGTATCTGTCCTCTTTTCAAGTGCATTTGTTTTATCCAGTCTTGTACCCATGCTACCTTGCATTGTGATTCTGATAGGTCTTGCAAGCTAAGTAGTCTGGCTTTGTCAGTGCTTACATGGGAGACTGATGCACTACAGAATTGGGGTTGGTGCTGCAGTAGGGGTGGTCTACCTTTTGAGTCAGTAACTGAACCAAATCTACAGCATGGTGTGAAAAGTGAAGACTGAGAAATAGACTGATGTTTGGATGCTATTTATATTTTGGATTTGCTGTTTGTAAAAAATTAAGGCAGACTTAAAATGGACAAAATTAGGGTTGATATGTAAGCTGTGACAGACCAGTGAATATATAGGAACAAATTATATGGAATGGCAGCTAGCTGTTGGTTCTTTGTAGCATCATCAGCGGAGTCACTAACATGCACCACAGCAATTAGAGCAGACTGTGGGAAATGTATATTTTACTCCAGGTGTCCTTTTTCCTCTACTGAAGGAGTGGGGCTGTAGTAAAGGAGACACTGGCTCAGTACTGCAGTATATGGCAGTAGCAATGAGTGCAGTGGATAGTAGGTTTGCTTAGACAGGGAAGGACACATTGTAGCAGATAGATCAGAGTAAGTTTAGATATAGGCAGCGGAGTAGACTTAGCCAGTTCAAAATAGCAAGAGTAGGATTATTATGCAATAAAACAACCATTTGTAGTGCTTTATTCCATTAAGCAAACAGAAGTATTCATGGGATGAATAATTTAGTACACAAGATTTTAAACTGTTCACAGGAATTTAACCATTCACAAACAATACATTATCTCCCTATCACTGGAATTTATTTAACAAACTCAGTTTATTTTAGAAAAGGTGGCAAGTGATTGCAATTCTTAACTGTTAGTAACTCTGGCTGTCCACAAATAATCAAACCCTAGTCCTTCCAAATTAAAAACCATTAAAAGTTGCCAGCAAATGTAGAGATCCTGAATATGAAAAGTATTCAGATTAGCATAGTTGGCTTGAGAATATTGCTCTGGTTTTTTTTCTCATGCTTTGGAAAGTTTAATGACTCGTGTGTGTTGGTAGTTAATGAAGATGCTCTTTGAGTGCCCTGATGAACGCATTGACCTGGAGCTCATTTCCTTCTGCATTAACCTTGCTGCTAACAAGAGAAATGTGCAGCTTATCTGTGAAGGTAAGTGTGCAGAAGCTTCATAGCATATCTTTGGGTCAGTGCCTAGCACCCTGTTGGCAAATGTAATAGTAATACAACTAATGACAGCAGAAAAACATTCAGACCACATATGTAATAAACATTTGTGTATGTGCACAGTTGGGTCAACTCCTAATGTCACTCATCCCCCTATTGAGCCATAGTATCTCCAATTCTGTGGTGAACAGTTCCATGAAATCACTGATGACTAGCGTATTGAAAACTTTATGCTTATCCTGACCCTTACTATGTGGGATGAATATAACTCTTTATGGAATTCACCCCAAAATCTTCCTACAGGCAACTGGGGTTCTGTTTCCAGACATGAATAAGTAACACAGGGCCTCTTTTATTATTATTTTTTAATGGAAAGATACAATTTGACCTATTTTAAGATTATGTCCCTCAAAGCTGGTGTTTACAAGCTGCGTAGTATGAACAGGCTTACTTTTCATGCGATTGCTCCAAAGCTGCTCTCTCTTTTCCTGAACTCCCTGTGCTGATTCACAACTTTAAAGTGCAGTTCTTCTCTGAAATGACACAGTAAAACTGGCACATTCTCAATCAACCATTTGCTCCCTGTATGTATTCAGAATCCTAGCTACTAACTTCAGTGGCAACTGCTTCATAAATTTTAAGGTCAGAAGGAACAATTATTTATTCTGCTCCCCTGCATAGCATGGGCCATAGAATTTACCCAGTGATTTCTGCATCAAGCTCTGTCAAGTGTAGTTGAACAAATAATTTTTAATTGCTTTTTAGTCCTATTATCACTTCAAAGCCAACACCTCTAAAACAGAGTAAGCTGGATTCTATTCCTTTTTGTGCATCAACAACTCTATTTTTACTAAATTCCAATCAGTTATACATGTGCAAACAACACAGAAGACAGTGGACTTGCACAAGTGTCACTGAGGGAATAATTTAGTTTGCAGGATGTTTTTTAGTGATGAGTGTACATGAGAAGAAAAGAACCCAGTTTGACACTCAGAACCCAGACCAAATTGGCAGGGCTCACAGTTAGAGAACAACCTTTTTTTATTTGCAAACTAAGCCTGTTTGGTCTGGAATCAGTAAAAGATAACCAAGCAGTACAATAATGCCATTTTTACATAATTTCTTTTCAGAGTTATAGCGATGGAAAACTTACTTTTTCACTAACTTAGACACAACTTTGTGTATGCATCACATTTTCTCTTTCTGACTGGAGATGTTTTTTATGAAAACAGGATTTCTGCTGCTGCATAATCATCTTTCATTGCTGATTTGCTCAGCATATCAGACCTAACCCTTTGCTATATTCTCAGTAGGGCTATTTATATATTGACTAGCCTGAGGGCTGCTTCCTTTGTTGGTGCTTTGTCACAGAAAAATAGTCCATACAAAAACTTGTATAAAAATAAAAAAGTAATTGTTAATATCAGACAGGCAAGGTTGTCCCAAAGAATCACATCAGTAAGACAGTGATTTGGCCCACAATATCAAATGATTGAGTCTGGTGAAAGTTCTGTTATTCCTGTAGTGTCCAAAGTGTGGTTAAGGGCTTGTTTGCTCCCTAGACATGTACTAAGAGTGCTTTGGTTTATAGCCTTTGCCAGCTCCACCGGGCAAAGTGGCTGTCATATATGAGTACCTCTATTTAAAATACCTTTGCAAGAAACCTATCCAGACTCATATCTCCTCAAACTACCAATATTAAGACGGACAGGTGTTGTTTGAGAATTTGACATGAAAATTAAGAGCAGGAGTTTGTGATGGCTACATAGAATTGGGGTAGTCATAGTAGTGGTGGGAGCAGAGGCTTAGCAGGTGGGTTGCTTCTATTACAGTTATAATTGATAACTGAACTATTTAGTTCAGTTTTCTGTTATGGTGATGAGTCCTAATATTCAATAATTGAGATATTGGCTATTATATATTTGTTTTATATTTCATCTTGGAGTTTATTCGGGTGAAATTTGTCCCTCTAATTATGGCCAGAAAGAACAAAATAGTTTCTGCTTTGTCTGGATTATTTCCCTTTGTCCTTTAAGCCTTGTTAATAAGAAAAAAATTCTAATTTTTTTTTTTGCAAAAGACTTGATTCTAGCTTTAATATGATCTGGGAGATTTTCCACGTACCATTTTCTTTTCAGGAAACGGATTGAAGCTGTTAATGAAGAGAGCTCTGAAGTTCAAGGATCCATTGTTGATGAAGATGATCAGGAACATTTCACAACATGATGAGCCAACTAAAAACCTGTTTATTGTAAGCACTCGCTATACGTTCTCAGTACCCTCTATCCCTTTGCATTGGAAGGGATTTTGGCTTTAGACTGCTGCTGCTGCTTGAAAGATGGGTTGGCTTTTATCTTTACAAACAAACAATTTTATACCCTTGAGTTTCATGTATTAGTTAGCATTTCCGTGTTTTTATAAAGCTGGTTCAGTTGGTATTTTAAAGGGGTTCTGGATGCCTCAAGGAATTGGTGGTTGGTTACAGTGTAGAATCTTTTTATGTCTAGGTCACTGGTACAAAAACATGCAAGTATACACATCTCAAAAACAGATAGCACTAATCTTAAACCTTGTTCTCAACAGAGAAATCTAGGACAGAATGAAGTATCCTTTCCCTGTTACAGCTGGTTCCTTCAAATCAAGGTTCAAGAGCAATGTGAAGAATCTCTTGCTACTTAATAACTCTTGAGCGACTTAATTCTCTAGGCTGCGCTGCTTGTCCAGCAATCTCATGAGCATTAATTACACATACTCACTGAAATGAAATATGGAAAAGAATTTGTATTTTAGAATAAAAAAACATTTGGGTTAAATAATGAGTTAAAATTCTAATTGGCAAATCTCTTAATAAAGTTGGTACTGTATGAAATCAAATCTTTTAACTGTCATGCACTACTAGTTAGTAAAATCCATAGCTGTAAACCACATAAGGTAACTTCACATACTTTTCAGGGGGGTTTTGGGAGCAGAAACCACTTCTGTGGTTAAGATTCCATAACATTTTCTATTCTAACCCCCTTTTTTCAGTTTGTGGTAGCTTTCTAAAACTTTTACCTTTTGGGGGCTGAAATTTTCCATACGTGGGTGTTTTTTCTCTACCTACAGTAAATGTTCTCGAAAAGCTTGAACAAAAAGATTCAGAGAATTAGAAGTGGGGAAATTGTCATTTTTTAAAAACTAGTCTGCAACTAAGGTGTTGAATTAAATTTCTCTACCTACAGTAAATGTTCTCGAAAAGCTTGAACAAAAAGATTCAGAGAATTAGAAGTGGGGAAATTGTCATTTTTTTAAAACTAGTCTGCAACTAAGGTGTTGAATTAAATTTGGCTTGAAAATAGTCCTCATTCAGGAGATGTGCCTTTTGAATGTTCTGGTGAAAATAAGTTTTGCTTTGACTGAGTTGGGAACCTTTCAAAATCCCATGTTGTTCATGTGCAGTACTTTTACTAATTACCCACCTATATATTTTTTTTAGGATTATGTTGGTGACTTAGCAGCTCAAATCTCTAATGATGAAGAGGAAGAATTTGTGATAGAATGCCTGGGAACACTGGCTAATCTGACCTTACCTGACCTGGACTGGGAGCTTGTGCTGAAAGAGTACAAACTGGTTCCATACCTCAAGGATAAACTAAAACCAGGTCTGTGCTAACAGTGGTTTAGTCTTCCGTGATGTTCTGTTTTCCAATTGTAGTGTCTTTTGCTATCATATTCTAATCCTATTGCAGTATTGGGTTTTGCTGCTTTAGTATCTTTTGGGTGTATTAATTAGCATAATGTTAGCTTGTTGGAAAATTAGAACTGTCTATAAGAGCTGGTCTACACTGGGGCGGGGGGTTGATGTAAGATATACAACTTCAGCTACGGGAGTAGCGTAGCTGAAGTCAACGTATCTTATTTCGACTTACCTCCTGTCCTCACGGCGCAGGATCGATGGCCGCGGCTCCCTTGTCGACTTCGCTACCACCGCTCGCCCTGGTGGAGTTCCGGAGTCGATGGGAGCAGGTTCGGGGATCGATATATCACGTCTAGATGAGACGCGATATATCGATCCCTGATAGATCGATTGCGGCGGGTAGTCTGGACATACCTTAAGTAAGAATAAGAACATTCAAGGATTCAGCAAAGTGTTTTCTTAAATACCCAGCTCTCTGCTGTTTTGTTTGCCAGGTTCTGCAGAAGATGACCTTGTCTTGGAAGTGGTGATCATGATTGGAACTGTATCTATGGATGACTCCTGTGCTGCTATGCTGGCCAAATCTGGAATTATTCCAGCACTCATTGAACTTCTAAATGGTATATTACTGAATTTGTTCCAGGCCTGATTTTCATCTGTAGTTTCTAATTGACCCAGGTGGCACCATTCATTTTTTTTAGCCTGCAGGATAGCAGTAGGTAGTCTCCAATGAAAAGCACAGTGATGTCATTCCATTAATAGCAAAATGGCAATGAGCATGGTCTAGTGAACTTACTTTTTCTGTGCTTCTCGCATCCTAATCTAATTCTCACTGAAGTCAATTGGAATCTTTCTATTGACTCTGATGGAAGTTGGATCAGGTCCTAAAAGTTCTGTGTACACTGTCAGGGATTGTCTGGTGTATATATAAGCCACCAGAAAAATGGATCCCAGAGTCCTTGGCTCTCCTGAGAGCCCAACACAACTCTTGAAACATTAATGTACAATAGCAAAGTGCTCTGTCTCGGAGACTTGAGGAAATACTTTTTTCTTTTTGCAGCTCAGCAGGAAGATGATGAGTTTGTCTGCCAAATCATCTATGTCTTTTACCAGATGGTCTTCCACCAAGCCACCAGAGACGTCATCATCAAGGAGACCCGTATCCTCTTATAAAGGCCAGACGTTTAGAATTACAGTACTTAACTTACTATAATTAGAATTTGGTACATGTGTCAAAGCTTTACTATGGTTTTCTAAACCACCATTTCTCTGTAATTAGAATTAATTGAATTTGAAACAGTGGCTGAACACTATAGACATAAGACAGGTATACAAGTACCATAAGATGGCATAGTGCAGTTTAAAGGTTTTATTGGCATGTCTTACATAGGCCATTCCAAATGAGTGTTGATAAACTTGATTGTGCCACACCACACTGTATTATGTATATGCCACATACTGTACAGGAAAATTATTTAATAAATGTTTGAAATATTTTAATGGGAATAGTTCTTGTAACTTTCCATCTGTAAAGGCAGGTGCCTTAGTTACCATGATTTTACCTCTAGAGGGTTCAGATGGAGAAGAAAAATGTGTTTGTTCTTTCATATGTCTGCTGCTTCCAATCTCTTCTTCCCCTTTTCCCCGATCCCCATTTTTCCCCCTTAGAAGCATGTGTCCTCCAACTCTTACCTTCTTATCCTCAGTGCTGCTGTCATGTATTGCTCTCCTGGTTCCTTCCCATCATCTCTCCTCTTTGATTTCAATTCCTGGCTCTCCTCTTTTTCTATGCTAATGGCCCCATTGCCTCTGCTACCTTTTGCCTTTTCACTTACCTTTTTCAACTTACATGACCTTAATTAGACTCCTGTTCTCCAGTCATCATCATCTCTCACTCTTTGTTTTCTCTTGTTTTGTTTTAAACTGGGGCCTGATTCAAAACCTGAGAGTCAGGTCTTCGTGTCACAGATCTTTTCTGTATTATATTTATAAAGCACCTAGCACACACTAAGTGCTATATAAAATTGATGGTAGTACCTACAGTATCTTTTCCAGGTATAATAATATCACAGCTTTAAAATCTGATATTTCTGGCCCTTCCAGAGCTAAGTGGAAAATCCCCTTTCTGTCATATCAAAATTTTTGTTTTTTGTTCTAGAAAGTTGCAGGATACCAATTCTTAAACTTGGACAATATTCCCTCAGGCCAGTATCATCCTCTACTTCATTGTTGCAAAAGCTGTTTTCCCCTAAGCACACATTTCTCTTACTTAACTCACCCAGGTTACATTTTCTTAGCTTAGTCCGCCTGGAGAGTTTGAGGTGTCCTGGGATTTATTGAAGTGATTGCATGCTTGGTAACGTTGGACCAAGTCTGCCAAATATTTATCTTTACTTTTCCCCCAGGAAGCTGTCGGCTCATGCTGAGAGAAAACAGAATCGTTTTTTGAATTTGAGACTTTATTTTGTGTGTGTGTGTGTGTGTGTGTGTGTGTATATATAAATCAACAGTTATTGTTTTTTCATATGATGAACCACTCAATTGGAAATCTTGTAGAAACGTAGCACCCTGTATTTTGGGATAGCTGTCAACATTTTTATAGCAAGTAAAAATGATGATGGAAGTTGAAAGAAGAACATTTTCAGAGCTAGCCTAGGCATTGAGCTGTGTACAAATCTGTCTCGTACATCCAAGTCTGATAAAGGACATTCACTCTCTCACAAAATGATTTCACTGCCTGTGTTATAACTTGACACCTGCTGCCTGTGTGTATGTATTTATGACATCCAGCATAACCATTTCCTTGCGCACATTGTTTACTAAGGTTTAGACCACAAATTAACAGTCTTCTCTGGAATTTATTTACATTCAAAAGTAGATAAGTCTTTTAGTTGATTTACTATCAATCTGATCAAAATCTCCCACAATTATACAACTCAACATTATTTTCTATTCGAAATCATTTGTGTTGTACAACATCGAAATAGAGATGATATATAGGAAATATAGTTGGGTTCTTTTGGATCCAAACCTTGACTCTCTCTTGAAGAGTCAAAGCTAAAGCAACATACACAGGCAGGCAGAATTAACTTTTTAATTGTCTTCTCTGCTGAAAATTCTAAATAAAGCTGCTGCTGGTTTGTTCCAGAACAAACATGATGGGTACTGATCTGCAGTTTTTCTCCTCACTTCTGCCCAGCTTCATGAACAATTCATTGTCAGCTTACTGATATGCTCCATTGTCATTACAACAGCCAGTCTTTATCACTTCTTCTTCTCCCTTCTCTTTTCTACCTCCTTCACCTGTTTCAATTGAACATTCTTACCTAGGATAAATAATTTGCAAATCAGTCTTTAAATTTTACAGCTTTTTAAGGTTTGAAAATATACTATGCTATGCCACAGCAATTAGAGAAATTGAACAAAATGTAAACTGTAAAAAGATGTCCGAATGGCAGCATTTCCCATGACAAAATTGAGAATATATTCTTAATAAAACAAATATATATTCATTTTCATTAGAAGTTGTATGTGAATTTACATCTCTTTATTTAGCGCATGAACCATTAAAAAAAGGCTGAGCTCTCACATGCTGTGGATAATTCCCCAGTGTGATACTCAGTTCCTCATGCCAGTTGGAAGAGTCCAAACCTGTGGTAAAACCAGCATTACATCCTTAACCATTTCTTCCCAGAGGCTCCAGCATATCTTATAGACCTGATGCATGACAAAAATGCTGAGATCCGCAAAGTCTGTGATAACACACTGGATATTATAGCGGTAAGTTGAGTTCCTTTGTCCATTTTAAGAGCCTGTTTGAATGTGACGTGCTTGTATTCTGAAAGAGTACTAGTAAACACTGGCCTGTTGTGTGAAAATATTTGTTATACAAACACACCTTTTTATTACATAAGAGGGAGTTGCATTTGCATGGCAAAATTAATCTTACTTGTTATACTAGTCTGTATCTAAATTTCCCCTTTCAAAACCACATAAATTCTTAAAAAAACAATGCTGGTTAATAGGATTTTTAAAATGTTTATATCACTCTTTATTTAGCACCACTTTGAGGTGTGTGAGGCCATACTTAATAAGGATTGTAGGTTTTAGGTATTTTATGGTTGACCAACAGCTTTTTCACTCAGAGAAAAGGTCCCTGAACAAGTAGATATAACTATCTACCATCTTACAAAAGTAAGTGCACATGACAACGTTAGCCACGTTAAACTTGTAAATATTAGAAACCACTGTTGGTTCTGTCTTGTTCAATGATCAGAGTAGGATTTGTGGGTAACTTCTTTCATGTCACTTTAGATTAGTTTGCAGTTTATGATTTCATCTTAAATGTTTAGTGCAAAGGCCTGCAGCTATTCCACCTCATTAGATCTCACAAGCTGAGCAACGTTGAGTGTTGTCAGTGCTGGAATGGAGCACCTCCAAAGAAAACCTAGGTTTCTGCAGGAAAGGGTGTTGGCAACTCAGGTGGGGCTCTTCCATCTGAATTGGTACTGAACCAGTGTGCGTAGCATAATGATGTTGGGCCACCATGCTGCTGGAGGTTCTGTTTTTCTAGTGATCATTAAAGCTTCTGTTTGCCAGAAGCTGGGAATGGGCGACAGGGGATGGATCACTTGGTGATTACCTGCTCTGTTCATTCCCTCTGGGGCACCTGGCATTGGCCACTGTCGGAAGACAGGATAC
This sequence comes from Emys orbicularis, assembly GCF_028017835.1. Classification (NCBI taxonomy): domain Eukaryota; kingdom Metazoa; phylum Chordata; order Testudines; family Emydidae; genus Emys; species Emys orbicularis. The sequence goes on along the minus strand of NC_088690.1, from coordinate 64,848,500 downwards.
TGGGCTAGATGGACTTTTGGTCTGACCCAGTATGGCCGTTCTTATGTAAAATGTCTGTGCTTGGGACCAAGAATAGGAGTATTCTGACGATATTTCTTTTCAGGCAATTACTTTTCACCTTCCTAAATTCCTCTTGGCAAATTTAGGTGGATTTAGTAGTTGTCATCACATGGGTAATATCTTCACTTCTGTGGTGGGTGAAATAATTACAATATATAGCAAGCTTTTAGATCCATTGCATGAATAATGCTGTTTGAATGTACCATAGTGATCATGAAAAGTGAATTGTCGTAGCTGAACAGAACTTATCTGTGAATTTTGATAGTAGTATTGAAAATTTGATATGACTGTTCTCCAGTTTTAACAGGACTTTCCCCTATTTTCTCCCTCTGCCTTCTTCAGTTGAAAGCTATATACCACAGAAGCTTGCTTGCTCTTAAAACTGTTGTGGAGTTAGTCTATAGATTCTGTTGTATGCAATAATATTATATTTTCTGTTTTATTTCTATGTAATAATCATGAGCAATGCTTATTGGCTAAAATGTGCCCTAGAGAAGTGCAAAATATTAGTAATAGTATTGTTTTATATGTGTACACATTTTTGTAGGACATTGGTATGTTTTATCAATCTCTACTGTAAGCTCTGCTTGTGTTTCATTCAGGGATATGATATGAAATCCTGGCTCTGTTGAGTTTTGCCATTGACTTTCAGTAGAGTCAGGATTTCACCTGTGATGAATTCGCACCTGAATCCTGGTGTGTAAGATGCTCATGAGTCAATACACCAAGAAAAAAAATTAGTTTAGTGAGACAGAACCCCAGTGGGAGCATTAGACTTTTCTGGGGGAAGATGTTTTGGTTGCTAAGAAGGTTCTACAGTACTGAAATGTTTCTAGTCTTGCATTTTTGAAGATTACTTAAATGGAAAGAGTTGAGGAAAATGTGAGAGACCACTATGTATGAGTTGTTCCAGATAAGATCATTGTTTTTCTGCTGCCCTGCAATGTTTGCCAATCGGTCTGCGTTGTTTGACATATTCTTTCCTTGCATTCCAGACCTCTCTGAATATCCAAGGGCATTCTGGCAAAGGCCTTAGTGATCTCAATTTAGCTGTGAGATACCATTCGTAAAGGAAGACATGTTTGGAACTTTTAATAAGGGGTTGAAGTAAAATGGACCTCAGGAACAATAACTTTTATATAGTTGAGGATATGAAAGCCAATCAAAGTTCAGTAGATATTGGAAAAGTGACAGCACACAAGCCTATACATCAGATTCTTCTACAATACATGTCATGCTTAAAAAGAAAGTGATGGGGACAAGAAAGTTTCCATGTCAACCCCAAAAGCAAGAGACTTGAGTTCAGTTGAGTACAATTAGCCTTTTTGCTTAGCTGTTAAGCACTGAAAATAGGCCAGGTATCATCATGCGCCATATCACAGTTACTGGACTAACTGCGTTTGAGTGCTCTGCCTCTCAGGCCTCAAGCAGTAATTGTTCTTGGGACAGAAAAAACGATTTTCCTAATTAGACTGGGACCTGGCTGCTGTCCCCTGTGTATCAACCGTGATTACCTCAGCAGGCCTGACTTAGCCTCACACCCTGCTGTTCTGCTCCCTCCAGGAGCAATGACAGTAGTCCCCACTGGCCGGACAGCCTTCTTAAAGCAAAATAAAATACTTTTTAGAACAAAAGCAGTTAAGAATAAAACAGACTAGACATGTGTCTAGCATAGCAGGTGTTCAACTATCTTCCGCATGGGGATCCTGGTAGGGCTAAGCTTCCTGTAGAAGCCCCCCAGCCTCAGACCTCTAGGTTCTGGCTGGTACAGTCTGTTGCCTTAACGCACAAGCCATTTTTCTCCCCCACCTGTAAGAAAGGAGTCCTTTGCTGGTTAGTCACCTGTCACCTACCTCGAGACCAAGTACTTTTACTGTTATAGTTCTGTGATCTGTTAGTTCCCAGCCTTGGCAGAATAAGGCTTGCAACTTGTTGGAGACAGAATGTAAGATCATTGAAGCTGATAACTTTGTCCATTGTCTTTCAAGTGTGTGCTTGGGTGTCCTTTTCTAGGACCATTGTCGTCATCTTATTTGTTCTTCCCACAGGCTCCAATTAAGCTAGATCAGTGCATTCATGCAGGAAAGTCTTGTATCCCAATACACAATAACTTCTGTTCACTGACCAGGGCACATACAGTGTTAGTTAAATTGTCACATCTCTGTATTAGAGTATTACTTAGCAACTCCACAACCATGGGGTCCAAGATTGGATGTCTCTTATATCAATATTCTGATTCAGCAAAATGCATTCACAATGCTGTAGAAGCCTTTACAGTAAGGGCTAAATCAGCCCTGCTGCGATTGATGTAGTGGTCATTGATTTAGTGGGTCTGGTGAAGACACAATAAGTCGATGCGAGAGCACTCTCCCGTCGACTTCAGTACTCCATGACCCCGAGAGGCAGAAACTGTCGACGGCAGAGCGTCTCCCATCGACATAGCATGGTGTAGACACTGCTGTAAGTCGATATAAGCTACGTCGACTTAAGTTCTTCTTCGAGTGCTTGCTCATATCAATTCCAACTAGTGTGTGTGTGCTGCGTGCATGGCCATTGGAGAATTTTTACCCTAGCAACGCCAGGTGGGTCAGCTGTGGAGCCCCCTGGAGTGGCGCCTTCATGGCGCTCGATATAGACCCCAGCTGACCCACCTCAGTTCCTTCTTACCGCCCGTGGTGGTCGTTAGAACTGTGGAGTCCTGCTTCACTTGCACTCCACTCTCCCTAGTGTATTCCTAATAGTTAATAGTTGATAGTTTATAGTTATAGTTGGTTTACTTAGTGTTAGTGGGGTTGGGAGGTCTTTCCCCTCCTCCCCGATTCTTCTCTCGGGCTCATGCCCAAGGCTCCGGGATTCAAGCCCCGTGGTTCCTGCTCTCAGCCCATGCCAACGGGCGACCCCCATGACTCTTGCCTGACGTATCTGGGGGAGTCTCATCAAGCAGAAAAGTGCAGGATCTGCAAAGGGTTTCGTCCCCGGACTAAGAAGGAGCGGGCCTTTCATTTAAAACAGCTCCTCTTAGCCCTCAGCCTCCTGCAGCGCACCAAGATCCAGCACCTAGCGCCTCGGTGCACAGTGCCCCGGCAGCAGCAGTAGGAGCGGCACCATGGTTGGACTCTGATCGAGACCCACGGCACTGATGTTCCCCGGCACTGCAACTGACATCATCGGCCCGGCACTGCTCCCATTCTCCTGGCCAGAAGTGGCACCAGAAGCCGGAAATGGGTGGCCCGCCTCCACAGAGACCAGCCTCCCTGGAACTGCCTGTGGAGATGCGTCCCAGAAGGGAGCATCTAGGAGCACAGCCTACGGCCTTGGCACCATTGACTCCAGCCCCAAGGGGAGAGCCGTTGAGTCCAGTACCGCTGGACTCCCCAACACGCAGCGTGGTTGAGGTCCAGTTGCCGTCTACCCTGGATACTTTTGTGGCTGCAAGGGATCTTATTGGCATGACGGCATTGGCATCCCCTCAGCCACACTCCAAGGCCCTGGTGCCTCTACGCGTGGCACCATTCCGGGGCAAGCAGGCCCTAATCCACCTGTCGGCACAGTCGATTGAGCCATGGCATCGATCCTGCTCCCGCCGCCGCTCTCAGTCCCACCGCTGCTCGCAATCCCGGCGCCGCTCTCCTTCGCGGCGCTGGTCGTACTCGTGGTGCCAGTTGTACTCACAGTGCCGCTCTGATTCCCATCGCCGGTCGCGGCACTGCTCTGCTCGCCGGTCGTCGTCGAGGAGCAGATCCCGGACCCGATGCCACTCTCAACACCGATCATCATCTAGGCCCAGATCTAGATCCAGGCGCCGTTCCAGGTCTCAGTACCACTCCCCAGCATCGTGGCACCGTTCCCTGTTGCCTCATCGATGTGACCCGATGCAGATATGCTCAGCACCACCGTGGCCCTCACGTTCTGCTTCTCGCTCTTCGGGATCGGAGGCGGGTTCGCATTTTTCAGACCGCAGCCATTTGGACCATAGCTGCCTGGAGTCAGGAGCTGGGCCTTAGCAGGGGCAGCGGCAGGGTCCCGCTCAGGGGCCCACTCAATGGCCATTCTGGACGTCCTGGGCGTACCACCAGGCCCAGGGTACTCCGTCTGGGGCTTCCCGATCAGCCCCGTCCGAGCCGCAAGTGCCAGAGGCTACCGCCAGTCGGCCCGCCCCGGGGGGCATGAAGACTGTGACGGCTTCTCTCCCCACTACAGGACCTCCTTCAACACCGAATCCTGGTCCGGGCCCCGAGGTCAGTGGCACAGAACAGCTGGCCCCAGCTCCACAAGAGGCCCTAGGTGACCCTCTTCCTCCCGTGGCTGCCGACTCCTCCTCACCCGATGAGGTGGTGGCAGGCACTGCGATCTCAGGTCCCCCTCCAATAGACCTCCGTGCCCACCAGGACCTCCTGCGCGGGGTGGCACGGAATATGAACCTACAGGCGGAGGACGTGGTAGAGGTGGAGAACTCCATGGTGGATATTCTGACTGTGGAAGCTCCATCAAAGGTGACCCTGCCCCTTATTTGGACCATCCAAACTAACGCCAGGACAATCTGGCAGACACATCCCCCCCGACTGCTAAGGGGGTGGAGTGGAAATACTTTGTCCCCTCGAAGGGCTATGATTATCTGTTCACCAACCCACAGCCCTGTTCGCTCGTGGTTGCGTCCGTGCACGAAAAGGAATGGCATGGCCAGCAGGCCCCAGCGCCCAAATCAAAGAACGCCAAGCGCCTTGATTTGTTTGGGCTCAAAGTTTATTCTTCAGGGGGACTTCAGCTCAGGATCGCTAATCAGCAGGGGCACCTGAATTGTTATAATTTTAACTCCTGGAACTCCATGCTAATGTTTAAGGAGTTAGTACCTCCTGAGTCCAGAGAGGAGTTTGGGGCTTTGGTGGATGAGGGCAAAACAGTGACATGGACCTTGTTGCAGGCCTCGCTGGATGCTGCGGACTCTGCCACATGTACTTTGTCCTCAGGGATCACGATGAGGTGTATCTCCTGGCTACAAGCCTCTGGCCTGCCACCGGAGCTTCAGCAAACACTGCAGGACCTCCCCTTTTGATGGAGAGGGCCTGTTCTCGGAAAAGACCGACTCAAGGCTACATAGCCTTAAGGATTCAAGGGCGACAATGAAGTCCCTGGGCCTGCACACACGGGCTACCCAGCAGAAACCCTTCAAACCCCAGCAGCCGCAACAACGCTCCTATCCTCCTCCTCGGCCGAGGCAGGATTTCTATAGGAGCGGGGATGTAATGGCAGGAGGAAGCCCTCCAACCTTCGTCGGGCTCAAAACAGGCCTTTTGAAGGGACCCCCAAGGACGGTGTCCTGGACCTCGTTCAGGATCCTACTCCACCTTTCTTGAATCATTTATCCCATTTCCACTGTGCTTGGTCTCAGCTAACCACAGACCGCTGGGTCCTCCACACGGTGGAAGCAGGATACTGTCTCCAATTCTCTTCCTCCCCGCCCTCCCACCCACCTTCTCCGTCCCTCTTCAGGGACCCTTCTCACGAGCAACTCCTTATTCAGGAGTTTCAGACGCTCCTCGCCATGGGGGCGATCAAGGAGGTTCCTAATCCCCAAGGCAAAGGGCAGGCTTCAGCCCATTCTGGACCTGCACGGACTCAACAAGTTCATGGTAAAGTTGAAGTTCCGCATGGTGGTCTTGGGCACCATTATACCTTCCCTGGAGACTGGTACGCTGCCCTCGACATGAAGGATGCGTATTTCCACATAGCGATTCATCTGGTGCACAGACGTTTCCTCCGCTTTGTGGTCAAACGCAAACACTATCAGTTCACGGCCCTCCCCTTCGGTCTCTCCATGGCCCCCCGAGTGTTCACCAAATGTATGGCCATCATGGCGGCCTTCCTTCTTCGACAGTGGGTGCAGGTATATCCTTACCTTGACGATTGGCTTTTCCGGGGACACACCAGAGAACAGGTGCAGTCCCACCTCCGCTTGGTCACGGACACGTTTCTTCGGTTGGGCCTCCTCCTCAATGTGGCAAAGTCGACCCTAGAGCCAACCCAGAGAATAGAATTCATCGGGGTGGTTCTGGACTCCATGCAGGCAAAGCCCTCCTGCCAGATGATCATTTCCAGGCTATAGTGGGCCTTGTCCGGAGCCTTCAGCGCTTCCCAACCTTGTCGGCAAGAAGTTGCCTGAGTCTTCTTGGCCACATAGCTTCCTGTATATACGTGACCAGCCACGCCAGACTTTGACTCCACCCGTTACAAGCCTGGCTAGCATCAGTCTATCGTCCAGGTCGAGACAGCCTGAACTTGGTGGTCACCATCCTGGAGCGGGTGCTGGCCTCCCTCCGCTGGTGGCTAAATCCCCAGGTGGTATGCGAAGGAGTCCCTTTTCACAGCCCGCAGCCCTCCTTGTCCCTGGTCATGGACGCATCAGCCCTGGGACGGGGCGCCCACCTCAGGGACCTTCAGATGCAGGGCCTATGGCCTCCGTCTGCGCCCTCCTTTCATATCAATGTTCGGGAGCTGATGGCGGTGCACCTTGCCTGTCAAGCTTTCCAGGAGCAGCTGTAGGGTCATTGTGTGGTGGTCCTCACAGACAACACCACGACCATGTTCTAGATCAACAAACAAGGAGGGGCCCGCTTCTCCCCCCTCTGTCAGGAGGCCGTTCAACTGTGGGAATTCTGCATAGCCCACTCCATTCACCTGGTGGCGTCCTTTCTACCTGGGGTCCAGAACATGCTGGCGGACCATCTGAGCAGGTCCTTCCGCTCCCATGAGTGGTTGCTTCAACCAGCTGTCATCCACCCCATCTTCCAAAGGTGGGGGTTTCCCCAGGTCGACCTGTTTGCCTCCCACAGCAATCGGAAATGCCCAGCTTTCTGCTCCCTCCAAGCTCCCCGGGCTCTCGGATGCCTTCCTGCTCCCATGTATGGGTCAACTATTTTACGCCTTCCCCCCGATCCCCCTTGTACACAAGGTCCTGCTCAAGGTGCACAGGGACAGGGCGCAAGTGATTCTGTGGCTCTGGCATGGCTCAGGCAGCATTGGTACACCACGCTATTGCAGCTCTCTGTGGACGCTCCAGTCCCATTGCCTCTTTTTCCTGACCTGATTACTCAGGATCACGGTCGCCTCTCCCATCCTGACCTACTATCGCTCCACCTCACTGCATGGATGCTATGTGGCTAAACCCTTCAGAGCTTCTCTGTTCGAAATCTGTGCAGCAAGTACTGATGGGCAGCAGGAAGCCCTCCACTCAAGCCATATATATGGCTAAGTGGAAGTGGTTTTCATGCTGGTGCGCTCAGCGCAACATGCCCCCTCTCCAGGCGCCCGTGCCTCTAATTTTGGAGTATCTCCTGGACCTAAAACAGCAGGGCCTGGCGGCATCCTCTGTCAGAGTTCACCCTGCGGCCATCTCGGCTTTTCACCCGGGTGTGGATGGCTGCTCTGTCTTCGCCAATCCCATGGTTGGCAGGTTTCTCAAGGGCCTGGACCGTCTTTACCCCCAGGTTCGACAGCCAGTCCCCATGTGGGACCTTAACTTGGTCCTTTCCAGACTCAAGGGCCCCCCCCCGTTCGAGCAGCTGGCCATCTGCTCCCACCACTACCTCTCCTGGAAAACGGCTTTCCTTGTCGCTATCACGTTGGCGCGGCGTGGTCTCCGAGCTGAGAGCCCTTACCTCGGAACCACCTTACACAATCTTCCATAAAGATAAGGTGCAGCTTTGGCCTCACCCAGCCTTTCTTCCCAAGGTGATGTCGGCCTTCCATATCAGCCAGGACATTTTTCTCCCGTTTTTTTATCCAAAACCGCACAGGGTGTTGCTAGGGTAAAAATTCTCCAGCCGTGCACCTGGCGCACGCACACCTAATTGGAATGGATGTGAGCAACACATCTCGAAGAACAACAGTTACAAAGGTGAGTAACCGTTTTTTATGTATCATTCGTAACTTAACTAGTGTAACTAAGATTGACTTATCTCGTTAGTGGAGACCAGGCCTGACTCTCCACTCTCCATGGGCTGATGACCCAGAAATCTCCTCTACTGTGGGGAAACTAAGAGGAGGCTTACAGTCTAGAAGATGTCTCCCCATGTTCTTGAGAGCACAACTCCAGTGTTTCAGGGCAGCCAGAGGAGGCCTATTGACAGTGTAGAGAATAAATCCCTTCTCTCTCTTCAACTAGCATTGGCATGGAAGGGATGTTCTGGTGGATGGAGAGGGGAATAAAGAGACAGAAAAGGAAAAAAGATGCAAGAAAACACAACTCCATGTTCTGTAGATTTTATTTCAATGTTACTGATGCATGTTTTCAGATGTAATTCCTGTGAAGTGCTGAGGGAGAGGAAAGGAAAAGTGCTGTGAGGGTGGATGGGAGAGTGGCTCACCTTGCATGCTGGCAGTGCTGAATGAGACCTTGGATCCAGAAGAGGAACAGTAGCACCAAGATGAGTTGGTGATGAAGAGGTTGTGGGAAGCCCACAGTAGCCATGGGAGTGTGCCGATGGCAGGGAACTTATCCCTAGTTCCCAGTGCCTTCTATTGTCAGAAGCTTGCCACAAATGGATGAACGGATCTTACTGGTATATATTGGGAGAGCTCTCTGCCCCCCTCTTTTTCAGACACTTGCTACTTTGCCAGTTAGAAGTGGTGTTAGCTCCTACATAGACAGTTTCCTCCCTGGTGCCCGTACAGAAAAGCTGAAACCCACTGATCTGTATTTTCCTTGAGAGGTTGGGCAGTAGAGACCCACGTATCAAGAGGGGCAGGAGGAATCACCACATGATGGCATCATCTTTTCTCTGCTCCAGAATGGAGGCTTCTCTGAAGTCCTGAGCATCCATGTCAGGTGGAGGTTATCTCACACTGGTGAAGGAAGAATAGCAGCAATGAGGCTGGAGGGGCCAAAACATCAGAGGTCCTGATGGGATGTGCTACCCAGATCAGACGCCATGGTGGAGCAGCCCATAAAGCCACCCATCCAGATCAGCATCAAGGCACACTTGGTTATGCACTTTGCTTGCACTGCCAGAGCCTGTAAGGTGCCTGTGTAGCAGGTAATAGAAGATTTCAGTCTCCAGGATTGTCAGGCCAGCTTTCTTCATCAGTACTAAATTCACAACAACAAAAATTAATTAAATAATTGTGCAGACTTTTTGCCCGTATGTATTTAACATAAGCAAGTTGCTATGATGATGAGAAATCAGAAAATAAATGTGGGGAGAGAAATTTTTGATACTTAAAACTAATTTCTTTTTAAGGAGACAAACACGTTTTTCAGTCATCAAGAAGCTGCACATAGTGTGATTGAAACAACATTGAGGAAAATTAGAGGCCTTGCAAGCCTTGGGGGAAATATGCTTTCTGCTGTAAAGTAATTGTCACAGAAATTATGGAAATGTTACACTAGTGATGATTTGTTTAATACAGCTTGGCTTGATTCCGCCATTGGTGAATTGAAACAGATGTGTTGCTTTAGTACGGTATGTACTATGGAGTCATATGGGCAGTCTGCATTGGAGGATGTGAACGACCTCTTTCATCAACAGGAAAACTAGTCTCTGGCTGTTCTTGAATAGCTTCAAATTTCTGGATGTGGTGCTGAGTCCTGGTGTGAAAGAGCTAATTTACTAACCCCATAATCTGGACACACACTGGCTGTCTCAGTTTGGGGACTGAGATGAGCTGCATGTATAGTGCATTCTGTCAGATTCAGACTAATAGATCTTAAGTTTTCCATTGAGCGTTGACTGTTTTAGCTACCCCACTTTTCGGCGATCATGCACTCTTGACACCTGTGTTGGAAGCCTTTGGAAAGAAGTGGCAATTGGCACCACATGTATACTTGCTCATAGCATCAAACAGATCAGGGCTGTTTAAAGATCAGTGGGCTCAACCCCATACCAGTTCCTTTTCCATCACTAAAGAGAGAGGTCTCTGAAGTGTCAGGCTCCTCCTCCTTTTCTCTTCCTCGCTGTATTAGGGCTTGCTATGTAGTTAAATTGTTTTCTTATTTATTCTTGGTTACTTTTAATTTTTTGTGTAAATCAAACTAATATAGTGTTAGGGTCCATATTGTGGACCACTCAGTTTTCCCCCTTCCACGTTATCTGGTCAGTTTCACTAACAGCTTTGTTTGAACTAGGGACCAATCCACCATGTCAGGTCCCAAATGAGTCTAAGAAGCCTTAGGAATGGTTCCAGAGTGTTTTTGGGATTTTGAGTCGGAGCTGCACAAGAAAAAGAAGCATTCCCACTGTTCCAAGAGGTCATTGAGATCTCACTGGGAAGCAAGGAAGCGCAGACTATAGGGATCTGGTGAGGGTTTTGCTTAGAATGTGAGCTTAGCCTCAAGGGAGATTAATCTTAGTGTCAGCTGCTTTGGTTCCAGCTCGGCCTCCTCTTTCAGTGCAGGGTGCAGTATTGGATGCAGGAGGGGAATTCCTGCCTTCACTCATCAAGGCAGTCCACCTGCTTTTCTCCATGTCTCTCTCCCTCCAACATGCTAGGAAATGGCAAGAAAAATGGTTGGACCAGCTTGGGGAGAAGCACTAAGAGCTTCACTGTTGGAATCAATCTTATCGGTGACCCACTGGTGCATTGTTAGGCTTGCAACCACTGTGATGATCCACTGTTGATTTGGTGGTGGATATGGAGAGTGGTCTGCTGGGGAGGCCATCACCTGGCTGTGAAGATGGGTAACAGAGCTGGGAGGGCACAGAAAAAGAATTGGGATACCCTCGCACTCTCCATTAACACTCCCTCATCTCTTTGCTGCAGCCTTCACAATCATTTTGCTTGCTTTCTGCAAGCAGCTCCCAGTGTCCCTGCTTCTCAGGCTACATAATAAGTTTCCAAGAATGTCACTCTTTGTATCCTTTGAAGCCTAAAATGACTGAGGCAGTGTGAAGTGATGGCAACAGCGACAAGCATGGTTGAGAGCTCTCTCTGTTCAGAATATCACGAGATTGAATCATGACTGGGTTTCATGATCTGTTATTGTCCAGTTTTTAAATTCTCAGCCATTTTGGCCCTATGAATTGCCCAGCTACAATAAGGCATGTATCTATGCTATGCCAAGAGTCCTGGACCATTGTGATATCAGAGGTAACTCAACCAATCATCTCCTTTACAGCTAATTTGTGTGCAACAGTTTCATTGGTTGTAGAGGAAGACTGCACAGATGGTGGATAACTTGACCAGCTGCTGCCATACCAGTGCTCCCAACTACTATCCACACAAATCAACACAACTCTTCTAACACATGCATACCCAGACACACACAAAAAATCCAGCACACACAATAACTCCAAACCTCACTCTGAAGCCTAGAATATCTGTGGAGTCATAATGAAGCAGTGGAAACAGAGCTCTTTTTGTTTAGAATATCACCAGGTTCAATCATCCGTGGGATTTAGTCTGTTCTGTCCAGTTTTTAAGTTCTCAGCCATTTTTGGCTTTTTTACACATTACTTTACAAACTACATTCGTGCAACAGCACAGGCTTTCAACTTCTAGTATGAAGATATGGATGACAGGCCAGGCAACCTAGACCCGCTAATGAACCCCTATTTCTATCATCACATATGGACAGTGAGTCACAGCTGCCCCACCCCTCTGAATTTAGCCTGGGACATATCATAATGGAGAAGAAATTTTGGTTTTTCTCTTTCCTCCTCCTAAGGAAATCAGCTGATCAAGTTTGCTTGAACTCTGTGTATGTGTATGGGATTAGACAACACATAGACTCACCCACCTCGGGGGAGTGATCAAGTTTGGAAAGCTGTGAATGTTTCAGAAAGTTGTTATGGACTGAAAATTGGGGGTTAGAATAGAAACTGTTAGACAAGCTGAACTATAGTGGTTATTTCTGCTAGCAGATAAAATCTGTTAGTTTTATGGCTTGTCTCTAAAGTGCTGATTGTAGTAGTTTTCCTTGAACACAAGGTAAAACAAAACAGGGCAGAAGTTACTGCAACACTTCTCCCTTTTGAGCTGGTTGCCATAGCAGTTGGGATCTTTTATTGCTCTATATTTATTTTTTATACACGGTTCCTTTTTATTAAGAGGCAATATATATATAATATAGGACTCTTGTCTATTGCTTTGAAAATATTTATCGTGGTGGTTTTGTTCTGCAGAGGACCATTTCGGAGACCATCACAAAGCAGTTAAGGAAAGATGGGAGATAGCTTGTGCTCAGATTTAAAACAGATGCATCTTTTCCAACATCTAATTTACATTTACTGCACATTACATTGATTTTACATTACAGGCCATGGCAAAAGCTGGTTTCTGTCAATAGTGAGCCTAATTGTGCTCTCAGTTACATCTGTACAAGCCTATTGAAATCATTGAAGGTTACACAGATGTAACTGAGGGCAGGATTTGGCCCATTATGTGCTGGAGGTAGTTTGTTTTAGGGACTGGACAGAAACGCCACTAAAGATAGCTAACCAGAAAAACTCTATCCTGTTAAGCAATGACTGATAGGCTGTTAATCTAACCATTTATGTAGACTATGCATTTTGTTGCAGCAAGTGTACATTCAGGCAACAGTCAACACAATGTATCACTTTACCAGCTACAATCCTAACCTTAACAAGGATTCAATTTACTATACAGCAGTTTTAATTTAGTACAGGGAATCACATTAAATGAACCATATTAAAGACCTAATTAGAGGGCAGCCACATTAAAGTGAAAAGGAAAATCTGTTTTCCATCAGCTTGATAGAACACAAAACAGATTTGTGTAGCTCTATGTTATCCTATAGTGTGTTAATCAGATACAAGGTGTGACGGAAGCCAGTGACAAAGGGGACCCCTGATAGGGAACAGGCATGCTCTGATAATAGGCCAGTTAACGCTTCATAATGTTTCTGTGGTTCAATAGTAAACAAAGCTGGATGTAGGACTTCAAAAAGGATGGCACATTCCATGCAGAATCAAACCATACATCTTCCATGACACTCCAGGATTTATGGAAACCGAATGCTTAAGATAGTGATGTCTAGGGGGCTCAGAGGAGAATAAAATCAACCTCTAAGCACTCCTCTCATTATATAACTAAACTTGCAGCATTTGAAAAACATCAGAGAGACAGACTTCACCCCTGCTTACCCAATGGTCTGATATTCAAGAAGACTGACAGACTTCACTTAGAACATCCTAGTGGCTGTTGGTTTGTGCCATAACCTTCATAGTTTTTGTATTTCATTTCTGAGGGAATTCACTGGGTAAAGAAGATGCCCTTCAAGTAAAGAAGGCTTTTAATGGCTCAAAATTAATCCCTTCAAGGACATTGTAGACACTAGGACTATTGGGTTTGCAGGGAGTTGCTTTTCCTTGATATTTATTTTAGTTTGTTACCTATTTTCTTCTTTAGTTCTAGTTTTATGGTACTGAATTTTCTCTCTAAATGATCATAACGGTCCCTTCTGGCTTTAAAATCTATGACCACTGCCCAACGCGGATCCTAGACAAAATGGACCTTTGCTCTTATCTGGTATGGTAATTCCAAGTCAATAGACTTAAACTGATTTTGAAAATATTAGAAAATATTAGAAAAGCACCAAAATTACCTGAGGGCAGGTGGGGAAAAGTGGGGTTTAGATGATTAAAAAACGCACACAGTTCACCCAAGAAACAACAAAATCCATGCCAATTTAATTCACCAGTTATCTGCCAGCTTTTGTCTACTCTGAGGTTTAAAGAGGAGTATATAGGGTAGCATGTAGTTCATCTCATGGAACTTGTTGCAATACATGTGGAGTGTTGAACTTCTTCTGAAAGAAGCATACCAAGAGATTATAATGTTCTTTTTTTACTACAATAAGGGGGTAGTCAGGGTTGGGGGAATTTAAATTGATGATATCTTTAGGATGATTAATAAAAGTCCACATGTTCCCCTGTTACATCTTATAAATGGCATGGTGAATTCAGTCAGCTCAGATGATAGTGTGGAATTGAACTAAAAAATCATGCAAGTGAGTCTCCCCAAAGATCAATGTTCTTTAGAAGGCATTAGATTTTTCTATGTGCACCCTGCTAAATCTGCAATTGGGAACTTAGGAGCAATGGTGATGGCTGTTGGGACCTTTTGAAAGTAAACAAGCCAGTGTAAAAAGTATTCAACTCTCCTACAAATTAATCTGATTTGCTATTTGTTTAGTTTTTCCCCTTCTTGTAATCATCGTTTCTGGGAATAGTTTTCTTGGGATTTACAGAATGGTCTCTGGCAGTTACAAGGTGTTTCTCTAAAGCTTGAAAGGAACCTAAGCATGCTGAGGGCTGACATAATAGATAGCCCACGCAGACACAGCAAAGGAAATGTTTCCAAGATGCTGGTCAGATGTCATCACTGAAAGTTACACCCTTTCATTTTTCACAGGTCAGTTTATAAATCTTCTTAGAGATGAGTTTACCTTTTCCAAGGAGTTTATTTTTCACTGCTAGTTCTAGTTTTTCTTTTAATTAAAAGTGAGAGGGGGGCGAGAAGGAAGAACTCAGCCCAGCCCAGTGCTCGTTCACCTAAGTATGTGGCATTTTTATGCAGCGATCAGGAGTTCAGGTTGCAGTCTTGGGGTCTCATGATTGAGGCCATCAGGGACTGCAAGTGTTTTGAGATCCCGCCTGGTGACCACAGTGCTATATGCACACAAAGCCATGTGAGAGACCTGGGTTGAAATCCTGATCTCTTGCTCCCCAAGTGGAGGAGAATTCCAGTGTGGTTAGTTTACATGCAGACTCAGATAAAAATCTTAGATGTATATTTTACAAATTGCAAATTTGCACCACAGATATGTCCGTAGAGGCTAATGCAGGCAGGTGCTTGTATTGATGTTGTATTAGAATGGAAAGTCCATGTCCGGCCTCATACCAAGAGAAACAAACTGCCATTCTTCCAAGTAAAACAAAGGTCTAACCTCTCAATTTCCAGTGGAATAATGGTTCTGATGTTGCACAGTGGTAAACTCCCCATGAAGCCTCAGAGGCTCAAGGTAAGTTGATTGGTTGTTTTCAGAGAGCCACCTGATGTGGCGGAAGGAACACGTCTCTTCTCTTAGGGTATGTCTACATAGCAAAGAAAAACCCACTGCTGGCCCATGCCAGCCGATGCAGGGCTCGGGCAGTGGGGCTGTTTCATTGCTGTGTAGACTTCTGGGCTCAGGCTGGAGCCCGAGCTCTGGGACCCTCCCACCTCGCAGGCATAGGCCAGCAGCGGGTGTCTAATTGCTGTAGACGTACCCTTAGAGACTGATCCAGCACCTATTGAAATCAGTGAATCAGGCTGTTAGAGTGTGGAGAGGACTCATTAGGACATGCTTCCATTTCGGAGAAGGAATGTCATGCAATATTATTTATCATCTTCTTTTATTGCTGCATGTATGTTGCAGTTGACAGGCCTCTGTTAAGATGGGTGCTAACCACTGTGTATCATTTAGACTCTGCTGTGAACCTGTGCACAGATGTGATAGCTGGCTTTGGAAATGCGCACACACATTTCTTGAGTCTGCCACGAGGCCTCTCTTTCCAGTAGTGTTAGCAAGTTTCAGCTTGCGGTTTATCACTGAAGAATGACCACAGACGCGATCTGTCCCAATTTGGATTTAGCTTAGCTACTATGATTTCTTTTTCCAGACCAGAAGAAGAACTCTTCAGCTCAAAAGCTTGTACCTTCCACCAATAGAAGTTGGTCCAATAATAGATACACCGCTACCTCGATATAATGCGACCCGATATAACACGAATTCGGATATAACGTGGTAAAGCAGTGCTCCGGGGGCGCGGGGCTGCGCACTCCGGTGGATCAAAGCAAGTTCAGTATAACAGTTTCACCTATAACGCGGTAAGATTTTTTTGGCTCCCGAAGACAGCGTTATATCGAGGTAGAGGTGTATTACCTCATCTACTTTGTCTCTCACAAACATGTTGGCATTGAAAGGGCACTTGTAAAGCCAGCTTTACACTGTAGGGGAAGACGTGTACAAGACTGTTCTGTTGCTTCCTCTAAACCAGCACTATCTTGCAGCTAACTTCAGCATCGGTAGACTGTCACTTTTTTGTAATCCTCCTGTGTAGCCAGCTTTGGGAATCATATTACTATTGTGAGGAAATCAAGTTTTACTAGGCTTTTCATTAAATAATCTAGAGATGATCGTGAATCTTAGCTCAGAATCTGAACACACCAAACTTCAAAAAAATTTTGAACCAGATCCAAATTTAATAACTGACCTTCAGTTCCATAAAGGGCTGCTCTTAAACTTCCAAACTTGAAGTTCAGTTCAGGCTTGAACTTTGTATCTTGGACTCATCTTCTAGAATCAGTATTGCTGTTTGTTTTTGTTGGACACCCAGTATTAAACATAGAAAGCAGTTGTACAGTGAGGCCACAGATTGCAAATGAGTCTTAAATTATTGGAATAGACTCCAGGGATGCTAAACAGAAAATTGCTTACAAATTAGGGTGCAGCAAAATATGTATTGGTAATTTTTATCAAAATCTTTTGAACCTCTATTTGTTTTCCAGTAATTAACTCCCTTCTAGTCAATTTTAAACAGGAACACTGAGCAAATATGCCCTATACATTTTTATTATAATAATCACAAAAATCTCCATTGCAATTGGCATGACTGGCTCCTTGTCAGCAGGTTAATCAAAAACTGTGAAGACTGAACTGTCTTGCTCCTAAACAAGGTTCTTTCACATGGTGCAATGAGGGTTAAGGGAAACTTGTACTGCTGCCACCTGTGCTGTACCTGCTGTGGAGAAAGAGAATAATAATATATGATGTCACGCTGCCTGGAATGATTTATGACCGTGTGCGCCAACCTCAGAGCAAACTGTCAAAAAGCAGGGCAGACCCCCCCAAAACTGGTGGTATGTTTTATAATTAGATTTCACCAACCCAGTAACAAATGTGACCCTCCTGGATCACTGTAACAGTCTTACCATGGAGTCACACACAGTCCCCTTGGGCACTCCAGTCCATCTTGCCACCCAGTCAATCTGGACTTAGTGATAAATGGTCATTTATACCACAAAATATTCAGGTTGCTTCCAGTCCCAGGAGACCAGTCACTTACCCCATTTCAATTTGTACCTTAGATTTCACACCAAAGACAACACCGGGAGCCAATCCTCTGGTAAACTAAGGATTTATTAACTAGGAAAAAGAAATGTGTTGTTTTCAGGTTAAAGCAGGCAACCTATAAGCACAAATGAGTCTCGTTCCAAAAGTTGACAGAGATGTTGTAATCTGTCCATTTTAGTGTTAACCCACGTTGAGCCTGGGGATCTCTGCTTTTGTTTCTTAGCTCCAGCCTTTATAAGAATCCAAATAGCAAAGAGAACCATTTCTTCTTGTGAGCATCTTTATATGTCCTTCCTCCAAAGTTCAAACCTATGAGTGATAAATGAAGGCCGGGGGCAGCTTCCTTTTATGGACACCCAGCCAGTTAGTATAATATTCCTCTTAGTAGCTGTTCTCTACTTGCTTTACCTGTAAAGGATTTAACAAGCCCACAGGTAAAAGGAAAGGAGCGGGTACCTGACCAAAAGAGCCAATGGGAGGGCTAGAACTTTTTAAAAATGGGAAAAAACTTCCCTTTGTCTGTATGTTGTGGTTCTCCGGGGAAGAAGGGAACAGGGCGGCAATTAGGCTGTGAGAAGCTTTAAGCCAGGTATGAAAAACGGTCATTGCTTATCTGAAACCCCAGATATGTAAAGTATCAGGGGGTAGCCGTGTTAGTCTGTATCTACAAAAACAACAAGGAGTCTGGTGGCACCTTAAAGACTAACAGATTTATTTGGGCATAAGCTTTCGTGGGTAAAAACCTCACTTCTTCGGATGCATAGAGTGAAAGTTACAGATGCAGGCATTATATACTGACACATGGAGAGGAGGGAGTTACTTCGCAAGTAGAGAACCAGTGTTGACAGGGCCAATTCAATCAGGGTGGATGTAGTCCACTCCCAATAATAGATGAGGAGGTGTCAATTCCAGCAGAGGAAAAGCTGCTTCTGTAATGAGCCAGCCAAATATGTAAGTAAATTAGGGAATGTCTAGGAAGATGAGATTAGGTTTATTTCTATTTATTTCTTATTGGCTTGTGGACTCCTCTGTGCTAACCCCAGGTGCTTTTGTTTTGCTTGTAACTTTTAAGCTGAACCTCAAGAGAACTATCTTGATGCTTAATTTTTGTAATAATTTTTTTTTGTCTAGCAAAAAGTCTAAGTTCCAGATGTATTTTTCCTTTTTGTTTTTACCCTTTTTAAGGACAGGATTGGATTTTTGGTGTCCTAAGAGGTTTGTGCGTATGTTGTTTAATTATCTGGGGGGAGAGGTAGATACGCTGGACGGTAGGGATAGGGTCCAGAGTGACCTAGACAAATTGGAGGATTGGGCCAAAAGAAATCTGATGAGGTTCAACAAGGACAAGTGCAGAGTCCTGCATTTAGGAAGAAAGAATCCTATGCACCGCTATAGGCTGGGGACTGACTGGCTAAGCAGCAGTTCTGCAGAAAAGGACCTGGGGATTACAGTGGACGAGAAGCTGGATATGAGTCAGCAGTGTGCCCTCATTGTCAAGAAGGCGAACGGCATATTGGGCTATATTAGTAGGAGCATTGCCAGCAGATTGAGGGAAGTGATTATTCCCCTCTATTCGACACTGGTGAGGCCACACCTGGAGTACTGGGTCCAGTTTTGGTCCCCCCCCACTACAGAAGGGATGTGGACAAATTGGAGAGAGTCCAGTGGAGGGCAACGAAAATGATTAGGGGACTGGGGCACATGACTTATGAGGAGAGGCTTAGGGAACTGGGGTTATTTAGTCTACAGAAGAGAAGAGTGAGGGGGGATTTGATAGCAGCCTTCAACTACCTGAAGGGGGGTTCCAAAGAAGATGGAGCTAGGCTGTTCTCAATGGTGGCAGATGACAGAACAAGGAGCAATGGTATCAAGTTGCAGTGGGGGTGGTCTAGGTTGGATATCAGGAAACACTATTTCACTAGGAGGGTGGTGAAGCACTGGAATGGGTTACCTAGGGAGGTGGTGGAATCTCCTTCCTTAGAGGTTAAGGCCCGGATTGACAAAGCCTTGGCTGGGATGATTTAGTTGGTGTTGGTCCTGCTTTGAGCAGGGGATTGGACTAGATGACCTTGTGAGGTCTCTTCCAACCCTAATATTCTGTGATTCTAACAGCTGATTTCCTTTGTTTTCTTTCTCCGCTCTTCCTGGGGGGCGGGGGGGGGGGAGCGGAGGGGAGAGGGTGAAAGGACTTGAGGGTACACCACAGGGAGGAATTCCCAAGTGCTCCTTCCTGGGTCCAAAGGGGTTTTTTGCACTTGGGTGGTGGCAGCATCTACCCATCCAAGGCCAGAGAGAAGCTGTAACCTTGGGAGTTTAATACAAGCCTGGAGTCGCCAGTATTAATTTTTTAAATCCTTGCGGAGCCCCCACCTTCTGCACTTGAAGTGCCAGAGTGGGGAATCAGCCTTGACACTATGGGACAAGGGCTCCTGCATGCAACTTCTCCATGGGTAGATGGTGCAATCAACGAAGTTTTTCTACAGTGGCCCATTTAGTCTTGATAGTCCTTTTTGGTGGATGGGGAGCCCCTCTTCATGCCTAGGTTCACAAGTTCAGAGTAGGCATTTTTACAGTTGTAAAGCTATCTTATAGCATGGGATTCAGACATAAAAGTAAGATTAATGCATGCAGCAACATACAAGCATTTTATAGAGACTAAACACATTCTTACAAGTCTAACACTTATCTTGAACAATAATATATAGGTGAGCTGGTCTGGTTTCCAGCTATGAATTTGTCAGTGCTCAGCTGATGCCTACAGACTTGGCAAGAGCTGGCACCTGGTTTGCTAATGTGTCACATGATACTTGCAACATGTTGCTTTATACAGTCAATGCACCGTCAAGTTAAACAAAGGACTTCAGTCTCCAAGACTGTCAAGCTTGTGTCTTTCACTAACATAAAGTTCACTCGCATTTACCTACAAAAACCTGCTTGGCATTTTTTACAGGAATATGATGAGGAGTGGGCTAAGAAGATCCAGAGTGAGAAATTCCGATGGCACAACTCTCAGTGGCTGGAGATGGTAGAGTCTCGACAGATGGACGAGAGTGAGCAGTACCTGTATGGGGATGACTGCATTGAGCCCTACATCCATGAAGGGGATATTCTAGAAAGACCTGACCTTTATTATAATTCAGGTAAGATGATAGAATATATTCAGCATGTGTCCACACCTCCTGTTTTAACATATCCGTACATAGGACCAGATTCTCAGCTGATTGATTGCAGTGTAGCTGTGGTGACTTACACTAGCTGGGTATGGTTATGTTACCTCATGTTATGTTGTAGTGTGTGTTGCATTATTGCGGAACTCTGAACAGCACATTCATGATCTGGCAGATCTTTACAGGAGCTCTTGAAAATGTAGTGGAGAGTAGGAGAAATAGGCTATCTACTTCACACTAGCTTATTCAGCAGGCTCATACATATGTGCGTAAAACTGCCCCGATCTTATAGAATTATAGAAACCTAGAACTGGAAGGGACCTCGATGAGTCATCTAGTCTAGTCCCCTGCACTCAAGGCAGGCCTAAGTATTATCTAGACCATCCCTGACAGGTGTTTGTCCAACCTGCTCTTAAAAATCCCCAATGATGGAGATTCCACAACCTCCCTTGGCAATTTATTCCAGTGCTTAACCACCCTGACAGGAAGTTTTTTCTTAATGTCCAACCTAAACCGCCCTTGTTGCAATTTAAGCCCATTGCTTCTTGTCCTATCCTCAGAGGTTAAGAAAAACAATTTTTCTCCCCCCTCCTTGTAACAACCTTTTACGCACTTGAAAACTGTTATCATGTCCCCTCTCAGTCTTCTCTTCTCCAGACTAAACAAACCCAATTTTTTCAATCTTCCCTCATAGGTCATGTTTTCTAGACCTTTAATCATTTTTATTGCTCTTCTCTGGACTTTCTCCAATTTGTCCACATCTTTCCTGAAATGTGACGCCCAGAACTGGACACAACACTCCAGTTGAGGCCTAATCAGCGCAGAGTAGAGCAGAAGAATTACTTCTCATGTCTTGCTTACAATATACTCCTGCTAATACATCCCAGAATGTTTACTTTTTTTGCAATAGCATTACACTGTTGACTCATATTTAGCTTGTGATCCACTGTGACTCCCAGATCCCTTTCCGCAGTACTCCTTCCTAGGCAGTCATTTCCCATTTTGTATGTGTGCAACTGATTGTTCCTTCCTAAGTGGAGTACTTTGCATTTGTCCTTTTTGAATTTCATCCTATTTACTTCAGACCATTTCTCCAGTTTGTCCAGATCATTTTGAATTTTAATCCTATCCTCCAAAGCACTTGCAACCCCTCCCAGCTTGGTATCATCCACAAACTTTATAAGTGTATTCTCTATGCCATTATCTAAATCATTGCTGAAGATATTGAACAGAACCGGACCCAGAACTAATCCCTGCAGGACCCCACTCGTTATGCCCTTCCAGCATGACTGTGAACCACTGATGATTACTCTCTGGGAACAATTTTCAAACCAGTTATGCACCCACCTTATAGTAGCTCCATCTAGGTTGCATTTCCCTAGTTTATTTATGAGAAGATCATGCAAGACAGTATCAAAAGCCTTACTAAAGTCAAGATATACTACATCTACTGCTTCCCCCCCATCCACAAGGCTTGTTACCCTGTCAAAGAAAGCTATCAGGTTGGTTTGACACGATTTGTTCTTGACAAATCCATGCTGACTGTTATCACCTTATTATCTTCTAGGTGTTTGCAAATTGATTGCTTTATTTGCTCCATTATCTTTAGGGGTACAGAAGTTAAGCTGACTGGTCTGTAATTTCCCGGGTTGTCCTTATTTCCCTTTTTATATATGGGCACTATATTTGCCCTTTTCCAGTCTTCTGGAATCTCTCCCGTCTTCCATGACTTTTCAAAGATAATCACTAATGGCTCTGATATCTCCTCAGTCAACTCCTTGAGTATTCTAGGATGCATTTCATCTGGCCCTGGTGATTTGAAGACATCTAACGTAATTTTTTACTTGTTCTTTCCCTATTTTAGACTCTGATCCTATCTCATTTTCACTGGCATTCACTATGTTGGATGTCCAATCACCATCAATCTTCTTGTTGAAAACCAAAACAAAGTCATTAAGCACCTCTGCCATTTCCACATTTTCTGTTATGCCTCACACCCTCTTCTTGTGCCTATAGCTGGTTTGCTTTGCAAATGAAACCAAATAAGTTTTTATCCCTGTTAACCTCCTGGAGCAATGCAGCTATGGGAGTTGAAGCTGGATTCTGTTTTGCCTTGTGTGTCAGTTAAGATCCAACTATGACGTATTTGTTTCTGAGGGTGATGTAAGACTTAAAAAGAACCCATCTGGATGTGCAGATCCCTGCTTTGCTGGCAGCCAGAAAAATCATATTTTGACTTCAGGATCTGAAGAAGAGCTTTGTGTAAACTCTAAAGCTTGTTTCCAACAGAAGTTGATCCAATAAAAGATATTACCTCACCCCCTCTCATTTGTCTAATATCCTGTGACCAACACAGCTACAACACTGCAAATAACTGATTTGATATAAATGTCCTACACAGAGAATATATCCTAGGGATTCCTGTGGTTTCCTTCTGAGTAAAACCTTGCTTAAAAGCTATCTTTTTACACTTTCTGGTTTCCATTTTTTATAATTTTTTCCTTAAGAAAAAGTATTTTGTCACTTGAAAATTAGAGTGGCTGTGGTCACAAAAAATGATGTAAAAGTGGCACCTTCTTACTCAATAGACCTGGTCCCTATGTGTATGCAGTCAGAGGTTTTAAAGAAAAAATAAGTGCTTTCTAATTTTTACTCATATCAGTAATGCCCAGCCAAAAGTTCTGGGAGATTAAACGGACTCTCTTCTGTCTCGTGCATCACTAAAGATTTTGCAGTTGCAGTTTAGTTAGAAACACAGGAATTGCTGGACTGGATCTGACCAGTCCATCCAGTCCAGTGTGCTGTCTCCAGTGATGGCTATTGCCAGCTGGTTCAGAAGAAGGTGCAAGACACCCTGCAGGAGGCAGTTTTAGAGTAACTTTCCCACAGGAGAAGTTTCTTCCTAACCCTGTTTAGTTAGAGGCTGGCTAACACCCTGGAGCCTGAAGATTTATATCCCTGAAAAAGCTCTTGCAGGGAGGGGAAGCCTGGTTATCTTACCTTCTATATAAATATGCAGTCCTTTGCTGATGATGCATGAGCTCAGTTTGGGTTTCAGATCACAAGAAGAATTTGCAAGAAGGGTAACAATTTAAAAGACAACCCAAAAACCTTTCTGTTGTAAACTGGATACATTTTATCTGAAGTTATTGAGAAAATAAATATCGAAGCCCCCAATGCCAGTTTTATGGTAACTTTCAAAGTATGTCAGCACTATATTGTGCTGATGTACAGAGTTGATGATATATGTTAGCCATAGCAATATTCATGCTTTATAGATTTTTTTTTTTCCTTTTTGAACACTTTATCTAATTGCACTGAACCTATATGACAAACTCTTTGAGCAATTCATAGGACAGGGCTCGGCAACCTTTGGCACGCAGCCCGCCAGGGTAAGCACCCTCCCATTGGCCACGGCTCGCCGCTCCAGGCCAAAGGGGGCTGCGGGAAGCAGCCTGAGCCGAGGGATGTGCTGGCCACCGCTTCCCGTCGCCCCCATTGGCCTGGAGCGGCGAGTGGGAACCACGATCGGCCGAACCTGCGGACGCAGCAGGTAAACAAACCGGCCTGGCCCGCCAGGGTGCTTACCCTGGCAGGCCGCACGCCAAAGGTTGCCGATCCCTGATAGGATGTTACAAGGATCTCTTATTATAGCAAAGCTTTTTGTACTTTGCATGCCCGTTGTAATCTCCCCTTTCCAGAGTTTTATAATAGACCTTTGCTTGTCTCAGTGGATCATTTCTTTTCCCGGTAACATGACTTAAGGACAGTGTGTGACCAGTAACTTTGAATTTCCTTAAAAACAAAACAAAAAACCACACACCTTAGCACCTTAGAGACTAACAAATTTATTTGGGCATAAGCTTTCGTGGGCTAGAACCCACTTCATCGGATGCATGAAGTGAAAAATACAGGAGCAGGTATAAATACATGAAAGGATGGGGGTTGCTTTACCGAGTGTGAGGTCAGTCTAACAAGATAAATCAATTAACAGCAGGATACCAAGGGAGGAAAAATAACTTTTGAAGTTGTAAGAGAGTGACCCATTACAGACAGTTGACAAGAAGGTGTGAGTAACAGTAGGGAGAAATTAGTATTGGGGAAATTAAGTTTAGGTTTTGTAATGACCCAACCGCTCCCAGTTTTTATTCAGGCCTAATCTGATGGTATCCAGTTTTCAAATTAATTCCAGTTCTGCAGCTTCACGTTGAAGTCTGTTTTTGAAGTTTTTTTGTTGAAGAATTGCCACTTTTAGGTCGGTTATTGAGTGACCAGAGAGATTGAAGTGTTCTCCTACTGGTTTTTGAACGTTATGATTCCTGATGTCAGATTTGTGTCCATTTATTCTTTTGCGTAGAGACTGTTCGGTTTGGCCAATGTACATGGCAGAGGGGCATTGCTGGCACATATCACATTGGTAGATGTGCAGGTGAACGAGCCCCAGATAGTGTGGCTGATGTGGTTAGGTCCTATGATGGTGTCCCTTGAATAGATACGTGGACAGAGTTGGCACCGTAGTTTGTAGCAGGGTTTGGTTTCTGGGTTGGCGTTTTTGTTGTGTGGTGTGTAGTTGCTGGTGAGTATTTGCTTCAGGTTGGGGGGCTGTCTGTAGGTGAGGACTGGCCTGTCTCCCAAGGTCTGTGAAAGTGAGGGATCGTCCTGCAAGATAGGTTGTAGATCCTTGATGATGCGCTGGAGAGGTTTTAGTTAGGGGCTGTAGGTGACGGCTAGTGACGTTCTGTTACTTTCTTTGTTGGGCCTGTCTTGTAGTAGGTGACTTCTTGGTACCCTTCTGGCTCTGTCAATCTGTTTCTTCACTTCACCAGATGGGTATTGCAGTTTTAAGAACGCTTGATAGAGATTCTGTAGGTGTTTGTCTCTGTCTGAGGGATCGGAGCAAATGCGGTTGTATCTTAGAGCTTGGCTGTAGACAATGGATCATGTGATGTGGTCTGGATGAAAGCTGGAGGCGTGTAGGTAAGTATAGTGGTCAGTAGGTTTCTGGTATGGGGTGGTGTAAGGGGACGAGAGCTGAGGAAGCGTTGTTCTAAGTCAGCCATAAAAATGTTGGCATACTGAGGGGCCATGCGGGTACCCATAGCTGTCCCGCTGACTTGAAGGTATAAATTGTCCCCAAATCTGAAATAGTTGTGGGTGAGAACAATTTCCTGGCTTTCAATCATTCGTGTTACAGACGTAACATTATTTGAACAAAGATTTTTGTGTTGGAATTGATGTTTGACCAGGGGAGGAAGGGCAGATTTCCAATTATATGTTCTGCAGATGTTTGAGAAGTCTTGGTTGTTTTTTTTAAGATAGAAGAGTAAGTGATTATATTCAAAATACATATTCACTTTTCAGTTTCCTTCTGGCAAGGGCCACTAAGGGTGTGTTCTTGAACTCTGTTAAATTTATATTTTTGAAATGTGGTCAACGTACACACAGTATAACTTTGAAAAGACTATGGATTATTATACCAACTGGAATCTTTTTTTGCAGTTATATAGATTTCTGAAGGACTATTTGTTCATAAGTTCAAAAATCAAAACTTCATTCGGTCAGAACCAGCTTATTTATGAAAGTTAAGTATGATACTTCTATGGATGACCTGCTCTCTGATTGGCCGAAGCAAAATACTCATCTCCTCTCTCAACCAGTAAGAATTCTTCAAATCACAAATAACATGAGTTATTATTGTGGTGCTGCATCAACACCACCACATAAAATGACTACGCCTACATCAGAATCTAAAGAAGACTCTAAAGAAACTTTCCATGAGTTCAATGTTCCCTCAGCTTTGAATGTACACATTCTAAACTTATGTTGAATATATGTAATAACCGATATTGATTAACCTGTAATAGCATTCTATTCAACTGACACTGTACTTTTATTTTCCTACAAATTCATGCATTTGTTGTCCATAACTCTGAGCTTTATGGTTTGAATGCTAGTGCGGTTGACTGAAGAAACCTTAAGCAGTGCGTGGTTACTTCAGTATCAAAGTTAAAATGTAATGCTTTTTCCATTGATAAGGATGAAAAAAGTATTTAGATATTTAACAATCCTGGTTCTGAGATAAAAATCTAACATAAAACTTAATATTTACAATATGAAATTACTTAATTTGCATATTTAAAATTTGAAAATACCTTTAGTGCAAAGATGCTTATGTTCCATCTTATTTTTTTGTTTAACAATTCAAATAGAGAGAAAGAGACTTAATATAAGTATTAATACAATTAAATCTGTTTTCCTTTGAAATATTTTACTCTATATCAGAGGTCGGCAACGTTTGGCACGCGGCTCGCCAGGGTAAGCACCCTAGCGGGCCGGGCCAGTTTATTTACCTGCTGACGTGGCAGGTTCGGCCGATCGCGGCCCCCACTGGCTGCAGTTCGCCGTCCCGGGCCAATGGGGGCTGCGGGAAGTGGCGCGGGCGAGCAATGTGCTGGCCGCGGCTTCTCGCCGCCCCCATTGGTCCGGGACGGCGAACCGCGGCCAGTGGGGGCCGCGATCGGCCGAACCTGCCGCGTCAGCAGGTAAATAAACTGGCCGGGCCCGCCAGGGTGCTTACTCTGGCGAGCCGCGTGCCAAACGTTGCTGATCCCTGCTCTATATAGTACATTTGCCTTTTGCCTCCATCTGAACAATGTGAAAAGACAGGATTATTTATTTGTCAGAATATTTTCTTGTCAGGTTCTATTTTATTTCATGCTGTACACACATGTATGCAATTAGTACACTCTTCCACCGCATTTTACACTTCTAAAAATGCTGTCTGATCATGGCTAGCATTTTTCATTTACAATCTGTTATGTTGTCTTCAATCACTTTCCCATACGCTATTATCTTCTAAATGAATCTCTGTAGCACCTCATCAAATGTCTCATGGAAATCTAGATGTGTCAGCTCTATTCCTTTTATCATTTGTCGCTACATTATCTTCAAAAAAAAAAATCAGGTAAATTTGTAATGCAAAGAGAGATTTGTTTGAATGCCTGAGTCGTCCTCTTTAAGCCCCTGTGTCTGTAAGTAACTTTCCACTGCTTCCTGCTTAGGCAACTTTAGTAGCTTTGAAACCACAGAGGTTAAGCTAAGTGGCCTGTGATTCCCTGGATCTTATCTCTTTTACTTTAAAGTGGAATGGCATTTGTTACTTCCTAGTCATTAGGAATCTCTCTGTCGTCTGTTAAACTATTAAAGTATCAGCCAGAATGCATCTGTTTCTTCCTTGGGTTTTTTTTTTTTATTGGAATGCTTTCTGATCTGTAAGGCTGGGGACTCACTTTTAAACGCTGCCTCAGACTCTCATTGTTACTATATATTTTAATGGAGATAGCCTTGTTTTCTCTAATAAAGCCTGGCACTTCTTACCAGGTAATGAACTGTGCCCTTTTTATTAACAACTAATGTACCAAGAGTGTAAGAATAGCGATAATGATAAACAGTGCTTTCATTTTAACTAAAATAAATCTGGAGCAGTGAAGTGACTCTGGATTTACACTGTGCAGCTTTTTCTTATCAGGTGCGGAGCTTGCCAAACCAATTTGCAGCAGCCTCATCAGCCAGATTTAGAGACCTCAGACCACCATCCAATCTGGTCAGAGGGCAGTCGTCAGTGATGTGTGACACTGTCTTTGGCCATAGCCACATGTGGGATCCTCTTGTTGGCCTCAGGTGTGAAGGCTGGCTGCACATTGGGCCTGGCCTACTCAAAATTGATTCAGAAGGACCCATGAATGGTGTGGTAAATCAAAGCCAGGTACACACATGGTCGGTTCAGTTATAAGAGATTGGTCTGCAGTTGACATCAGAAACCACTCTTCACACCACATTGACATTGCAGAGAAATCTGGGCAGCGTAGGTGGGCCCACAGCGGATGCTTTGACAACAAGCACGTTCTTGGATTCGTCAAAGAGGTCTGTGTATAGCAGTAGGCTCGGGTTTGCCCTAATCTTCAGGCTGTAGCATCCTCATGGCAGATGTATGGAGGAGTGATGTTACTTAACATAGGGAACCATGGTACTGGTGTGGGTTGAATCATCCCAGTTGCAATGCACGGGTTGAGTGTAGATGTGTGTCAGCCAACTTGACATGGGATGAATGGGGTCAGACCAGAACAAAGTATTCTGCTGCAGAGTAACATAGGGCTAAACTGGATGATTGGAGAGTTTGAAAGTTTGTTCCCCATGAAGTGGCAGCCAGGGTTTTTTAGAATGTTAAGTGTCCTCACCTTAGCTGCAGTTTTCCTCAGATGGTTGAGATATGTGAGAGATCTATCTAGGGTGCTTTGAGGTAGATTGAGTGGAATTCATGTTTCAGGCGATGTCCATCGAGAAAGATATTCAGTTCTTGGTCTGCTCTGGCATTGTGAAGATGGAACACACTCGAAAATGTCTTGATCATACTTGGCTGTAAACACCACTGACTACAGTATTTGGCCCAAGTCAGAGTTTAGGACATCAAGTTCTAGGAATGACCTTGCTTGGACGCCTAAGCAAATGTCATTTGCATATGTGAACATGCAGGACAGGGTGAGCGGAAGGTTATTTTGTGAACAGATTGAAAAGCATCGGTGCCAGTACAGAGCCTTGTGGTAAATTGTTGGTTTCTTTTCCACACGCGAACTCTGCCTCCCATATGGAAACCTCTGTTGCAGAAAAGATCAACAATGTTGATTACCCATGCTGGGAATGCTCTTGACAATTTGACTAAGAGCCATGTGTTCCACATCATGTCATATGCTGCTGTCAGATCCAGAAATATGGCTCCTGTCTTGAGGTTTTTCCGAAGACAATTTCTGATCAATGTTGTCAAAACAGCACTTGATCGCAGGTGCTCCAACCTTTCCAAAAGCCTGCTTGATCCACGCTGAGTATTGAGTCTGTTTCTGGGGAAGGATGAGATGCTTCAGAACTTTGAATGGCACAGACAATGGAGATATGGGTCGATAATTTGCAACATTATGTAGGCTTTTCCCCTGGTTTCAGGAGAGCAATGATTTTTAATATTCACCATGTCTTCAGAAGTTGCTTTTCGTTGATCACACAGGTGAAGAACTGTGCCAGCCACTGGTGAGCACAAGCCTTGAAGTGCTTCAAGAACTCTGGTGATATGTTGTCATAGTCAGAGCAGTGCTGCTCTTAATATCACTCAGAATTTTGTCTAACTTGGTGCCTGTGAATGGCTGTATTGCCAAGTGGCATTTCTGTGATGGAACTGTCACCATTCGTCATAGACTTGTCTGACATGTTTCTCATTTGGGGATTTTGACACATTGATGGTGTAACTGAGAGTAAAGCTTAGCCCATAATATCCTGCTCTCTTCTATAAACCAGGTAAGGCTGTGATTCCTTTAAGGAGTCCTAGTGACTTTATAAACACATGCAACTACTTTTGCCAATGGTGAATGTAAAAGGAACAAAGAGAAATTATTGTTAGCTAAGGAACTGTCCATTTCCTAGAGTTCCCCAGGAGCCTGTCATATGAAAATTATTTTGTATTTAGGCTAGTCTTATGAAGCATTAAACTACTGGGAAGATGGGGAAAATCATGTCATGAACTTGCCTCCATGAACAGCCTCAACAAGAGGGTGGGGAAGGGTAATGAGAGGGTGAGGAATCAAGCCATAGGTTGCCTCGCCATTTTTATTCCACTGACCTGGAAGTTGGTGTTTGGCTCTTTATTTACTTCTCCTCTGGTCCCACTGCTGTGATGGAATGGGCAGGATTGGACCTTCTACATCTCTTCCAGTCCTGCTGGCAAAGATGTGAGGGATACAGCTCTGAGCTGTGGCCCATCACAGGAGCTGTGAATTGGGCTGTGAATGGTGAAGTCTACTTCAGGCCCTGGCGAGTTTCTTGTCTTATTGAGCCAGGAGCTGGCCTTGTTTGTTGCTGCTTGTCATTGATTCCTAAAATGACACAGATTGCTGACTGGAGTGTGCCTGGGATAAAGCAGCACTCGCTGTGTGGCCTGCTTTTCTGGCACCCCCAACATGCCACTGTCTCTCAACCTCTACATTTCTCGTCTCTTCATAGATGGCATGATAGCCCCCGATGGAGCAGTGAGTCCAGATTTCTTCAGTGATTATCATCTCCAAAATGGAGACTTAGTCGGGCAACATCCCTTCTCCAGCAGGTAAAGCTCTCTTTTTGGAAAGAATTTATGTAATCAGAAAATTACTCATTCCGGTTTCTTTTTAATGCTTGATTTACATTTTTTCAACTTGAGTAACTTTTTTTCCGTTCCAAAACACAAGCTTTAATAGGGTTACATTTTAAAAGCATACTTAGGGGAATGATTTACATCAAGAAAGCAGGTTTATGGAAATCATAGATCAAAACTTCATGGTGTTTTGTCACACTGGAGGATCCAGTTTGCCTTTTGAATTATACATTTATTTTAACACATTAATGTACGCATAGTATTTCCTGATAGCTTTCCAAAGGCAATAAAAATGGAATAGAAAACTAGAGCACACAACTCATTACATGTTATGACAATTATTCAAACACTATTCAGGCATCATTGTTTGGAAATGTCTAAGGAGACGCTAGGGGATTTGATTAACTAGCAGAATTGTTTCCAGTATTCTTAAGCTGTTAAAAATAAGTTTCTCAGCTGTCAGGATTGTTTCCTGATTTTACTCAATCTTCCCAGCTAACACTCAGCTTGATTGATGATGTCATATGCTTTGAAAATCTTGTGGATGGGTGAAAGACGTCTGCCTTTTGGCTTGACTAGTAGATTCCTGGAGCTATTGGAGACATTTGTTTAAATTGCCCTTCTATTCTGACCTTTTCTCCTATGTCATCTTAGCAAGCTGTTCCAATTTGGATCTCTGGACTGACTTTGCTCACAAGGTTAAATAGGAAAACTCTCATTTCAGAGAAGATGATCCTTCCTTGTCCTTCAAGGCATCTGTAGGGTTTAGGAAAGGCTTTATTTTATGTGACATGTATGCCAAATTATGACAGATAGGCATGTGTGACAGTGCGCTCCAATAGAAGGATATACTTCATACAATGTATGGTAATCCTGTGGAATTCCCTTCTACAAGAAGTTATTGAGACATGCTTCCACCCTTTTGTGACTTTTATTTCCCCCCCCCCCCCAATAATAACTAATAACTTTAGTAGCTTTATGTAAAGTCTGAACAAATCCCAACATGTAGGGCAGTGGTGTAATCTGTTTTGGGTAATTCTGTGATTACTACCTAAAATCATCTGTTGAGAAACAGTTGAGTTGGACTACGTAATTGCTCTCCTTTCCCAAGGAGAACCTCTTAGAAAGCATGTGGGTTTTTTCCCCTTTATACACCTTCCTATCTGAAACCTAACCTGCATGGCTTTTTGACATTGCTCTTTAAGGAGCACTCCAGTTCAGGGCTAGCCTCTTCTGCTTCCTTGCAGCTTGACTGGGGGAGGGATTCTCACCACAGAAATGTCAGCAAGCCCAGCACACACAAGGGTTGACAATTAAATGACTTCCCAAGCTTGGCTTTGCTAAGACTGTTTTGCAAAATCTTTCTTACGTAGTGATGACTTCTTTACTATATATTTTTTAAAAGTGAAAGCACTTGTGATAGACTGTTGTGATTTATTTATTTATTTTAAAATGTATTTGTCTATTAAAGCCCATGTGTGATGGAGAAACTGAAGAAAAAGGAAGCCAGGTGCAACCCCTGGAGTCTTAGGGTATGTCTATACCACTATCAGGGGGCATGATTGCATGCAGCACATGTAGGCATACCTGACTTGCTTTAATATGGCTAGCTCGGGTACCTGTTGCAGTGAAGCTGTAGTACCATGGACAAGCCCACCGGGAATCCTGGGTAATTGGGCAGCTAGCCTGCACAGAAGCACGTGCTGCTGCTGCTTCACTGCTGTGACACCCAAGCTAGCTAGATTAAAGCTAGCTTGGATGTGCTACACGAGTTGAAATCACATCTCTGATTGGAGGGTAGACGCACTCATGGAGTGTGGTTCACAGCCATTCTCAACTTTAATATGGAGGTATGGCCCTTGGAGATGACAGGGTGCAATTATCCATCTTGAACATCTGGGATCTAGATGGAATGTCAGAGGGAGACAATTCCCAATGGCTGCATGTTCCTATTAAAGATGAAGATGTCTGCGGTCTGCTTTGTTTTTGGGAAACTAGGAATAGCCCCATCAATATCCTGTCACTTTGCCAATGAAGCCCTTGGTTGAGGAAAGTTTGAGCATCCTTGAGCTACATTAGATTGCTGAACCTTGAGTTTCAACCTTCTGTCAAAAATGTAAGTTTTTAAGGCTTTGAATCTGGTCTCCTTCCAGCTAAAAGGAATGGTAAAATACATAAAATAAATAAAAAATATTTGTAGAACGTCCTTGTTCGTAACCACAACGCATTAAAGTCTGGGGACCCATTTAAATGAAAAGAATAAATACAACTTGCAAAACTTGGTAACAGCCCTTTGTGCAGGGCGCAGGCAAATACATTCTGATTTCCAATTAGAATTCTCTTTCTGGGAGTGCTTTTCAATATGATTGTCCCTGGAATTATCCGCCATATAGGGAGACAACCTAATTGGAAACAGCATGTCCTGTTAGAAATGTTCTGTCCCATTTACAATAAGGAGGGTCAGGATTGTTTGCTAGCATAGACACAGGCAGTTGGACAGAGAATCCTAGTTTTCAGACGTGTCATTATCGTTTTGAACTTCTTGGCACCAGGAGCCAGGATTTCCTGATGCTTAGAGCTAATGTAAAATGCATTAGTGCTCCGAGGCATGAGCAACAGAATTGCCAGTCCCATGAGTTTGGAGATTTCAGCCTCCCCAAATTTTAACTGGTGTTGGAAGGTAAAGCCATATTTGCTATAGAGCCTAATTAAAAATAATAGCAGCTAGTCAGGGTTCTTTTCATGTATTATATAGTGTACATTTCATCCATACCATAACATAATTCTGTAGTATTTTTATGCTTGCATTTTAAAGCTAACAAGAACCTTATGTTAAGAATTTTTATTTATTTATTTATTTTTTTAGACACCAGTTCCAGCTTTTAATAAACCAGAGTTTCTTGTTATAAAAATGGTTCATTTTTCTACTAATTATTGGATAGTTTTCATAAACTAGTTTAGCAACTAGGATGTGAATATTATAACGGTCCAACTTTTCTTTTTTTAAATCGTCAGTGTTTAGTTGCTAGGAGAAGGAATGGCCAGCTGCTGAAATGCTACATATTTCCATGTGCTTTGAGTCTGTTTGCATGAAATATATTTTTATTTGTTGTACTTTCTGACTGGTTTAGATGTTCTAGAATGAATAGGAAGAGTTCAGTTCACTTGATGGGGGGTGCTGAGGGAAGGGTCCAGATCTATCAAAATTAAGACCATCCTGTGAAATCTGAAGCAAGTGACAACATTAAGCTGAAACTGAGTCAATACCACTTGGCTGTTAAGAATCCACATTTTCCTTCTCCTTTCTATAGTAATATCACGGAGACTCTTAAAATTCTACATGTCCTATTACCATGAGGCTGTTATTTCCTACAATTACAGCATTCTGTACAAAAGTGTACAGGACATAGACAAAGTCCTTGCCTCAACAAATTTGTAATCTATATAAACCGTACAAATCAGATACAAAGGGTTCATTTTTCCATGATTTTGCACCTCTAATGAGCGCTTGCACGCATGATAACAGGCCCAATTGGTATCGGTGCCCATGGTGTAATTGCAAAGGAAGGCCCTACCAGGGCTTAAGTGAGTTGTGGTAGCCAACAGTTACACCTGGCCCAAGGGATTTGGTGGCAGCATGGCCAAAGAAATGGGCCCACCATGAAATGTTCAAAGGGGCACAGCTGGGCTCAAGCTGCCACCTCTGCACCAAAAGTTTCCAGCATAAACAGTATCTGATAACTGCAGAAGGTGACCCAACCTACACCGGCTGCGCTGTATCAAATCATTAGACCAGCCTCGTTACAGAGAGCAACCAGAGGCAAAGCAGCATTCATCTGACAACAGTTTGAGGCTGTAGCACACTCCAGCTGAGGGTCAAGGGCAGCCTCTGCCTCTGGAGTATCATCAATAAATTTTCATCAGTACTGCATGAGAAAACACAAGAGGAAACTTGTAAGTCAAAGCAGGGCCCAATGCTGCAGCCACATAGGATGAGCGCAGCCAAACAAATAGCCACTATAAAACAAGTGACTTCCTCTCAGTACTCAACTACTGTGGTCTGGGCTCTGTTACGGGAGACACTGGGGCTGCAGACCTACAGCTGCTGAGGTTCAGTTATTGAGCCGAGAGCTTCACTGGAATCCAAACTGGATTAGATACTTATAGACACCTGGCCTGTGTGCCCTAAAGCATAGGACAGGCATGTCTCATTCTAATGTAAATCCAAGAAATAAATATGAATAAGGACAGCCACAGATCCATTAGATTGGATGAAAAATGTTAAGGGCATAAACTGTCATGGGGTTTCTTGTACTTTCTTCTAAAGCATCTGATACTGACCACTGTCACAGACAGGAATACTGGGCTAGATAGATCAATTCCTATGTCAGAGTATAAAACTCTTTGAAGGGATGTTGTAAATGCTCATAGACTAAAATTGGATCACCACCTCCGCTGTATTTTGGGTTGGTCACCTGCTGGCCTCTCTGTCTCTGTCTCCATCCAGAAGCTTTGGCAAGCAGAACCTTTGTCAATTTCAGTGCCTGTCAGGTTGGAGGAGACAGTGTCAGGACAGCACAGCATCTATTCACTTGTGTCGCCATTGTAAAGGAACTCTCAGTCCACATTAACATGTGGCAGGTCACCCAGCTAAGAAGTTGGCATCTTAGCAATGTGACAGCCCTGATTATAGGGATCCAGTACATTTTGGAAGAGCAGCCTAGAACTAAAGATGGTGCATTTCAGGTAAGTTAGTTTGAGAGCTTGACATCCGGTTGAAAGACCTGTGTTTCCATAGTCATTGAGGTCAAGGCTAGAAGAGACCACTAGATCATCAGACATCCTGCATACCACAGGCCACTAGCACCACCCAGCCACCCCCACACCAAGCCAACAACCAGAATTGAATCTAAGGCCAGGTCTACACTACCGTGGTAAATCGATCTAAGCTATGCTACTCCAGTTACGGGAATAATGTAACTGAAGTCAATGTAGCGAGATCCACTTATCGCAGTGTCGACCAGGGGATGGTCTGCCAATGACTTAACTTATACTACTTCTTCGAGTGATTGCTCCTATGTATTCCACAGTAGGTGTGTATGCTCGCCACGTGCACCGGTGCCGGAAGTTTTTCCCTGAGCAGTACCCGTACTGGGGGAGCACCGCTGCGACCCCTGGAGTGGCGCCTGTATATCGCGCTATAAGGGGAGCTACGGGCTCCCCCCACCCTCAGTTCCTTCTTGCCGCCAGTGAAGGTAGTCGGAACTTTTGTGCTCCAGCTCTGCTGCAGCCCTTCTTCTCGACCTTAGTGGTACCGTTGTACATTGTTCTTCAGTTGTCAGAGCGGGCTCGGGGCATGCCCCATGCCCCAGGCTTCAAGTCGTGCGACTCCTGTCGCCGCTCTATGCCCAGGAGCGACCCTCACGCTGTCTGGGTGAGACTCACATAACCGACCGTTGCAAGATCTGTAGGTCGTTCAAGCCAAGAACCAAGAAGGAGAGAGACTTCAGACTTCGAGCTCTCCTGATGGAGTTGGCATTGACTCCGACGCCGGTGCGCAGATTGGACTCGGCACCGACCGCTGCATCGTCGGTACGTAGTGAGACCCCTTCGACCAGTCGGCGCTGTTCTCCCTCCAAAAAGCAAGGGAAGGGCTTGGCCTCGCAACAACACCGTGATAAGGACAAGGGGGAGGCTGGTCCCGCGCTGGGCAGCCCTCGATCCCCCCCCCGGGCTCTAAGGCTCCGACTTGTGTGGAGCGGAGCAGCCCGGTACCGTCGACCCAGGCATCCCCACCAGTACAGATGCCATTGACACCGGAGGCGGTGCAGGCTGCGAAGGACATTATGTCCCTGCCTGTCCCGAGCTCGCAATCGGGTTCGGGCCCTAGGTCGCGGGACAAGCCCCCTTTGGGTGCCCACCAGACCTCTCCAAGCAGCCGCAGTTCCCGCTCCGAAGATCGATTCCCCGCACCGCTCGGCACGCAGCGGGCGCTCTTCGGACAGCTCCCGGCCACCCTCGACGCTGGCCAGACCGGAAGGGCCGCCGTCGGGACGGGAGTTGCAGGGACCCTCCACGCCCCCGCCAGCGAGCGGAGGCACCGAGGGAGGCACCGTGAACGCTCACTTGCTAGATGTGAGTACCGGAGCCACTCTCGATGGGACAGACGTCACTGCTCCCGTTCCAGCTCCCGGTCGTCGAGGCACCACGCCGGAGACTCCCCTCGGAGTCAAGGCACCGGGCTTCGCGTCACCGCCACGCATACCGAAGCAGTTTGTCGCATGGGTACCGTTCGTCGTCGTCGAGATCCCGGTCCCGAGGGAGACGACGCCACAGATGCCGCTCCTACCGTTCCCGCGGCACCAAGCGTTCTTCGGCGACCTCAGCCTTGGCATGCATCCACCCATCCTCGGCACGTGCCATCCCGCTGGAGCACATGTTGCCATCCCGTGCTCAGCCGAACCAATGGCAAGGGACTCCATGGCAAGGACCGTGGTGCCAGTGGGCACCATGGCCATCGGTGCCAGCCCAAATGGAGGCCCGTTCGGTCGCCGGAGCGTCCCGGACTCCATCGGCCTCCTCCGGCCGCCCACGAGACAAGTCGGCGGGCCACGAGTCGGCAGACATGCGCCGGGACTCTGACCTCGGTATCGATGCCCCGGCACCGACTGAGGTGCCTGGCTCCGTACGGGCCATCTCTCCGGTACCGGATGACACCATAGCAGCGCCTCCGCCTTCGGTCCCACAGGAGGACTTCAAGACGCGCCAGGACCTGCTAAAGCGGGTGGCTTCCAGCCTACAGCTGCAGTCCGAGGAGGTGGAGGGTCCGTCCAATTCCCTCTTTAACGTCCTATCTCCCTCGGCACCGGGTCGCATGGTCCTGCCTCTGCACCAGGGTATTGCCAACATTTCAAACTCCCTATGGCAAACCCCCGCCTCCTTGGCCTCAATCTCAAAATAGGCCGAGAGGAAATACTTTGTGCCGGCGAAGGACCATGAATACCTGTATTCACACCCGCCACCCAACTCGCTCATTGTGGAATCGGTAAACCACAGAGAGCGTCAGGGCCAGCCCACGCCCACCCCAAAAAATAAAGACGCCAGGAGACTGGACTCCTTTGGCAGAAAATTGTATTCGTCGGCCAGCTTCGCGTAGCCAACCACCAGGCCCTACTGAGCAGGTACTACTTCAACCTGTGGGAGTCCCTGCCTAAATTTGAGCCCCTCCTCCCAGACTGGGACAGAAAGGACTTCAAGGCCCTGGGGGAAGAGGGGTCGGCGGCGGCAAAAGCGGCCCTGCAAGCGGCATCCGATGCGGCGGACACGGCGGCCCGCTTGATGGCTTCCGTGATCACCATGCGCAGGGCGTCGTGGCTCTTGTCTGGGCTGTCGACGGAGGCACAATCGCTGATGCAGGACCTCCCGTTCGATGGCAAGGCGCTCTTTGAGGACCAGACGGACGTCGGGCTGCATGGGATGAAGGATTCCCGCACCACCTTGCAGACCTTGGGCCTCTATGTCCCTCCGGCTAAGGACAAGGCCAAATCTGTTCCGGCGGCTCAACCTGCGAGGAGCAGATATGAGCCCCCGTACAAAAGACCCAGAGACCAGAAGCATCGGTCTCAGTGGCAGTCCTGCTCTGCCCCGCAGCCTGGACCCTCTAAGGGCAAGAGGCAGGGAAAGAAGCGGTTTTGACTATTGGCAGGGGGGCACCGGGCCGGTTGCCAGGGAGACTCCCCGATTAATAAAGTTTGTGTTCTGCAACCGACTGTCTGCCTTCCTCAGGGCGTGGTCCCACATTACTTCGGACCAATGAGTCCTCAGTACCATCTCCAAGGGCTATGTGTTGCAGTTCACCTCACCCCCGCCAAATCACCCGCCATCCTCGATGGCCCCGGGGAACACGGACCATATCCGCCTCCTGCGTCGGGAGGTGGACTGGTTGCTCCACCTAGGGGCGGTGGAAAGGGTACCAGTTCAGTTCCAGGGCAAAGGGTTCTACTCCCGATACTTCCTGATCCCAAAGGTGAAAGGGGGTCTCAGGCCCATTCTGGACCTGCGCGACCTGAACAGGTTTCTAACCCGTTCCAAGTTCCGCATGCTGTCCCTGGTCTCTATTATCCCCTCCCTGGACCCAGGGGACTGGTACGCGGCCCTGGATCTCCAGGACGCGTACTTTCATGTCCATATTTTCGATTCATGGTGGGGATGGACCACTACCAATTCACGTTCCTCCCCTTTGGCCTATCCACGGCTCCCAGGGTTTTAATGAAATGTATGTCTGTGGTGGCGGCCTACCTCAGGCGGGAGGGGGTACAAATCTTCCCTTCCCTTACCTCAAGGGGGAGTCATGTTTCGAAGTGGAGTCCCACGTAGAGCTGTTCCTCTCGACATGCGCCGATCTAGGCCTGGTCGTGAACGAGACCAAATCGACATTAGTGCCCGTTCAGCGCATAAAGTTCATTGGGGCCCTGCTGGACTCCTCCAGGGCCACAGCCTCTCTCCCCCTGGACAGGTTCGAGACCCTAAGGGATCTCATCGCCTCGGTCACGGCCTTCCCGGTGACCACGGCAAGGGCGTGTCTACAGATTCTGGGACACATGGCGGCGTGCACTTACGTGGTCCGCCATGCCAGGCTCCGTATGAGGCCCCTCCAATTATGGCTGGCCTCCCAGTTCTCCCAAGCTCGGGACGGTCTGGACAAGGTTCTCACGGTCCCGTCCCCGATACTCGCTTCCCTCCTATGGTGGTCCTGCCCGAGCAATATGTTGCAAGGGGTTCCCTTCAGGGAGGCCAACCCGTCCATAGACCTGATGCTTCGGACCTGGGCTGGGGAGCCCACACTGGGGACGTACAAACTCAGGGAATGTGGTCGGCCCCGGACTTGCTCCTTCACATAAACGTCAAGGAGCTCAGGGTGGTTCGGTTGGCATGCGTGGTGTTCCTCACGCACCTCCGTGGCAAGGTGCTCAGAGTCCTCACGGACAACACCGCCGCCATGTACTATATCAACAGGCAAGGCAGGACTCGCTCCCTCTGCCGGGAAGCCCTGAACCTATGGGAGTTCTGTATAGCCCACGATATCTCCCTGAGGGCAGCTCACGTCCCGGGCGTCCGCAATACGCAAGCGGACCACCTCAGCAGGGTCTTCTCCCCCCAGTACGAGTGGTCGCTCCACTCGGAGGTCGCTCACCGGCTCTTCCAAGAGTGGGGAGCTCCCCAGATCGACCTGTTTGCAACCCGTCAGAACCGTCGTTGTCCCCGGTTCTGCTCCGGGGAGGGGTAGGGGAAGGCGCGATCTCCAACGTGTTCCTCCTGAGCTGGTCGGGCCAGCTCCTCTATGCCTTTCCCCCGTTCCCCCTCATCGCCAAGGTCCTTCAAAAGGTGAAAGTGGACAAGGCGAGAGTCATTCTCATCGTCCCGGGGTGGGCCCGCCAGCACTGGTACAGGCCCCTCCTACGCCTCTTAACGCCCCTCCCCCCCGAGGGCGCTGCCGCTCCGCCCGGACCTCCTCTTCCAGGACGGGGGGCGCCTCCTCTATCCCAATCTGGCCGCGCTTCACCTGAAAGCGTGACTGCTCCATGGCTGAATGAGGAGGAGAATCGGTGTTCAGAGTAGGTAAGGCGAGTCCTCCTGGAAAGCAGAAAGCCGTCCACGCGTCGGACGTATGTGGTGAAGTGGTCCAGATTCGCCAGGTGGGCAAGTGAGCGGGGCGTGTCCCCTTCCGCCGCACCTCTCCAGTTTATCCTGGACTACCTCTTATCCCTTAGGGCCCAGGGACTGGCACCTGCCTCGGTCAGGGTGCAGCTGGCGGCCATATCGGCCTTTCACCCGCCGGTGCAAGGCCACTCGGTCTTCTCCCACTCGATGACCCCCCGTTTCCTGAAGAGCCTTGACCGTTCGTTCCCGTACGCTAGGCCCCCCGTGCCGCAATGGGACCTCAACCTGGTCTTGTCCCCCCTTTGAACTCCTGGTAGGGTGACCAGATGTCCCGATTTTATAGGGACAGTCCTGATTTTGGGGTCTTTTTCTTATATAGGCTCCTATTACCCCCCACCATGTCCCGATTTTTCACGTTTGCTGTCTGGTCATTCTAACTCCTGGCCACGTGTTCCTGATCACACCTCTCGTGGAAGGTGGCCTTCCTAGTGGCAATCACGTCGGCCCGATGTGTCTCAGAGCTCAGGACCTTAACCTCAGAACCCCCCTGTACTGTTTTCCATAGGGTTAAAGTCCAGCTCCGCCCACACCCGACGTTCCTCCCGAAGGTGGTCTCCGCCTTTCATATGGAGCAGAGCATCTTCCTCCCCGTGCTCTGTCCCAAGCCCCACTCCTCTAACGAGGAATGCTGCCTCCACACACTCGATGTGCGTAGGGCGTTGGCGTTTTATCTGGATCGGACTAAGCCGTACCAGAAATCCTCTCAACTCTTTATTGCCTCGGCCGAGCGGGCTAAGGGGCAGCTTATCTCCACCCAGCGGCTCTCCCGCTGGATCACCTTGTGCATATGCACGTGTTATGATTTGGCAGGGATTCCCCCGCCACCGATTGTAAGGGCACACTCTACGAGGGCTCAGGCCTCATCAGCTGCCTATGTCGCCCATGTCCCTATCCAGGACATTTGTAGGGCGGCCACGTGGGCCTCAGTTCACACATTTACTTCGCATTACGTGATCGTCTCCCAGTCTAGGGACGACGCTGGGTTCGGCAGGGCAGTACTTCGTCCCGAACCATTGTGAACTCCTACCCACCTCCAACAGATACTGCTTGGAATCACCTACTGTGGGATACACAGGAGCAATCACTTGAAGAAGAAAGGGCAGTTACCTGTTCCATAACTGGCATTCTTCGAGATGTTGCTCCTGTCTATTCCACACCCCGCCCTCCTTCCCCTCTGTCGGAGTTGTCCGGCAAGAAGGAACCGAGGGTGGGGGGAGCCCATAGCTCCCCTTATAGAGCGATATACTGGCGCCACTCCAGGGGTCGCAGCGGTGCTCCCCCAGTACGGGTACTGCTAAGGGAAAAACTTCTGGCACCGGTGCACGTGGCGAGCATGCACACCTACTGCGGAATAGACAGGAGCAACACATCTCGAAGAATGCCAGTTACGGAACAGGTAACTATCCTTTCTCAGGGAGGTGGAGTACAGAAATCAATGGGAGAGCACTCTCCCATCGATTTAGCACGTCTTCACTAGACTGCTAAATCGATGCTGCTGCATCGATTGCAGCAGTGTCGATTTAGCTCTGTAGTGAAGATGTGCCCTAAGTGTTACACTCCTCAGAAGAATAAAGTATGGTGAGCCACGGGCAGAGAACAGGAGGAGCTGAGGTGCACCAAAGACAGAGGCCCCTGAAATGGCAGGGACTTGATTAAATAAGAGAGACCCAGATATACAAGCATTTTTATGGAATTATGTCCTTGTGCATGGTGCATATTTTTAAGGAATATTTTTAATATAGCACAATAAAATAGTGACAAACCTAGAGTTGCTGCATGCACATTTTCCTCCAAGCTTTGGTGGGCCAGAATGCAAACATCTCAGGGCTGTGTTTTCCATTCAACTGAAAATACATGACTGAAGGAATGGTTTCAGAGTAGCAGCCGTGTTAGTCTGTATCCGCAAAAATAACAGGAGTACTTGTGGCACCTTAGAGACTAACAAATTTATTAGAGCATAAGCTTTCGTGGGCTACAACCCACTTCTTCGGATTTTGACTGAAGGAAGTTGTTTTAACAGCTTGTATCCAGGTTTTTTCATTTGCTGCGAATAGATTTTTCCTCTTAAAGTGCTGGTCCCTATTGTATTCCACTATGGGTTACCCAAGCGCACTGTGTGCCTGGAGCCAGGGAATTTGGAAGTAGTATCCATTGGTCCGTGCATACGCCCTGGCTCACCTCGTGTCTCTGACCGAGAGGATAAAGGGTAGGGTGGACTGACCGCCTCTTCAGT
This sequence comes from Emys orbicularis, assembly GCF_028017835.1. Classification (NCBI taxonomy): domain Eukaryota; kingdom Metazoa; phylum Chordata; order Testudines; family Emydidae; genus Emys; species Emys orbicularis. The sequence continues at coordinate 64,806,078 of NC_088690.1, read as the reverse complement.
TACTTCTGACCGCTGCATGGCCTGGGTCGGAATCTTTCTGTGTCTGTAGCTTCGGCTTCATCCCTTAAGATAAGATTTAGCTTCCTAAATAGTTTTTAGTATCTTGTACAGTTTATAGTTACAGTATTTTTCATAGATTTTAGTGTTAGATTAATATTTTGGGGGAACCCTTTCTCCTCTATCCTGTACGGGTACTGGACTATGCCCAGGACTCCAGGCTTCAAACTTTGCACTTCCTGCCCTCAATCCTTCTCAGTCAGTGATGTCTACCAGCTCTGCCTGTACTGCCTCGGGGAAGCTCACATTGCAACAAGGCAAGGTATCTGCTGTTTGTTCCCCAGCTGTACCTGAGAAGGGTGGGAACTCTGACTTCGAAAACACCTCATGGAAAAGGTCATGAGGCCTCAATCGGACCCGCCCAGGGAACCCTCCTCCCTCTCCACCCCTCCCTTCCTACATTGACCTGATTCAGCAAGGAGTGAGTCTCCTGCTGCTAAGTCCAACACTGGTGCCAGAGAATCTACCCCCATAAATCCCCTGGCAGGATCTTCTCGGGAACACAGGAAGCACTCTCATAGGGATAAGTCTTCCTTGAAATCCACTGCAAAAAAGTCTGATTTGGCTCTGAGCAAGCCCAGCTCCTCAAGCCCAAGAGGCTTGACAATAAAGCCCATGTAAACATCGGGCTCCATCAGTGCTGGAACACAACCCGTCGGTACTGTCCTCGTCGACACCTCCCAAACCTTGGGATCCATTGTCACTGATGAAGACGGTTCAAAACCTATCTGTGGCACCATCTTCAACAGCACCCTTTCAGGCTCCGATGGTCTGGGCAGAGACATCCCCTCTCACAGCGATGAGAACTGGGTCCCATGCCACTCCACAGGACATCTTTGCACTCCTGGATCTGGAATCCCCTCGATCGGGTCCGTTCCTTTCCAGAGATGTCATAACACCACCTGGAGAATCGACCACTTGGAGAAGTTTATCGCCTTTTCCTTTCTTGAAATACAACTTCCTTTCAGCGTCACCGACTGTACCACCCCTGGAACAGGAATCCACTTTCTCTTCATCAGAAGACTCTGAACCACCCTACATATCCTCTGCCATCCAAAAGACTTACACCAGCTTGGGACCAACCTCTGCATTGAGCTTGGAGCTGCTGGCACCCCATGCCATGGGGGACCTCCATATCTCCCTTTAGACACTTCCTACTGGCCACATTAAGGACCCTGGGACCAGCACCCCACTGCAGAGTCGATCAGGGCTGCTAGAGAATCACTCCTTGCCTCCCCTAGAAGGAGGCACTCAGATTTTCACACACACAAGGCAGAAGGTTCAAAGGACCCACTTCCCTGCACCTTCAGCAACAGGCTTGGCATCTAATCTCAACCCCCGATGAGGCACTATTTTTGATGGGACCTTGAGTGCTGCAAGTCGCTAAGCCCAACATTGCCCAATCTTCACATGCTATTTGGATGTCCTCTAGCATTCTTTCTCAACACCTGGAGTGCAATAACAATAGACTAGTGGGTGCGGAATATCATCCATTCTGACTATACGATTGAGTTTGCATCCATATCTCTTCCACAAGCCCCTTCCCCTTCTCCCTTTGGGGATCACTCTCACGAGACAATTCTCAAGCAAGAGGTGGACTCCCTATTAGAGCAAGGAGCAATAGAACATCTCCCCCTCAATACTAAGTGAGCAGCTTTTCCTTGACATATTTCCTTATACCCAAAAAGAAGGGCAGAGGGAGACCAATTCTCAACCTCCACCACCTCAACCACTTAATTTGCAAATTCAAGTTTCATATGTCAGAGTGGTAGCCGTGTTAGTCTGAATCTGTAAAAAGCAACAGAGGGTCCTGTGGCACCTTTAAGACTAACAGAAGTATTGGGAGCATAAGCTTTCGTGGGTAAGAACCTCACTTCTTCAGATGCAAGTAATGGAAATCTCCAGAGGCAGGTATAAATCAGTATGGAGAACGTTATCTCCATACTGATTTATACCTGCCTCTGGAGATTTCCATTACTTGCATCTGAAGAAGTGAGGTTCTTACCCACGAAAGCTTATGCTCCCAATACTTCTGTTAGTCTTAAAGGTGCCACAGGACCCTCTGTTGCTTTTTACAAGTTTCATATGGTTACATTGGCCTCTATAATACCCTCCCTAGAAAAGGACACGTAGTTTACAGCTCTGGATACTTTCATGTAGATATTCATCCTGCTCACAGATGCCTCGTCAGATGCATGGTGGGCTCCAATAATTTTCAGTACAGAATACTCCCTTTCAGCATGGCAACCACCTCCAGAGTCTTCACCAAAGTATTCTCGATAGTGGCAACTCATGCCAGACACCTCAATCTCTTTGTATTCCCCTGCCTTGACGATTGGCTCCTTGTTGCTAAGTCATGCCAGAAGGCCCATGCATCGACTATAATGATGCTACACTTCCTCTCTTCCCTGGGGGGTCAGTCTAAATGCCGACAAATCTGTTCTCACCCCCACAGTCTCTGGACTTCATCGGGGCCACCCTGGATTTGGTCCCTGCAAGGGTATATGTGCCCACAGACAGATTTCAGACCATGAACAATATTATAGCCCAGATCACAAAAAGCCCTCGAGTACCGGTCAAGACATGCCTCTCTCCCCTATGTCATATGACCTCATGCACTCATGTCTCTCCATTCGCAAGACTCCATCGTCATTGCCTTCAAGCGTGGCTTCAGTCATTATACTCTCCAAACTACCACCCGATGAACTTCATGGTAACAATTCCTGCCAAGGTGGTTTCTTCCCTATTGTGGTGAACAAATCCTCGACAGGTATGTGTGGGCATCTCCTGTCTTCCCTCCTCTCCAGACAGCACCATTACCACAAGCACATCTCTTTTCAGTTGGGGAGCCTACATGCTCAGCCATACAATACATGGCACCTGGATACCCTGAGAGTCCAGGATGCACATCAGCATTCTGGAGTTACGAGCAATCCAGAAGGCATGCAAGGCTTTTCTTCCGTTCATATGCGCTCACCACATCCTAATACTGTCGAACAACATGCCGACCATTTTCTACTCAACAAGCAGGGAGGAGTGAGATCTGTCTGCCTGTGTGCGGAAGCAGTTAGCTTGTGGAACTGGTGCATCAGCAACCAAATCAACCTATCAACCACCTACCTTCCCAGAAAATGAAATACACTCAGACTCCTTCAGCAGGCATTTTTCAGCCAACCATGAGTGGGAAATCCATGACTCGGTACTATGCAATATCTTTAATCTATGGGGAACCCCAACCAGGGATTCTCCTCCATAACGAACAGAAAATGTATCACATACTGCTCAAGAGGAGTCCTAGGTTACCACTCCCAAGGTTATGCTCTACTTCTTCCTTGGTCAGATCACCTGAACCATGCATTCTCTCCACTATTGCTTCTGACAAGAGTTCTATGCAAAATCCAGCAGAACAGGGAATGGATTATCCTGATTGCCCCTTACTGGCCCAGACAGTTTTGGTTCCTGAATCTCCTGTGCATGTCCTCCTGACTACCAATCGCCCTCCCAACATTTTGTGAGTTTCTGACCCATGGCAAGATCAAGCACCCCGATCCCTATTAACTTCACCTCAGGGCTTGGTTTTTGGATGGGCATCATCCTTAGAACACTCATGTTCCACAGCCGACGAGACATACTTTCTAATAGAAGGAAGGATTCCACTAGACAGTGTTACCTGGCTAAGTGAAGATATTTTTCTTCTTGGGAGCATTTAAGGACCATTTTCCCCCCCAGAAAATGCAGATATCCCTCTCATTTTAGATATATCCTTTCTCTAAAGACATCGGGCCTATTCATCAGCTCCTTATGAGTCCACCTGGCAGTGATTAGTGCATGCCATCCTCCTTCCCAGGGTTACCCAATCTTCACTCACCCACTGATCACCAGATTTTGGAAAGGCCTAATTAGAACCTTTCCACCTATTCACAAGCCTGCCCCTCAGTGGGATTTGAATCTTGTTCTCTCAGCACTCACAAGGCCATCCTTTGAACCTCTAGCTTCCTGCTCCATGTCCCTTCTCTCCACGAAGCCATCACCTCAGCCAGAAGGGTGATGAGCTTTGATCGATGATGGCAGATCCTCCTTGCACTGTATTCCATAAAGATAAAATTTTGTTACGTTTACACCCTGAATTCGCCCCCAAGGTTCTTTTGGAATTTCACTTGAACCAATCAGTTCACTTATCTGTGTTCTTTCCTAAATCTCTCAGTTCCTCAGAGCAACAGACACCATGCCCTTGATGTCTGGCAGGCTTTGGCCTTTAACCTACACAAAACAAGACCAATCAGGAAGTCCCAGAAACTATTCATCACTGTAACAGAAAGAATCAGGGGATAAGCAACCTCTACCCAGAGGATCTCCAAATGGATCTCTGGCTGCAGTCTACTCTATCAACTATTGAACCTTCCCCCTTGTGTCGTCCTCCCCCCAGAGTAAGAGCTCAATCTATGAGAGCACAAGCAGTCACTATGGCATTGCTTCAGGAGGTATCCCTCCTTGATATCTATAAAACAGCCATGTGGGTCCCCATTCACACCTTTGCGAGACACTATGCCATAGTCTAAGACTCCTCTGCTGATGCCTCCTTTGGAACAGCTGTCCTTCACTCAGCCCTGTCATCTATATCCTCGCATCCTACTATTAAACTACTGCTTGATTACCCACAGTGGAATACAATAGGGATCATCACTCGAAGAAGGGGAGGTTACTCACCAGTAACTGGAGATTCTTTGAGATGCGTGGTCCCTATCTGTATGTCTCTACCTGCCCTCCTCCTCCTCTGCTTTGGATCGCCTCTTGAATCGTGGTAGAGAAGGAACTGGAGAGGAGGTTGATCTGTCCCACCCTTATCCCCTTTGTAGAAAGTACAAGGTGAACATGGGCAGACCAGTGGACACTACTTTCAAATTCTCCGGCTCCGGGTGCATAGTGTGCATACGTAACCCATAGCGGAATACAGATGGGGCCAAACATTTTTAATAACCTCCAGTTACGGGTAAGTAATCTCCCCTTTTGTGATTTAGATTTCCAGCTTTGAATCTCAATACCATCTTCCAGAAACTGATGAGCATTAGGCAGAAATTGGAAATTTTCATGTTGTTAAATCTAAATTCAGGACTCTTGGTTCTGATAAAACTTTCACTCTGTATTAAGAGCTTATTGCAGCAGCAAAAAAAACAAAAAAAAACTCACCTTTGACTAATATGGTGACAATGCAGTGTCTCAGTTGAAGGAGAGAGAAGACATCTGAAAGATATGTTCAGGATTATATGCCATTTGTTCATTTATCTGCATTCATATGTTAATAACGCACTAGAGATTAATGACTTTCTGGTTCCAGGCAAAATTGTCATAGCTAAATATCTTGTAATTGAGACTTCCACAGGATTTTTTTTTCCCTGCAGGAAAAGACAACTTTTTAACTTATCCTGACGAAGCTTAGGTATAGCACAAACTTAGTGTTTAGTAAGTGCCAGTTGCTTGTAAATATTGAGAAACTGGGAATTCTGACTAAGCTATCTGTAATGTTAGACAAATAACAACTAGGAATGCTGAAAGTAGCCCAAGCTTTCAATTTTTCTTTCAGAAAAACTTTGAAATACCCCTTTCTCAAATACAAGCTCCTGTAACCCTGGACAGAATGTAGTAGAGCTGCCAGTGCACAGCCTTCCCTTTCTTTTTCATTGAGACAAGGATTTCTGTATACATGTTGATCCTGTATGTGCACTAACATGTCCTTTTAACAGAGGTCTAACTGTAGCCTCTTCCCACAAAGCAGTGAGGGTCAAACAAATGTAGTTTCATGGGGTGGCCATCTATCCCAATACCTAAGTGGGACGATTGCCTAGATTTAAAGCCAGGGAATTGTAGCTCTGTTTTTTCCCTTGCTCTGGTGGATCATGTGGAAGACTGGGAGCCAGAAACTCTTCCACTCAGCACTGACTTCGCTCAGGCCTGGTTTACACTTAAGTTAGGTTGACATAGCTACATGGGTCAGGGATGTGAAAAATCCACACCGCTAACAATATAGCTATTCCAACCTCTAACCCTCAGTGTAGACGCAGCTATGATGACTGAAGAATTCTTCCATCAAGGTAAATGGGAGGTGGCGTTCTACACAGAGGGAAAAACGCCTTCTGTTGACATAGGCTGTGTCTACATTACAGGGTTGTGCCAGCATAGCTACGGTGACATAGCTATGCTGGTGTAGTCTCCATAGTATAGACATACCCTTAAACTCTGCCTCCTTTTTTAAGGGTGTGTAGTAAAGAGTCACTTATTAAATGTCTGTAAAAGTGCTTTGAAAATGATAACTAAATAGTACATCCCTACATGTGCATACACAAATATCCCCCACATTTAATTCCTTTTAGCCCTGGCAGTTGTAGCTATATTCTTTTGTTTGTTAGACTTATGCAGGACAGTCACACCTTCCTTGCACCATACATTTACACAGCACTATAGTTTGGATTTGGCCTCTAAGGAGGAGCTCTGCTTCAGTCTCTGTCCTGCAGAATCAGTTTCTGAAGCAGGGGAGCCACACCCATGGAGGCCGGAAGGGGGATCATTCTAAAATGGTTTTATCTTTTGTGTGTAAAGCCTACTCTATTGACGCACTGACTTTTCAGTCATATTCTGGTTTTTGAGTTTGATTACTTTTTTTTCCCCTTGGGGTCTTCTTCCTGTCAATTCAGCAACTGACCAGAAGGTTACAGGTTACTTCTGAAAGTGACGGGCTAATACATTGGTTTAGTATGGGCAGGCAAAGCAAGCTGCCACACCCAGCTTAGCCAGTGTACTTGCAGGCCTGACTGGCAGCCTTCCTAAGCAGAGGCTGCCCCGTTGGATGTGGTTTGGTGACATGGTCTTGTGTATTGTAGACTTCCTAAAATTAACAAGCACTTGTGGTCAAAGCCGGACTTAAAGCCGGATCTGCACCAGCGATAGTCTGATGTACCTGTTGTCCATTAGGAATAACAGTAGCCATGATTGTGGATGCAAGCAGTTGTACTAAGATCAGGCATGCATTTTCTTTTCTTTGGGGGTGGGGTGGTCTCATAATTACTGGGTGAGGTTCTTTGGCCTGTGTTTTGGAGGTCAGCCTAGATGATCTAATGGTCCCTTCTGGCCTTAAGATCTATGAAATAATGCCAAGGCACTAAGATTTTGAAAAGCAATGACCTCAAACTGCTCCCATTGAAGTCAGTGATAAAACTTCAGTTGATTTCAGTGGAAGCGGAGTTAAGCCAACACTGAGCATTTATGAAAATCCCTCCCTTAATTTCTAAAGAGGGTAGATTGTTATAAATTGCTAAAATCTGCATGTAAATAGAAAGTAAATATAAAAATGGCCTCTGTTCCTATGCTGCTGCTGTGGACATTGTGGAAATCTTGCATGTAGAGTAGTTACGTCATTAACTAAAGCCTCCTTTACCACATGAGAAAGAGGGATGATGCATAGCTGTAAACTGGGGTGGTAGATGGTCTTATACTGTAGTCCTAAGACTGGGAGTCAGGAGGAGACAACACAGTGAATCTGTAGGCTCTGAGGCAAGTCACATACGCTCTCTGTGCCTTTTGTTTCCCCATCTATAAAGTAGGGCTAATGCTTACCTGCCTTGCAGGTGGGGTGTAGGGCTGCATGTATTAATGGTCTTAAAAAAATTGTCCTTGGATAGAATAAACTAAAGCTATATTAATTATATGACTTTACCATGGTGGTGTTTGTTTTTTACATTTCCATGTTACCTTTTTTGCTTCATTTAAACTTGATTAACAAGTGACACCTCTTTGCCCTTGAAATGCATTCAGCAGAGTGATATTCAGTTTCTACATTTGGACACTATTCAATTTGCAGTTCCCAAGGAGAACTGAATTAGGTTTTATTAGTAAATTGGGCCCATAACATTGTAGCCAGGTTTTATTAGTTTATCACACATCAGCATTAGCAAATTGTAAATCCCACTCAAATGAACAAGAAAAAGGCCTTAAAGAGAGGCCCAGAACCAGTGAAGTTTCTGGAGTAAAAGGTATTTATCCTGGAAAAATACTCTAGTGTTAACATTAAAGTCAAATACATATTTAACATATTCTAGTATAAGATCGGCTGAGTGGGATCACGAGGCCGCACTAAGTTTGACACATTTTCATATTTCCTTAGGTCTGACTGGGTATTGTAAATTTGTGACATTAACAGCTAGCCTGTTCCTAGAAGCACCAGCAAGGGACTTGGTCCATTGTTGGGATTCTGAGTGTGTCTCATGAAAGGTTAATGGAAAGACTCCCGTTGATTTCAGTGGATATTGAATTGTACTCAGTGTGACAATTCAGGCTATCTTGGATTTATGAAGGGGATCTTTCAGATGTGGCATCTAGTGTGATCTTGTTATATTGTCAATGTAGTAGGCTTCTGATTTAGATTTTAGAGCCTGTCTATGAAGCTAAAGTTAGTCATTGATAGAAATTGGTAATAGTGCCCTGATCATGTTATAACACAGTTTGCTCTCACCTGTATGGATAGGACCAAACCATGTTATTACAGTGTGGATGTTTTTACAGCCTTTTAAAGACCAGAGCCCTGATCCTACAAGAATCTTTGCATGAGTCAGTGGGGCTCCCCAAGGGCCCAGGGGTCTGACCATACAGAGCTCGTTGCAGGATCAGGTCCCCAGTACTGACTCTAGTTTGGTGCTATCCAAACAAGAAAGAACCAACTCAGTGGTGTCCTAATGCAGTGAAATTTCCTGTGTAGACAAGCACTTAGGAAAGGTCAGAAGGGGCCATTAGATCATCTAGTCTGACCTCAAAAGCACAGGTGCCACCTTATTACACAGTCATTGCACCTAAGAGCTGATTGTCTAGAGAGAGGCAGACAAAAGGTGGAAGGGGAAAGAGGCAAAGAGAAGTGAAGTAACTGATCCAAGGGTATGTCTACACTACGAAATTAGATCGAATTAATAGAAGCCGGTTTTATAGAAATCGGTTGTATACAGCCGATTGTGTGTGTCCCCACATAAAATGCTCTAAGTGCTCTAGTCGGCGGACCGCATCCACAGTACCGAGGCTAGCGTCGACTTCCGGAGCATTGCACTATGGGTAGCTATCCCACAGTTCCCGCAGTCTCCGCCGCCCATTGGAATTCTGGGTTGAGATTCCAATGCCCGAATGATGCAAAACAGTGTCGCGGGGGGTTCTGGGTACATGTCGTCAGGCCCCTCCCCCTCCGTCAGAGCAACGGCAGACAATAGATTCGCGCCTTTTTACCTGGGTTACCTGTGCAGACAACATACCACGGCAAGCATGGAGCCTGCTCAGCTCAGCTCACCGTCACCATATGTCATCTGGGTGCCGGCAGCCGTGGGACTGCTTTGCTACACAGCAGCAGCAGCTAACTGCCTTTTGGCGGTAGACGGTGCAGCATGACTGGTAGCCTTCATTGGCGATCTGGGTGCCGGCAGCCGTGGGGCTGGCAGCCGTGGGGCTGCATTGCACCAGCCCCCTTGCCTTTTGGCAGTAGATGGTTTATTACGACTGGTAACCGTCCTCGTCGTACAGCAGTGGCTGTCAATCATGGGCACCTGGGCAGACATGCTCAGTCCTATGGAACTGTCTTGATGATGATGGTTATCAGTCGTAGTATGCCATTTTCTGCCACGCGCCCTGTTGGCTCATCGCACGTTAGCTGAGTCTTCCCTGAGCAGCAGATCGTGCAATAGGCCTGAAGGCTAACTGCCAAGCGCCCAGAAAATGCCGAGGGCTATCAGTCATGCTGCACCGTCGTCTTAAGATGTAAAAAATAGATTTGTTCTGTATTCATTTCCTTCCCCCCTCCCTCCGTCAAATCAACGGCCTGCTAAACCCAGGCTTTTGAGTTAAATCTCTGGGGGGGGGCCATTCTGTGTGACAGTTGTTTGTGTTTCTCCCTGATGCAAAGCCACCTTTCTTGATTTTAATTCCCTGTACCTGTACGCCATGTCGTCACTCGCCCCTCCCTCCCTCCCTCCCTCCTTCCCCTGATCCGTCAGATACTAGTTTCGCGCCTTTTTTCAGACCAGACGCCATAGCTAGCACTGGGATCATGGAGCCCGCTCAGATCACCGCGGCAATTATGAGCACTATGAACACCACGCGCATTGTCCTGGAGTATATGCAGAGCCAGGACATGCCAAAGCAAAACCAGGACCAGGCGAGGAGGAGGCGATTGCAGCACGGCGACGAGAGTGATGAGGAAATGGACATGGACCTAGACCTCTCACAAGGCACAGGCCCCAGCAATGTGGAAATCATGGTGTTCCTGGGGCAGGTTGATGCCGTGGAACGCCGATTCTGGGCCCGGGAAACAAGCACAGACTGGTGGGACCGCATCGTGCTGCAGGTGTGGGACGATTCCCAGTGGCTGCGAAACTTTCGCATGCGTAAGGGCACTTTCATGGAACTTTGTGACTTGCTGTCCCCTGCCCTGAAGCGCCAGAATACCAGGATGAGAGCAGCCCTCACAGTTGAGAAGCGAGTGGCGATAGCCCTGTGGAAGCTTGCAACGCCAGACAGCTACCGGTCAGTCGGGAATCAATTTGGAGTGGGCAAATCTACTGTGGGGGCTGCTGTGATCCAAGTTGCCAGGGCAATGAGAGACCTGGTGATATCAAGGGTAGTGACTCTGGGAAACGTGCAGGCCATAGTGGATGGCTTCGCTGCAATGGGATTCCCAAACTGTGGTGGGGCGATAGACGGAACCCATATCCCTATCTTGGCACCGGAGCACCAAGCCACCGAGTACATAAATCGCAAGGGGTACTTCTCAATGCTGCTGCAAGCCCTGGTGGATCACAAGGGACATTTCACCAACATCAACGTGGGCTGGCCGGGAAGGGTACATGATGCTCGCGTCTTCAGGCACTCTGTTCTGTTTCGAAAGCTGGAGGAAGGGACTTTCTTCCCGGACCAGAAAATAACCGTTGGGGATGTTGAAATGCCTATCGTGATCCTTGGGGACCCAGCCTACCCCTTAATGCCATGGCTCATGAAGCCGTACACAGGCAGCCTGGACAGGAGTCAGGACCTGTTCAACTACAGGCTGAGCAAGTGCCGAATGGTGGTGGAATGTGCATTTGGGCGTTTAAAAGCGCGCTGGCGCAGCTTACTGACTCGCTCAGACCTTAGCGAAAAGAATATCCCCATTGTTATTGCTGCTTGCTGTGCGCTCCACAATATCTGTGAGAGTAAGGGGGAGACATTTATGGCGGGGTGGGAGGTTGAGGCAAATCCCCTGGCCGCTGATTACGCGCAGCCAGACACCAGGGCGGTTAGAGGAGCACAGCAGGGCGCGGTGCGCATCAGAGAAGCTTTGAAAACGAGTTTTGTGACTGGCCAGGCTACGGTGTGAAACTTCTGTTTGTTTCTCCTTGATGAACCCTCCGCCCCTCCCTCCCCCCGGTTCACTCTACTTCCCTGTAAGCCAACTACCCCACCCTCCTCTACCCTCCCCCCTTCGAGCACCACTTGCAGAGGCAATAAAGTCATTGTTACTTCACATTCATGCATTCTTTATTAATTCATCACACAACTAGGGGGATAATTGCAAAGGTAGCCCGGGATGGGTGGGGGAGGAGGGAAGGAAAAGGACACACTGCAGTTTAAAACTTTAAAACTTTAACACTTATTGCTCGGGAAATCATCTGGGGTGGAGTGACTGGGTGGCCGGAGGCCCCCCCCACCGTGTTCTTGGGCATCTGGGTGAGGAGGCAATGGGACTTGGGGAGGAGGGCTGTTGGTTACACAGGGGCTGTAGCGGTGGTCTGTGCTCCTGCTGCCTTTCCTGCAGCTCAACCATACGCTGGAGCATATCAGTTTGATGCTCCAGCAGCCGGAGCATCGACTCTTGCCTTCTGTGTGCAAGCTGACGCCACCTCTCATCTTCAGCCCGCGATTCAGCACGCCACCTCTCCTCTTCAGCCCGCGATTCAGCACGCCACCTCTCCTCTCGCTCATATTGGGCTTTTCTATAATCAGTCATTGACTGCCTCCACGCATTCTGCTGTGCTCTGTCAGCGTGGGAGGCAGTCTGTAGTTCTGTAAACATTTCATCACACGTCCTTCGCTTCCGCTTTCGAATATTCACTAGCCTCTGTGAAGGAGAAAGATTTGCAGCTGGTGGAGGAGAAGGGAGAGGTGGTTAAAAAAGATACATTTTAGAGAACAATGGGTACACTCTTTCACATTAAATTTTGCTGTTCACATCACACAGCACATGTGCTTTCGTTACAAGGTCGCATTTTTCCTCTTATATTGAGGGCCTGCCGGTTTGGTGTGAGAGATCACTCACGCAGTGCCAGGCCACAGATTTCAGCTTGCAAGCAGCCATGGTAAGACAGTCTTTTGGCTTTTTTAACCTTGTTAACATGTGGGGATGGTTTAAAACAGTACTGCTCTCATTAACCATACCAAGCACCCGTTGGGTTGGCCATTTAAAATGGGTTTGCAATGTAAAAGGAGGGGCTGCGGTTTCAGGGTTAACGTGCAGCACAAACCCAACTAATTCCCCTCCCCCACACACCCAATTCTCTGGGATGATCACTTCACCCCTCCCCCCCACCGCGTGGCTAACAGCGGGGAATATTTCTGTTCAGCAGAGCAGGAAGGGGCACCTCTGAATGTCCCCTTAATAAAATTGCCCCATTTCAGCCAGGTGACCGTGAATGATATCACTCTCCTGAGGATAACAAAGAGCGATAAGGAATGGATGTTGTCTGCATGCCAGCAAACACCGGGACCATACGCTGCCACGCTGTTATGCAATGATTCCAGACTACGTGCTACTGGCCTGGTGTAGTAAAGTGTCCTACCATGGCGGATGGGATAAGGCAGCCCTCCCCAGAAACCTTTTGCAAAGGCTTTGGGAGTACATGAAGGAGAGCTTTCTGGAGATGTCCCTGGAGGATTTCCGCTCCATCCCCATACACGTTAACACACTTTTCCAGTAGCTGTACTGGCCGCAATTGCCAGGGCAAATTAATCATTAATCATTAAACACGCTTGCTTTTAAACCATGTGTAATATTTACAAAGGTACACTCACCAGAGGTCCCCTGTGTGCCCACAGGGTCTTGGGTGAGTTCGGGGGTTACTGGTTCCAGGTCCAGGGTGATAAACATATCCTGGCTGTTGGGGAAACCGGTTTCTCCGCTTCCTTGCTGCTGTGAGCTATTTACATTATCTTCATCCTCATCTTCCTCGTACCCCGAACCCGCTTCCCTGTGTGTTTCTCCAGTGAGGGACTCATAGCACACGGTTGGGGTAGTGGTGGCTGCACCCCCTAGAATGGCATGCAGCTCCGCGTAGAAGCGGCATGTTTGCGGCTCAGCCCCGGACCTTCTGTTTGCTTCTCTGGCTTTTGGTAGGCTTGCCTTAGCTCCTTAATTTTCACGCGGCACTGCTGTGCGTCCCTGTTATGGCCTCTGTCCTTCATGGCCTTGGAGACCTTTTCTAATATTTTGCCATTTCGTTTACTGCTTCGGAGTTCGGCCAGCACTGATTCATCTCCCCATATGGCGAGCAGATCCCGTACCTCCCGTTCTGTCCATGCTGGAGCTCTTTTGCGATCCTGGGACTCCATCACGGTTACCTGTGCTGATGAGCTCTGCGTGGTCACCTGTACTCTCCACGCTCAGCAAACAGGAAATGAAATTCAAACATTCGCGGGGCTTTTCCTGTCTACCTGGCCAGTGTATCTGAGTTGAGAGTGCTGTCCAGAGCGGTCACAATGAAGCACTGTGGGATAGCTCCCGGAGGCCAATAACGTCGAATTCCGTCCACACTAACCCAATTCCGACCCCCTAAGGCCGATTTTATCGCTAATCCCCTCGTCGGAGGTGGAGTAAAGAAACCGGTTTAAAGGGCCCTTTAAGTCGAAAGAAAGGGCTTCGTCGTGTGAACGTGTCCAGGCTTAATTCGATTTAACGCGGCTAAAGTCGACCTAAACTCGTAGTGTAGACCAGGCCCAAGTCTGTGTGGTGGGGCCTGGAATACAACCCAGGACTCCTGACGCCTAGTTCAGTGCCCTATCTGCTGGACCACACTGTATGGCCCATAATCGTGCGGGGTCATATTGCAATTGTTTTATGTGTTTTGTTTATTACTCTGAATAATTTGAGTAGCATTGTAATAAATGAAATAGCTTGGTCATGAATATTGTAATTTGTAATCTTTTCAGCGAGATGCAGATTCCATTTGGGAAGAGACTTGGCATTGAGCTTTTAATCCATTTCAGCTCTTAGATCAATGGATTGTTTGGGCCAGTTATGACTTGTGGTGGCTCTTAACTGTTTTCAGTTACTACTTAGTCTACTGTATTCCACCTACATTCTGACTGACTTAACCAATAAGATTTAGTTGTCTATTAATAATTTGAAAGAATATCAGAACACTGTAGCAGTAAGATCAAGTCCCTTGGAATGTCTTACAGCCCTCCCCAAATCTGGGTCTGTCTCTTTTGAAATGTAGCATTAATTAATTCCCACGTTCTGTCTGCTGCTCATAGCCCTTCCAGATGTGCTGCAAGGAATAGACTGGCTCCTGGGTTACAAGCCATCTGGGTTCTGTAAACTGATTTGCACTTACATTAAACAATAAGTGAACAGAATGTGGAAGAGTTATTAAAGCAAATGTACATTGCCTATAAATCTCCAAGTAAAATATTAAAATGTAGTAAATAAAACTGGAATGTGCAAATGAAGACCTGCCTGGTTTTAATGAGTTTAGCTCTGACCTTCATTTTCACCAAAAGAAAAGAATTTCTTAGTTTTATTTTTCTCCTTTTAAAAAAAAAATCAAACTGCTTACAGAAGTATCTGAGACAAAACCAAGGAAATATAATGTTCTAAACTTGACTAGTCCAAACCACTCGAGCTGCTGTGACAGCTCATAAAATTGAGAGTAGTTCTTAACTGGACTCTGTTTTACATTGCCAGAGTGAATTTTCCTAGCAGGAAGTAGCCAGAAGGTTTATTTAGTTTCCAGACTGTGGCTTTGATCTCTCTTTTCTGTCACTACTCAGGTTACATAGCCCTTTTTCACTGCAGTAAATCTGCAACAGTTAATGAGAATAAAATTTCCTCCTTCTCACTGATCGCATGCTGTTAAATGCCAAACCACAGCCAGCAGCATATTTGCAGAACTCAGCTGCACTGTACAAAAACAGTACAATCAGTTTAATCTTGTTGTCTTTGTAATTCATTTTATTGAGCTTTCCTTTTTTAAGTGACCTATTTTACCAAGACAAGTGGTTGCAAGGCCAGACCTGGAAGAAAGATTTAAAACTGTAATAAACCAAAGGGGGTTTTGGGTGTTATGTGCAAGCATGCTCGCAGGATTAAAAATTAAAATTTAGGCCTAAAAAGCCCAGCCTTTTTGTGCAGTAAGTTAGTAAGGATATTTCTTCAAGGTTACAGCGCATGTTCAGTGCATGATATTCAAATTCACATACCAAATTAATTATATTTCAGTTTTCGACAGAATTTTATTGGTAGTAGAATTTTACTACTGGAGTTTGTTTTGCCAACCTTGAGGTATTCAAATGTGAGCCAGGCCCCAAGATAGTGATATTAGTTTTTAGATACCATGAGATTTTTAAATTAATAAATTTGGATTTCTTTTTATTTGTCTTCTGGGGTTACTATTTTCAAGGCTTTCTGCACAATCATGAGAATGAGAAACCTTTTTATGTATTTAAAGCTGAGATTCCTGCATAATAAAGATCCAGGGCCCTGGAGTCAAGAAAAAATTCCATGTGTGCACATCTCATCCTTGATACGTTCCCTTAAAAAGCATTCAGAATAGGGATAACTTCTGGACGAGCAAAGTTTGGTGTCAATTATTCATTTAAACTACACTAAAATTTTGGATGACTTGGGTCAGACTTTGTTGGAGCCTGCCCTGGTGTGTAGCCAGTAGAATTTGGTCCGTGATCTGTATGATCAATAACGTTCTCACAGTATTTGCTGCATGCTCCAAATACTGAATACTACAAATCCCATGGTAATGGTTACGTACAGAAAGCAGTTTTTAAAGCTCTTCTTCACATGCAGTGTAAGTCAAAGCAAAACTGACTGTTTTTTTCAGCATTTTTCTGGGCTTTCGATTGTCTTCCAATCTTTTCATGCCATGTTTTGTCATGCTGTAGCAGGGCTCATGTGATAGGAAAGACTAATTGTGATGTACTGGTTAGCTAGCAAGGAGCCCCTGGCACCAGGCTGCCAGCTCCTTGGTGCTGACAACTGGGGACAACACTGTTAGCTAGGGACATGATGGCATTATTCTCTTAGGGAGCCATTTTCAAAACATATCTGGGGAGAATTGCTTTTTTTTCTCCACTCACTTTTCAGCATAGCTCTGATCCTGGGGCATCAGCTGTGTCTGGTCCCTGGGAGTTGCAGTAAATGTGTAAATGAGATGGGAGTTCAGAATACACCAACTGCACAACAGGGATAGCTTCCTGACAGTGAAAATTGCATTCCCAGAACCTTTCCTACCAAGAGCACATCTTGCTCAGGGCATCTTGTGCATAATCCAGCACATGTGGTGAGAAGCATGTGGAAAATGGAAGAGCTAGTCAAAAGTAAAACTTTGAATTAAAAACTTGAGCCAGATTCCGTGTTCTACCCAACAGCATAGTTCCACTAACGTACAGGGAGCTACACTCATTTACACTAGCTGAGGATCTCACCCTTTGTTTCCCTGAGGCTGCCGTACTGAGCATAAAACTGCCATTAGTGGAGTCCATTGAGATGGTCAGACCAGCTGTAATACTAGTTTAATATTGGGATATGAACTTCACCCATTTTCAGTATTGATATGAAATATTTTGGCCTATCCTTAGCCATTTTGGGGAACTCCCCCCTTGCTTCTCATGTTTTTTGTCCTACTGTTTTATTAGTTTTAGAAATGGATACCTCTGCTTGGTGGGATGACGGTTCTCGGAGCCAACTGGAAGGGGAGCATTTTCTGTGGAGTGGAGCTCAGACTTGAAAGTCAGAGCTCTTGGATTCTGTTATAGCTTTGACTCAGTTTGTGACCTTTGTAGATCATTTAGCTTCTGAACCAGTTTCCCAGTCTGTAAAATGGGTGTAATGCTCACTTATCACAAGGGGGAACTGTGAGGCTTGTGAAGTAATTTTTGTAAAATACTTTTGTAATCCTCAAATGAAAGTGGTTGTAGATTTGCTCAGGCATTATTGTGCTTGGTGCCAGATTACTCTGTGTATTTAGCCAATATTTGTGAATACATTGGTTCTTTTGAATTTTGTTGACTGTCCTTTTGCATGATGGTAAATTGTTGTTGTTTAGTCTTTCTGGTGTTTAAAAATATTACAGCAGGATCAGATTGGGGTTTTCAAATCTACCTTGGGCTGATCTATTTTAGGTACTTATTGTCTCTCCATTACTATAGTATCCGAGCGCCTCACAGGCCTTGTCTACACTGGCAAGTTTCTGCGCAGTAAAGCAACTTTCTGCGTTGTAACTCCTGAGGGGTACACACTGCCAAGCCACTTAGTGCGCAGAAACTGCACAGTTGCAGTGCTGTAAAAAAAACCACCCCGACGAGAGGCGAACAGCTTTCTGTGCCAGGGCTACAGCACCACGGACACCATGGTCGATTACAGCGCTGCGATTGGCCTCCGGGAGGTGTCCCACAATGCCTGTTCTTGCCTCTCTGGTCATTGGTTTGAACTCTGTTGCCCTGTCCTCAGGTGACCAACTGTCATCCCCACCCCGTAAATTCCTTGGGAATTTTGAAAGTCCCCTTCCTGTTTGCTTGATGACACGTGCACTGGTCTCAGTGCATCTTTCCAGGTTGCCATGTCTGCTCCAAACAGGCGATTCCCCACTTGGAGCAATGCTGAGCTGCTGGACCTCATCAGCATTTGTGGAGAGGAGGCTGTCCAGTCCCAACTGTGCTCCAGCCATAGGAATTATGATACCTACGGACAGATTTCATGATGCATCACAGAAAGGGGCCATGACCGGGACACATTGCAGTGCAGGGTCACAGTGAAGGAGCTGCGGAACACCTACCACAAGGCACGGGAGGCAAACTGCCGCTCCAGTGCTGCGCCCACGAACTGCCGGTTCTACAAAGAGCTGGACGCGATACTTGGTGGCAACTCCACCTCCACTGTGAAGTCCTCTGTGGATACTTCATCGGCTCACGTGCCAGTCGAGAGTGGACTGAGCCAGGAGGAGGAAATCTTGGACGAGGCTGTGGAGAGGGAGGGGGACTCGGAGGCCGAGGACGACTCGGAGGCCAGAGAGACATGCAGCCAGGAGCTCTTCTCTACCCTGGAGGAGGCTAGCCAGTTACAGCTGTCAGATCTTGGCAAAGCGCAAACAGGAGAGGAGGCCCCTGGTAAGTGGCTTTGATTTTGTGAATCACTGAAGCAAGTTGTTGGGGACAGGACGGTTGCAGAAAGTAGGCTTGTGTCTGTATGACGAACGTACCACCACATACCTAGTCTGAGCAGTGGAACAGGATGTTGATTGACTCCCTCACTTACAGGAATCTGCCTCAGAAATCTCCAGGAAACGCTCATGCTGATACTGGGCAATCCACTGCTGTAGGTTCTTTGGCAGAGCTGCTTTGTTTCTTGCCCCATTAAGGGAACTTCCCCACGCCACTCTGCCGTCTCTGGGCGTGGGGAACCATTGCTGCACACGGGCGAGCCGCATAACGGCCAGGGAGGAAACCACAGTCTTGGAGAAGACCCTCCCTTGATTCCCTGCTCACCCTCAGCAGCGAGATATCTTCCATAATGATCACATCCTGTCCCCCCCCTACAGTGCTGTCTCTCCCCAAGAGCCATGTGCCCAGTGTACAGTAAGGTCTGGGAACACTGATTTCCCCTGCCCCTGTGGCTACTCACCATTTTGGGGGTCTTGTGGCTCATGTGTGTTTGCTTGGGGTCAGCCAGTTAGTGACAGGTATGTGAATAGTGGCTGTGTTTAAAATCACTGAATCAGTGGTCTGTGTGTTGCAAACAATACTGCTTCTGTAAAATGTTTCGTTTTGGCTTCACAGATATGACTTTAGGAGCCCAGCCTCCCTCTTTGTTATCGCCGGCTGAACGGCTGCACAGAATTAGAAAGCGGCCACGAAGAATTAGGGACGACTTGCTGCTTGAGGTCATGATGCACTCCGCGGCCGAAAAACAGGAATTGAAGGAGTGGCAGGACAGCAAAAAGAGGGACCGAAAGGAGAACGCAGCATGCCAGAATGAAGCCACGGAGTGGCTCTTAAATGTTATGGAGCACAAAGTGGACACAATTTTTTAATAAAAGAATTGTTTTGATTTGAAAGCCATCTTTATTCTATTAATTGAAAGCAAACAGAGCCCTGCAAAGCAACAGGTAATTTTCTTAAACCTTCATAGTGCATCATCTGCACCTAGCATTACAAGCTCTGCACTCCTGAGCATAGCAACAAATATTAGTGGCTTTCAGCTTCAAATATCTGCCTCAAGGCATCCCTGATGCTTATGGCCCCACGCTGCACCCCTCTAATAGCCCTGGTCTCTTCAAATTCAGCCTCCAGGCGCTGAGCCTCAGTGGTCCACCCCTGAGTGAAGCTTTCACCCTTCCCTTCATAAATATTATGGAGCATACAGCCCGCAGCTATAAGCATAGGAATATTGTCAATGGCCAGGTCCAGCCTCCCATATAGGCAGCACCAACGGGCCTTTAAACGGCCAAAAGCACACTCAATAGTCATTCTGCACTTGCTCAGCCTGTTGTTGAACCGCTCCTTGCTTCTGTCAAGGTGCCCCATGTATGGCTTCATAAGCCACGGCATTAAGGGGTAAGCGGGGTCTCCCAGGATCACAGTGGGCATTTTGACTTCCCCTATGGTGATATTCTGGCCCGGGAAGAAAGTTCCTGCTTGCAGCTTCCTGAACAGGCCAGTGTTCCAAAAGATGTGTGCGTCATGCACCTTTCCGGACCAGCCTGCGTTAATATCCGTGAAATGCCCACGGTGATCCACAGGTGCCTGGAGAACCATAGAGAAATACCCCTGCTGATTAATGTGGCTAGGTGGTCTGGTGCCAGAATTGGAATATGCGTGCCATCTATCACCCCTCTGCAGTTAGGGAATCCCATTTGTGTAAAGCCATCCAAAATGTCATGAATGTTGCCCAGAGTCACGGTCTTTCGGAGCAGGATGTGATTAATGGCCCTGCAGTCTTCCATCAACACGAGTCCAATGGTCGACTTTCCCACTCCGAACTGGTTAGCGACCGACTGGTAGCAGTCTAGAGTAGCCAGCTTCCACAGTGCAATCGCCACGCGCCTCTCCAAAGGCAGGGCAGCTCTCATTCTCATTTGCTTGCACCGCAGGGCTGGAGCAAGCTCATCACACAGTCCCATAAATGTGGCTTTTTCTTCATCAGAAAGTTCTGCAGCCACTGCTCGTCATCCCAGACGTGCATGATGATGTGATCCCACCACTCAATGCTTGTTTCCTGAGCCCAAAAGCGGCATTCCACTGTGGTCAGCACCTCTGTGAATGCCACAAGCAATCTCATGTCGTAGCTACTACGTGTGGCGAGATCAATGTTGCACTCCTCTTGCCTTTGTAATTTAAGGAATAACTCCACTGCCACTCAAGACGTGTTAGTCAGAGCGATACTGGTCAACAGTGCGGGATCCATTCCTGCAGACTGAAGAGGCAGAGCGTGCAGTACACAAACAGTTAAAGATGGCGCCAAATGTGGATGGGAGCACAGGGATTGCTGGGATGCGAAGCAATGCATCACAGGGCATTGGGATAGGACCCAGGATGCTCCGTGACCCACTCCACCTTCCCACAACTCTTAGCAGCAGAACAGGAAGAGGTGCTCTGTGGGATAGCTGCCCATAGTACACCGCTCCGAATACCGCTGCAAGTGTGAACATGTTATTGCGCCGGCAGCTGACAGTATGAACAAACAACAATGATTTCCCTTCAGCGCTCTCTGAGCGGCGCTGTAACTTTGCCAGTGTAGACTACCCACAGTCTTCAATGTATTTATCCTCAGAGCACCCCTGTGTGGTAGGGAAAGTGCTGTTCTCTCCATTGTGCAGATGGGGGCACGTAGGCACGGAGAGTCTAATGACTTGCCCAAGGTCACTTGGAATCAGTATCAGAGCAGGGAATTTATACTGGGTCTCCCAAGTCCCAGGCTACCCCCTCACCACTGAACCATCTTCCATCACTCAGCAGAGATAATAGGCTATGCTACTTTTCAACAAGACATACTGGGTTCTGAATTTCTTAATTCAGAGCTTTTGTTTTAAGACCATTCAGTTGTGAAACATTTAAGAATCACTTCTCAGCAGTGAACTCTAGAGCTCTTTTCCCTGGATACGTAGCTGGACTTGGATGTCGCAGACAATGCTCATTTTTCCACAGTTCTCAGATTTTGCTGTTGGCCTATAATTAAATGGCTGGAACAAGAGAATTTTGTTAAGATGCTCTTGGACTTTTTGCCAAATGGCATCTGGAAACTCCATTTAATCCAGTGTTGTGAAAGCCGGACATATGGCCTCCTTGGGGTTAACCTGTTTTAATGAGTGACAGGAATAGGTTTGATAGGTTTCTCTGATGCGCCTCCTCCGTTCAAAGGTTAGTCGGCCAAATCTAATGGTCTCATACCTCCCACTCTACTCCACTGAAGTCAGTTGTTTTGCTTAGGGCATAAAGTCAGCCCTGTATTAGGTCAATACATGAAACTTAAATCTGTGCTTTCTAAAGTGTGCCCAAGTGTGGAAGGGATTCTGTCACATGGTAAATAGCTTGGTGAGGTATTAGTTATGGGTTCTGTCTGGTTGCTTTACACAGCATCTTTCTCTTTTGGCTGATTTAACAATTAGGGCTGACGACATTAACCATATTTAAAGAGAGTTCATACTAAGTTCTGGGTCTGCTCTTCAAAGCCACATGATCAGGATTTTTAGCCAGTTGATTCTGCCTAGTTATAAACCCTTCCCTCAATACCTTCCACCCTGAGTATGCACCTAAAAAGGGGGCCACAAAAAGCTGCCGAATATTCAATGCAATTCGTCCTTCTCTGAGAAAATAAATTAGCATAGTGTAATAAAATCTTTCTGGCTGGTGACAGATCTTTATTAGAGTGATTTCTTACAGTCAGTTTGTGGATTTTTTTTTCAGCAGGCAACACAATATAACGTTTCAGTAATTAAAATGGCTCTTCCAGGGCCATTGTGACTAGCATGGTGTCATTCATGAGCCCATTACATTCACACAGGCACAGGTCTGCACTCTTTTCTCTGGCAGCACAGGCATGATCTAATTAGGATTTGTTGTAGCTTGTCTTGGCGAAAAGGGGGAGAATAACAGGTAATGCTGCAGAGTTTTGTGTGAATCTGTGCCTGTCAATCAGGATTGCAGTACCACTAGAGAGAGCTAATAAAACATTTCTGTTTAATGGCCTGATCATTCACTTCCTCCAGCTGAGACTTCCCAACCATGCTCTGGCAGCTTGGCCCAAGAAGTCCAGCCCAGCAGCTCACTGATGCTTTCAGAACTGACAGGTTTCAGAGTATTAGCCGTGTTAGTCTGTATCCGCAAAAAGAACAGGAGTATTTGTGGCACCTTAGAGACTAACAAATTTATTTGAGCATAAGCTTTCGTGGACTATAGCCCACTTCATCGGATGCATAGAATGGAACATATAGTAAGAAATATATATACATACAGAGAACATGAAAAGGTGGAAGTAGCCAAACCAACTGTAAGAGGCTAATTAATTAAAATGAGGTATCAGCAGGAGGGGAAAAAAACTTTTGTAGTGATCATCAAGATGGCCCATTTTAGACAGTTGACAGGAAGGTGTGAGGATACTTAACATGGGGAAATAGATTCAAATTCATGTTCTCTGTATGTATATATATTTCTTACTATATGTTCCATTCTGTGCATCTGATGAAGTGGGCTAAAGCCCACGAAAGCTTATGCTCAAATAAATGTGTTAGTCTCTAAGGTGCCACAAGTACTCCTGTTCTTTTTTTAGAACTGAGTGTATTTTCACACAATCCCCATCAACACATGCATGCACACATTGCTATGACTGCTAACGTATGTCAGTTACATTAGTGGTCTCTTTGATCCACTGTATTGTATCCAGAAGGAGTTTTGATCTGGAAAATGGATGAACCGCATCTATGACTAGCTAAACTCCAGGCTGTCTGCTCTATCTTGTAACATTGGAGAAGTAATGTCAATTGAAGCTTTGGTCGCTTGTTCGAGGTGGCGGCAACAGGGGTGTCTCGTACCCCTGACTTCAGTGGGTAACACCAAAATGAGGTGTGTGCAGAGGCTCTGATCACCCCCTCCACCATGGAACAGGTATTGTACTCTGGACACTTGGAGAGTTACAACTTGTGGAGTTCCCAAGAGTGTACCAGAGAGGGGGTTTCTCTCCAGGAATTGGACAAGGTTGTGGCATTTGGAATATGTGCGCACTGGGGACCCGCAATATTTGAGTGGGGTCCTCCAGACTCCTAGCTTACTGCTCTTTCAGGACCCCTGCTGCCATTGGTTAGCTGCCACCTCAGTGTGCTGCCTCTGAGGGAGGAGATAGGGGGCTGGTTAGTGTCATGTCATTGAAATCATCGGTATTACAGCAGCATAAAAGTGGTGAGTCAGGCCCAGGTTGAGCATCGGTGGGATATCTGTAATAGACTTCATTCACTTCAATGGGGAACACTGCAAGTTTGGGGGCAAAGTAGGAGCATAAGATGGGACTCTGTCCTGCCCCCAAAGTGAGTAGAGTCTAAGCCACACACATTTACATGGGGGACCTCCGTGGGATCTGGTGGCAGGGGAGGAGGGTAATGCTGCTTGAGTTTCTCTTCTACCTCCCTCACTACAGCCCTCTGTCCTACCCATTCATGCAGAAAAGTAGGGGAGATGATGTGGCTCCTTATTATAGGTGGGGCTGATAGTGCAGCCTATTCTTATGGTTGCTTGTCACTTCCCATTATAAGACCCTGTCTTCAGTGGCTTATAACTTTGCCAGAATTTCTCTTTGGGCCGAAATTTTCCATGCTGGGTGTCTGCCTCAGGCTGAATGTTTTTTGAAAACTTCGGCCAAAATGATTTAGTCATTTCTGAGAACAAGACTAAATAAAAATGTTGTTTTGCCCATGTTGAAATAAATTCTGGTGACCTTTTCTTTAAAGAGCTCTAGCACCCCCATGCTTTGGAGCAGGGATTTCAAATTAGCAGTGTGGGGAGGCCCTTTGTGTCAGGGATATGCGTTTTATTGTCCCTGTGAAAACCCACTCTAATCTGGCCAAGTTATAAACCTTTGAAAAATTACAAATGGTAATTGCAGTTCACACAAATTCAGTGTAGAGATTGGGACAGATTTTAATGGCTAAATTACCTGAAGAGTCTGTTCACACTGAGCATAGAATCGTAGGACTGGAAGGGACTTCGAGAGGTCATCTAGTCCAGTCACCTGCACACATGGCAGGACTAAGTATTATCCAGGCCATCCTTGATAGGTGTTTGTCTAACCCGCTCTTTAAAATTTCCAATGATGGAGATTCCACCACCTTCCTAGACCATTTATTCCAGTGCTTAACCACCCTGACAGGAAGTTTTCCTAATGTCCAACCTGAACTGCCCTTGCTGCAATTTAACCCTGTTGCTTCTTATCCTATCCTCAGAGGTTGAAGAGAACAGTTTTTTTCCTTCTTCTTGTAACAACCTTTTATATACTTGAAAACTGTTATCATGTCCCCTGTCAGTCTTCTCTTCTCCAAACTAAACAAACCCATTTTTTTTCAATCTTCCCTCTTAGGTCATGTTTTCTCTACCTTTAATCATTTTTGTTGCTCTTCTCTGGACTTTCTCCAATTTGTCCACATCTTTCCTGACATGTGGTGCCCAGAACTGGACACAATACTCCAGTTGAGGCCTAATCAGCATGGAATAGAGAATTACCTCTTATGTCTTGCTTGCAACACTCCTGCTAATAAATCCCAGAATGATATTTGCTTTTTTTGTAAAAGTGTTACATTGTTGACTCATGTTTAGTTTGTGATCCACTATAATGGCCAGATCCACTCCTTCCTAGGCAGTCATTTCCCATTTTGTATGTGTGCAACTGATTGTTCCTTCTGAAGTGGAGTACTTTGCATTTCTTCTTACTGAATTTCATCCTATTTACTTCAGATCATTTCTCCAGTTTGACCAGATCATTTTGAATTGTAATCCTATCCTCCAAAGTACTTGCAACCCCTCCCACCTTGGTATTGCCCGCAAACTTTATAAGTGTACTCTATGCCATTATCTAAATCATTGAAGAAGATATTGAACAGAACCAACCCAGAACTGATCCCTGTGGGACCCCTCTTGATATGCCCTTCCAGCTTGACTGTGAATCACTGATGATTACTCTCTGGGAATGGTTTTCCAACTAGTTATGCACCCACCTATTTCCCTAGTTTGTGTATGAGAAGATCAGGCGAGACAGTATCAGAAGCCTTACTAAACTCAAGATACATCACATCTACCACTTCCCTCCTATCCACAAGGCTTGTTAGTCGGTCAAAGAAAGCTATTAGGTTGGTTTGACATGAATTGTTTTTGACAAATCCATGCTGACTGTTACTTATCACCTTATTATCATCTAGATGTTCACAAATTTTGATTGCTTAATTATTTGTTCCATTATCTTTCTGGGTACTGAAGTTAAGTTACTGACTGGTCTGTAATTCCCCAGGTTTTCCTTATTTCCCTTTTTATAAATTGGCACTATATTTGCCCTCTTCTAGTCCTCTGGAATCTCTCCCATCTTCCATGAGTTTTTGAAGATAATCGTTAATGACTCAAATCTCTTCAGTCAGCTCCTTGAGTATTCTAGGATGTATTTCATCAGGCCCTGGTGACTTGAAGACATCTAAATTGTCTAAGTAATTTTTAACTTGTTTTTTCCCTATTTTAGCCTCTGATCCAACCTCATTTTCGCTGACTTTCACTATGTTAGATGTCCAATTGCTACTAACTTTTTGGTGAAAACTGAAACAAAAGAGTAATTTAGCACTTCTGCCATTTCCACATTTTCTGTTGTTTTTCCCTCCTCATTGAGTAACGGGGCTACCCTGTCCTTGACCTTCCTCTTGCTTCTAACATATTTGTAAAATGTTTTCTTGTTACCCTTTGTGTCTAGCTAGTTTAATCTCGTTTTGTGCCTTGGCCTTTCTAATTTTGTCCCTGCATATTTGTGTTATTTGTTTATATTCATCTTTTGTAATTAGGGCTGTTGATTAATCGCAGTTAGCTCACGTGATTAACTCAAAAAATTAATCATGATTAATCACAGCTTTAATCACACTGTTATTAAATACCAATTGACATTTATTAAATATTTTGGATGTTTTTCTACATTTTCAAATATATAGATTTCAATTTCAACACAGAACACAGTGTACACTGCTCACTTTATTTTTGATTACAAATATTTGCACTGTAAAAATGATAAAAGAAATAGTATTTTTCAGTTCACCTCATACAAGTACTGTATCTCTTTATCATGAAAATGAAACTTACAAATGTAGAATTGTTTTGTTACGTAACTGCACTCAAAAACAAAGCAATGCAAAACTTTAGAGCCTACAAGTCCACTTGGTCCTACTTCTCGTTCAGCCAGTCGCTAAGACAAACAAGTTTGTTTACATTTACAAGAGATAATGCTGCCCACTTCTTACTTACGGTGTCACCAGAAAGTGAGAACAGGTGTTCACATGGGACTTCTGTAGGCGGCATTGCAAGTTATTTACATGCCAGATATACATGCTGTACATTCGTATGCCCTTCATGCTTCGGCCACCATTCCAGAGAACATGCTGATGACACCTGTTAAAAAAATGTGTTAATTAATTTGTGACTGAACTCCTTCGGGGAGAATTGTATGTCTCTGGCTCTGTTTTACCCGCATTCTGCCATATATTTCATGTTATAGTAGTCTCGGATGATAACTCAGCACATGTTGTTCATTTTAAGAATACTTTTGCTGCAGATTTGACAAAACGCAAAGAAGGTACCAGTGTGAGATTTCTAAAGGTAGCTATAGCACTCGATCCAAGGTTTGGAAGGCATTTCAAATTCTTAAAATCTGAGAGGGCTGAGGTGTGGAGCATGCTTTCAGAAGTCTTAAAAGAGCAACACTCCGATGCAGAAACTACAGAACCCGAACCACCAAAAAAAGAAAATCAGCCTTTTGCTGGTGGCATCTGACTCAGATGATGAAAATGAACATGCGTCGGTCCACACCGCTTTGGATTGTTATCAAGCAGAAGCCATCAGCATGGATGCATGTCCTCTGGAATGGTGGATGAAGCATGAAGGGACATAGGAATCTTTAGCGCATCTAGCATGTAAATATCTTGTGATGCCAGCTACAACAGTGCGATGCGAATGCCTATTCTCACTTTCAGGTGACATTGTGAACAAGAAGTGACAGCATTATCTCCTGCAAATGTAAATAAACTTGTTTGTCTGAGTGATTGGCTGAGCAAGAAATAGGGCTGAATGGACTTGTAGGCTCTAAAGTTTTACATTGTTTTATTTTTGAATGCAGTTATTTTTCGTATATAATTCTACATTTCTAAGTTCAACTTTCATGATCGAGATTGTACTACAGTACTTGTATTAAGTAAATTGAAAACTACTATTTTTTATTTTTTACATTGCAAATATTTGTAATCAAAAATAAATATAAAGTGAGCACTGTACACTTTGTGTTCTGTGTTGTAATTGAAATCAATATATTTGAAAATGTAGAAACCATCCAAACACATTTAAATAAATGGTATTCTATTATTGTTTAATAGTGCGATTAATCGCAATTAATTTTTTTAATCGCTTGACAGCCCTATTTGTAATTTGACCTAGTTTCCACTTTTTGCATGCTCCGGCCTAGAGCTGAACAGGACTTTCCATGCAGTTGCAGCTCTGGGCTACTGCAGGCCATTCCGGGTGCAGGTCAAGGCACCTGAACCGCAAGCAAGGAGGCTGTGATGCCACATGATGGAATTTGTATTTTCAATTTTTTTTTTAAATTGAATAATAAATAATACATGGGGGGAAAAACAGCCACCCACCAGCCTACATTAAAAGAACCTTAAAGTTGCAAAATCAAGCACTCAGAAATTAGTACATGCTGGAATTAAGGTCTCTGCAACCTTAATTGAGACTTCTTGTGCATATGCATTATGGTACAGTCTTTAATTACATGATCACATACTACTTTTTCCTTCAGGGCCCCTGGCTCACTCAGGAGAAATCAAAGCTGTGTAGTTAAGGAGGATGTCTATAGGACCCCTGCCTCATTTGTTGCAGAAGTTGGAAAGTTTATAGTGAATGAGGCAGGAGACTGCAGAAAAAGAATGGATGGTTTCATGGTTAAAGCAGTTGAACGGTACCCTAGAGCATTAGATTCCATCCCTGCCTCTGACAGAGTTCCTGTGTGATGCAGGGCACGTCACTTACACCAAACTTTGGCCACCTGACTTGAGACCCTTAATCTGATTTACAGAAGTGCTGAGCACTCACAGCTACAGCTGTAAGTCAGGCCATGTCTAGACTTACCAGGCATCGATGCTGCTGCGATCAATGCAGCGGGGGTCGATTTAGTGGGTCTAGTGATTAATTAGAGACTATATCAAAAAGCATATGCACAAGGGAGCACAGAAAACCTCAATTCTGGCATTTCCTAATTTTTGAGTGCTTGACTTTGCAACGTTAATGTTAATATAATTCTTTGTGTAATTAATATTTAATAGTATGCAGATATGCATGGTACTTTATGTAGCAATAACTGCACAGTTCCTGCCCCAAAGCTTCCATCCAAGCTGAGTTTGAGAGAGACAAAGTATGGGAAAGATAAACAGAAGGGGAAGAAGGAAGGTGGGGCCATGAGATACAGAATTTAAAATATTTGTGATTTATCATGCAATGATCATACCATTACAGGTCATGACTATAGTTACAGGATATGTTATTACATATAAAAACCTCTGACTTTTTAAAAAATTTCTAATCTGTCTCCCAGGATTTGCTGTCACAAGCTGAAGGGCAGAACAAATTAGTGGACAATTAAGGAGAAACAGAGAAGTAGCTGCATCAGACTATTATATAGTGGGTCTATGGAATCTTTCGTCTCTTTGGTTACCAGAGTCCAAGCAACCATGAGTAGCTACCATCTGAATGCTAAGTGACCTGTGTGACATTAGCATAGTGGCCTCGATCCATTACTTAGTGGACAGGGGTCCATCACAAAATGATCATCCTAGCTGGCACTTGATTGGCAGTCTCAGCAGAAAGTCCAGGGAACTAATGGCCTCAGGCTACTGATTGATCCTCCCAACTCTACAGGTGGTCATGGGGGGGTGGGGGGGGGAAGCACACTGAGAAACTTGTAGTATCTTACCTGCAGATAAAGGCTCTTGGGCTTTCAATCTAATACCTTTCATCAACACTTAAAAATGAGAGCTACCAAGAGAGGAGAGAAAATACAGACTTAAACACTATCCAGTCCTGTCTCTTGTTGGCACTCAAGTATGATACAATTTAGATTTATTATGTATTATTTATGTATTATAATGCTGGGCTTATGTCTCAAAGTTATGGTGAGTGGTGTTTCATTTTCATGGCTTGGGTACCCCATGAGGGAAAAATACAGTCTTCTACCATGTATTGAACATAATTCATCCTCTGTTATACACAGGAACCTGATACAGTTTATGCATTCCAAAGTTTTATGGCATAGGATTTTACAGCAGGATGGCTAGAACAGTAACAGTACCATATGTTATCAACCATACTGTCACTGACTAATAGAGTCTCTTTCAGAAGTGAAATGATAGGACTCTGAGGATAAGATTATTGTGAATACCAGTTGTGTGGCTGGGGGGGGGGGGGGAACCTTGCACATTTTAAACTGTATTCTTAAAATATTCATCATCATAAGGTATGCAAATGATTCTCAAAGAGGGAGCTCTATGTCTGTGGGCAGCACTGAGGCCAAGTTTTCAAAGGATCCTGCACACCCAAAAACATGGACCTAATCCTCATTCCATTGACGTCTATGGAAGTTTTGCCAGATCACAGTTATAAGTCAGTGGGAGCAAGATCGGATCCCATGTGCGTACATATGTGTTGCATAGTTATGCATGCAAGTGAACTTCAGTTGAGCAAAGCACCTAAGCACATGAGTAGCTTTAAGCATCTGAGTAGTCCCACAGAAGTCCGTGGAGCTATCGTGAGTGAGAAGTTCTGCACATACATAAGTGCTTTGCTCAACTGAAGTTCAAGGCCCCACCTTGCATGTAGGGATAAGCATTTGCACTTGTACTAAATGGAGATCTTTTTAAAATGTGTTCCCATTGACTAGTTTAGTGCCTCTTAAAATTACAAGTGGGTCTTGCATCAATCTGATTCATGCAAAATATGTAGGTAGTGGGGGTTGGCTGGTCTTCAGAGTAGGACTAGGATTTGAAGACACCTGGCTTCTAATCCTGGCTCTGACACTAACACTGTATGTGATCTTGACCTCCTGTTTTCAGTGGCCAATTCTTTTTGTCCCTGCATTTGTGGGTGCCAAACATGAAACAGAGACCAAAAAAATCCCTTAAATCCATATTCAAGTTCTGAAATACAATTTCCCCACCTGCTGTGGGGTCATGTATCAGCAGTCACCAGAAGGCCTATGTCCATCTCCACTTCATCAGGAGGTTGCAACCTTTTCTTTCAGATGTGGACCTGGCTTCCCTCATCCATGCCTGTGTCACCTCACAGTTTGATTATTGCAGTGCACTCTGCATGGGGCTATACGGTATCTTTAAATACAGTATGAGACTGAAGCTGGTGTATAGTGAGCCTGCCTGCGTCCTCAGCAGTATTTCCTGCTGGGAGCGCACAATGCCGGTGCTCTGGGTTCTGTTCTGGCTACCTGTGGATTTCCAGATAGATTTCAAAGTGTTACTTTTGACCCATAAAGTCCCAAATGCCCTGAGAGCTGCCTTTCTGAAGGCTTGCCTACACCTGAGAAATTAGCACCCATATTACTGCAACTGTCAGCACCAGTGCTCTGAACGGGGCTGAGGTGTCTTTACCACTGTCATGAAAATCTACAGCGAGCAGTTGTGCACCATTTTTGTAATACGGGTACTAATTTTCCTAATGTGGAAGAACCTAGAGAGCCCTGTTCTCTGCCTGCACCATAGAGTTACAGCCAGTGCGGGCCCATGAACTGGAATACCATCAGAGCGCTGGCACAGGGTGTTCCCCCTTCACCCCTGGTCTGAAACAGCCCAATCTTCCAGGTCTACTACAAAGCCTGTCTGTTCTCTCAGGCTTTGAGCGAGGGACAGGTACAATGAGAGCAGGTATATGTGAGGAAGGGAGATACTGCCTGGCATTTCCTGGCTTGGATAAGGGTGACATTGCTAGTTTTGTTTGATTGTATTTTAAAATGTCTCCTAGGCACCATGGACCCAGGACAGGCACATTATTTTTGTACATTATGAATCAAGGTAAATATCAATAAATAAAGCTGTTAAGAAATCTCTCTTCACTCATGCACATTAGGAACACTTTCCCCCTTGGCATGTGTTCTTCGGTTCCCCAGCCGTACAAGCAAATTAGAAAGTTCAGCTGTCATTCTGGGAAGGTCATAGATCATGCCAACAGCCTGAGTAATCCAAGAGGTTTTAAGTATCATTGCATTTAGTTTAAAGTGAAATTTGCTCTGACAGGGGTTGGCAGACCAATAGGAAAAAGAAATATTTGTGCTTGGAGAAGTGCATGTGTAGAGACTGCGAGTATAACTGATGGCTGGAAGTGATTTCAGTCTAAAAAAAACAAATCATTAAGAGAGTGCATAGGGGTAAAATACACAGTTCATATTTTAAAGGGTCTCAAAATGAACCAGCAGCTGAGGTTAGCATTACATAATAATTAGATGTGTTCCCTGTTTAACTCCATAAGTCCCAGACTTGTTGGTAAACCATCCGTGAGAAACCAGTGGTGCTTTTGCTGTATGGTGAGCACAGTCACTAACGTCTACCATCAAGTAAAAGAATTTTTAAGAGAAAGATGCCTTAACAGTTTACAGATTAGGGCAATTTCAGAAACTCACTTGCTCCAGACTCACTACAATGCTGTGCAATTGGTTTCTATTAGATAACTGTATGTGGTATGAATGAGCTCCCATTAGGTATCAATTTGAACTGTGTAATGGGAAGTGAAAATGATGGATTTTTTTTTTTAGGGGGATGAGGAGGTGGCGGATTGGGGTTACTTGCTTGATTTCATTAAGATATGTCACTGCCTTTTCAGAACAGGGGTCTGTATAGTGCCCAGCATCCCTTTAGGTGCTGTATCAATAATACTAACCCCAGTTCTTTAGTTAAGAGTAAGTTTGAATTTGATTGCTAGTGTAGAAATAAAAGCAATTGTTATCGCCATCACAACCTAGAGCAACTTACCAAGAAAGATACGCAAAAGCTGGATGCATTTCATTACACATGTCTGAGAAGAATAGTGGGAATAACATATAGAGATAGGAAGACGAATGAAGAAGTCAGAAAAATTACTGGACAAGGCACCCTCTAACAAATAATCTACAAAAGAAGACATCAGTGACTGGGACCTGTGCTGGAAAAAGAATGCTTACGAAATACCACCCTTGAAGGGAAGCCAGAAAACAAAAGAAGAAAGAGAGGAAGACCGCGAATAACATAGAAACAAACAGTTCTGAACCACATCAAGCATCTCAACATGAAATGGGAAGATTTGGAGAGAAAGGCAGTTGACAGGCATGGATGGCAAATGTGGGTAGCCCAATGTGCAGCAAAGCATGGGATGATCTATGGTCTAAGGTAGAAATAAGAACCCATGAAGCAAGTTATCTCAGGCTAGGTCTACACTACCCGCCTGAATCGGCGGGTAGAAATTGATCTCTCGGGGATTGAATTATCGCGTCTCGTCGGGACGCGACAATCGATCCCCGAATCGACGCTCTTACTCCACCAGCGGAGGTGGGAGTAAGCGCCGTCGACTGGGAGCCGCGGAGGTCGATTTTGCCGCCGTCCTCACAGCGGGGTAAGTCGGCTCCGATACGTCGAATTCAGCTACGCTATTCGCGTAGCTGAATTTGCGTATCTTAAATCGACACCCCCCCCTGTAGTGAAGACCTGCCCTGAGTCCGGTCACTAGTGGACATCTTAAACCCCACCATCACAACTGGCTCCATCCTTGGCAGAGGTGTGGAAAGACTCCGTGGGACATAGATACTAAACTCCTTTCTCCACCATCAAGGTGGCCTTTCCAGGTCAAGATTGCGGCAGAACGCAGGCATGGGGCATGCTTATGCTGTCATTGCTCTTGGTCTAGCTGTTCTGGGTGCCACCAGAACGTCAGTCTGCAGTGCTGGCAAGCCATCCCCGCCCCTTGATTGTTCACTTTTTGTCCCTGGTACTCAATTTTCTGGGTTCTGTGGCCCCTCCCTCAGCTGAGGGGATGGAGGGACAGGGAGGCTTTCATTCAGGTGGACTCTGCCCACCAATCCCAATCATCCAAGTGGGTAGGCTGGGAATTTTCAAGAGCACTAAACTCACTTGAAAGCAAAACCAATATTTTCTGAGGCATAGACAAGGATTCATTTACCTAAGGAAAATATTTAGATAATGCACCATTTTCTGGAGGGTGGTGAGTTTAATATAATTTTTTGTTCTTTTTTTTTTTTTTTTTTAATGCAGTGTCTGAAGTAGTTATCAGCTGATCCATCTCTTGCATTTTTCTTCAGGACACTACCATATGTCGGAACCATTTGGAAATAACTGATGCTGCTCAAAGTTTAACCTGTAGGGACCTGTACCTAATTACTTACACATTTACAAAAAGGGGGGGAAATTGATTTGCTGAGAATGTAATTGAAACCATGTTTTTTTGCCTAGCTTTTTATCCATTTAGATACATTTAGAAGTTGTTTAAATAAGGATTACTAAACTGGAAATAGTTGGAAGTACTTGGCAATATTCTGTAATGAGGAGAGAGTGCCATCTAGTGGTTAATAGTACTTGTGGCCAGCACAATATTCCACACCTTTTTTTGGTATCCTATACTGTATTAGGGCGGACAAAGGCCAGAAGAAACCCACACATTTCTGCAATGCTAGGTGTAGCCACTTTTGTATTTAATTAAGAGAATCTGCCCATAGGCAATCTGAGTCTGAGGATGCTGAGTTTTGTCTTGAACTAAGTAGCCATTTGGGGCCTGCAGTCTCCTCTCCCCATTTCACCACATTAAAGTTGAAAGGGGCTGCACCTGATTCTGTTTTATGCAAAATAGGTGTGGTCTTTGGATTTCAGCCTTCAGCTGGCCATAGTGTGGTCCCCCTGCCATATATATAGTGTCTTCCCAGCCTAAAATTTTCAGGAATGTGAGTCACCATCACAAATGTGATGGGGCTTTAGTTATTACCACAACAATAAATAGTAAATTATCGAAAACTGATGTTACATCAATCACAGACAAAACACCACTGTAAAAAATAAATAAAATGAAGAACTGAGTTTCCTATAACAAATTAGAGAGACAAGGTGGGTGAGGGAATATCGTTTATTGGATCAACTTCTGCTGGTGAAAGAGAGAACCTTTTGAGCCTTCACCCACCTTGTCTCTCTAATATCCTGGGACCAACACTGCAAAATATAACAAGTTATTTTTTTAAATTATAAATTATTTGACTCTAGAACTTGAACTGGATAAGTCAATATTTTGAGAATTTGTGAAAGGAAAGAAAAAAAAAAAAGTATTCCTAAACTGAAGTTCTGACTTAAAGGGACACTCGTTAACAAAAAGTATGGACTTGATTCTACTCTATCACCCCAGTTTTACACTTGTGTAATGCCACTGACATCCATGGATTTACATTATCATAACGGATGGAGAATCAGGCGTATTCAGACACATTTTCCCTTACCTACAGTATGTTAGTAACTCCTGAGATTATCATAATTGAAAGCTGAAAATCTACTTTACTTTTCACCATTTCCCCAGTTTATTTACTTTTTCCTCTTGAAAATGGACTAGTCAGTCTATTATTTTCAGTCACTCTATGACCTGTACACAGAAAATTAGGCCTGAGAAGAGCCCTCCGTCTAATGGAGATATCCTATCCTATCTCCTAGAACTGGAAGGGACCTTGAAAGGTCATCGAGTCCAGCCCCCTGCCTTCACTAGCAGGACCAAGTACTGATTTTGCCCTAGATCCCTAAGTGGCCCCCTCAAGGATTGAACTCACAACCCTGGGTTTAGCAGGCCAATACTCAAACTGCTGAGCTATCCCTCCCCCCTGCTCTTTCCCAAGGGCCTGTCACAGTAGGATCAAGGTGCTATATGCTGGGGAAAGGAGGGAGAGGCTGGAAGGGAAATCCATTCTCTGGCCTACGTTGACTGTAATCATGAGTTGTTAATTTTGAGTGCAGTGTTTGATTGTCTTTGATTCTTTGGGGACTGGAGATGGTGAGGGTATGACCCTCATTTGGCTCAAACCTGCTGTTGAGAAGCCCATACCTAGTGCTCCCTGGTAGTCTGCTGGATGACCGCAGCTGCTGCAGAGAGACCTGGCAAATGAGGCAGTCTAGAAGATCTAATGCCCGTTCCCCAAGGGCTTTGTAAAAGAATACCAGAACTTTGGAGTGGTTCCAGTAAGGAAGGGGGAGCCAGTGCAGGCCGCAGAGCATGCTCGTTAGCTCGCCCCCACCCTAAGCAGACAGGACACTAGAGTGTGTACGCGTGTACCAGTGTTATTTGACTCCTAGCCCTGCTGAGGAATTTGTTCAGCATGGCATTACAGGCCTTCCCCAGGGCCTTGGTGAATTAATGAAGTGTGACAATAGCACGCCTGGTTCAGGGAGAAACAAACAGCTCCTCTCAGAACCACTGCATCCTGATTTGGGGCAGAGCACTAGTAGGCCAGGTCTACAATACAAACTCATGCTGGCATAGCTGTCTGTCAGAAGCATGAAGAGGTGTGATCCCAGACTGATACAGTTGTGCCGGCAGAAGCCCCTAGTGTAGACGTGGTTATACTGGCAAAATTGCTGGTATAATTTATTTTGCTTAGGGGAGCTGGGATAAACTGCATCCACACTAGGAGGGCTTTACTAGCGTAGTATACCAGTATAGACATACTAACAAAGCCTTTAGGTGTATATCTGGCTGTAACCTCTCGGGTGGCTTATCTCAAGAGGAATCATCTCCTTTGCAGTTTGGCTTATTGGCCATTCTCTGTCATTGTCATTCTATTGGCCATTCCCTGGGGAAGCGGGTCTGGCACTCTTAAATCCTCCATTCTCTGGATTATCATTGTAGCATCCTTTAGGTACACTGGTTTCCTGACTGGTCAAGCACCAAACTCCTCATGTTCGTCTCTAGGTCCTGCACGGTTTCATGTTGCTGGAAGCAGTCTCTGTGTGGAGATAAAGTGCGGGAACATGGTCTTCTCAGTGCTCTGTTGATCATGATGCCAGTTTAGCTCAAGCATGGGCTTGAAGTTAAAGGTGTTTAAGTGCTTTGCTGAATCAGGGCCTGTGATGTTACCAGTCTCTGTGTCCTGGGTATCCCATTCCATTACAGGTTCATGCTGTTGTGGTCTACAACAACTGTGTTCAGTATGTGTAGGATAATGGCAGCAGTAATAAAGTGCATTTCTTCCCCACTCTTAAGCACTAGTGGCCACTAGCCCTTTAATGTCTTTGTGTGAGAAGTTCAGCTCCTTCCCCCCGTGGTTCTAGTCAGACACTACACTGAGGTCCTTTTTGTCCATCTCTGTCTATTCAGGTGCAAGTGTGAAAGATGGCATAATGCCAAAGAGTGTGCAATAAGAGGTTTTATAGCCATATAAATAGGAAGAAAACAAAGAAAGAGGAAGTGGGACCGCTGAAGAATGTAGATGGAGTGGAGATTAAGGATAATCTAGGCATGGCACAATATCTAAATGAATATTTTGCATCGGTCTTTAATAAGGCTAATGAAGGGCTTAGGAATAGAGGCAGCAGGACAGAGGGGAATAAAGGAGGGGGCATTGATATTACCGTATCGGAGGTGGAAGCCAAACTTGAACAGCTAAACGGGACTAAATCGGGCGGACCGGATGATCTTCATCCTAGAATATTGAAGGAACTGGCGCAAGAAATTGCAAGCCCCTTAGCGATAATTTTTAATGAATCTGTAAACTCGGGGGTGGTACCGTTGGACTGGAAAATAGCTAATGTGGTTCCTATTTTCAAGAAAGGGGAAAAAAGTGACCCGGGTAACTACAGGCCTGTTAGTTTAACATCTGTAGTATGCAAGGTCTTGGAAAAAATTTTGAAGGAGAAAGTAGTTAAGGACCTTGAGGTGAATGGCAATTGGGACAAATTACAACATGGGTTTACAAAAGGCAGATCGTGCCAAACCAACCTGATCTCCTTCTTTGAGAAAGTAACAGACTTTCTAGATAAAGGAAATGCGGTGGATCTAATATACCTCGATTTCAGTAAAGCGTTTGATACGGTACCGCATGAGGAATTATTGGTTAAATTGGAAAAGATGGGGATCAATATGAAAATCCAGAGGTGGATAAAGAACTGGTTAAAGGGGAGACTGCAGCGGGTAGTACTGAAAGGTGAACTGTCAGGTTGGAGGGAGGTCACCAGTGGGGTTCCTCAAGGTTCGGTTTTGGGTCCGATTTTATTTAATCTATTTATTACTGACCTCGGAACCGAATGTAGGAGTGGGCTGATAAAGTTTGCGGATGACACAAAGTTGGGAGGTATTGCCAATTCGGAGAAGGATCGGGATATCCTGCAGGGAGACTTGGATGACCTTGTAAATTGGAGTAATAGTAATAGGATGAAATTTAATAGTGAGAAGTGTAAGGTGATGCATTTAGGGATGACTAACAAGAATTTTAGTTATAAGCTGGGGTTAGAAGTATCAGTTAGAAGTAACGGAGGAGGAGAAGGACCTCGGAGTCCTGGTTGACCGCAGGATGACTATGAGTAGGCAATGTGACGTGGCCATGAAAAAAGCAAATGCGATCTTGGGATGTATTAGGCGAGGTATTTCTAGTAGGGACAAGGAGGTGCTGCTTCCGTTATACAAGGCACTGGTGAGACCTCATTTGGAGTACTGTGTGCAGTTCTGGTCTCCTATGTTTAAAAAGGATGAACTCAAACTGGAATGGGTACAGAGAAGGGCCACTAGGATGATCCGAGGAATGGAAAACCTTTCCTATGAAAGGAGACTCGAGGAGCTCGGTTTGTTTAGCCTAAC
This sequence comes from Emys orbicularis, assembly GCF_028017835.1. Classification (NCBI taxonomy): domain Eukaryota; kingdom Metazoa; phylum Chordata; order Testudines; family Emydidae; genus Emys; species Emys orbicularis. Next base: position 64,767,648 of record NC_088690.1, on the reverse strand, counting down.
CAAAAGAAGGCTGAGGAGGGATATGATTGCTCTCTTTAAATATATCAGAGGGATAAATACCAGGGAGGGAGAGGAATTATTTCAGCTCAGTACTAATGTGGACACGAGAACAAATGGATATAAACTGGCCGTGGGGAAGTTTAGGCTTGAAATTAGACGAAGGTTTCTAACCATCAGAGGGGTGAAATTTTGGAACAGCCTTCCGAGGGAAACGGTGGGGGCAAAAGACCTCTCTGGCTTCAAGATTAGGCTAGATAAGTTTATGGAGGGAATGGTTTGATGGGATAACGTGATTTTAGTCAATTAGGCAATAACGTGCCATCGCTGGTAAAATGAGGGTCCGGCTGGAGAATCTTGCCTGTATGCTCGGGGTTCTACTGATCGCCATATTTGGGGTCGGGAAGGAATTTTCCTCCAGGGTAGATTGGCAGAGGCCCTGGAGGTTTTTCGCCTTTCTCCGCAGCATGGGGCAGGGGTCGCAAGCTGGAGGATTCTCTGCGACTTGAAGTCTTTAAATCACGATCTGGAGACTTCAACAGCTGAGTTAAGGGAAAGTGGGTGGGTCAGCTTTTGTGGCCTGCATCATGCAGGAGGTCAGACTAGATGACCATAATGGTCCCTTCTGACCTTAAAGTCTATGAGTCTATGAGTCTAATAATCCAGTGTCCTGGCCAACATTCACTTTTTTCCTCTGCCTCTATCTCCTACCTCAGAATGTGGAATATTTGTTACCTTTGTATCTAACTCACTGCTTTGGGACAGCTAGAGGGTGAAAATTGATACTGTATATGAAGACCAAATTAACATTCAGTCCGGATAGAACATAGGCTTTATCATGTACTAAAGCCCTCTATCTGCCCTTTGGATGTCAGAAACCATGGTGTGAATTTCTGACCTAGTATATAATCAGTGCCATATTTCCAGTTGGTATTTCCCCAATAACTTTGGGGTTTCTCTCCATTGGTCAGAAGATAATTTGACTATTTGGTTTGTTGTATACAGTTAGCAGAGGGCTTTGCATCAATAGCAGTTTTTTAACAATGTTGGATTATAACAATATATTTAAATCCTCTCAGACAGGGAAGTATTATCCTCATTTTATAGACGAGGAAATTGAGTCATAGTGAAGTGACTTGCTACTGAATTAATAGTATAGCAGGATCTAGGAATCCCATTACCCAGTCCCTTGCACTGCCCACTAGACCAGAAGTTCCAAAAGTGTAGTCCACAGAATGTTGGCTAGTCACGTGATGCAGGCTCTTCTGTTCCCAACTGGTAACATTTTATTAAAAGACTCCAGCAATCCATCAAATACTTTCCTAGCGTTACTTTTCCTTTTCAGGGGCTGCCTTAATCTCTACAGAGATATTACCTCATCATGACTGGGAGAATCTCGAGTCCAAAGAGGGGTGGTGCTCAAGATAGTACCTCTTAATGTGGTCTACACTATGGAAAAAGTTTGAGAGCAACAGCCCTAAAGTACACTTCCTGTATGTGAAACACAAGTATCAACACCAGTTTCTCTTTTCTTTTCTTTTTTTCCCCCCAGCATTGGAGTGGATGGATTTGGTCAGCCAGCTGGTATTCCTGGCCGTCCTGCGACTGCGTATGGATACCGTCCTGATGAATCTTTCTACTATGGCTATGGTACCCGATAGAGCAGCCCTCTGCATACGTTAGGGTGCTGTCTTCCTGCTCCATTAGAAACCAGTTGTATGTAGCTGACTTTAGAGCACTCCCTGGTAATGCATGGTTATACTGGAATGGGTCTGCGTGATATGTATCCTTTGGTATGTGTTAGCTCTAGATAAACCTAACCCTTTCTGGTTCTAGCGTTTCAAACACAGACTGTGTTCACCCCTCAGTTTCTCTCTTTATTATAATTTTTGTACAGTGTTTGCCATGTGATTTGAAAGCAAGTATTGAAAAGCTACTAGACTGGAAAGTAAACATTACATTATGTATATTAAGCAAGTAATTTAATTTCTATTAAAAAGAAAAACCATTCAATCAGTGCTGATGAATGCCTGAGCTCCATTTTTCTCTCTGGTTCATGGGGGATTTTTGTAATTGCCTCTTGTGGAGCATTTTAAGTGATGTACATGTACTGTACAAGTAGTTGAGTAAGCCACCCACTGGAAATGCCTAGTGCCTGGCATCCAATGGCTGGAATACTGTTACTGAAATACAGCACTGGATTCAAGCATCCCAACAGCACACAGCCCAGAGGGTATGGCACTTTACAGCTGTAACATTGGAGGGTAGATGCAGATTCACTCATCTTGAGCTTGAAACAATTTTCAAACAGTTACAGCAGGGGTGGGCAAACTTTTTGGCCAGAAGGCCACATCTGGGTGGGGAAATTGCATGCAGGGCCGTGATTGTAGGGCTGGGGCAGGGGGTTGGGGTGCGGGAGAGAGTCGGGGTGTGGGAGGGGGTGCAGTGTGCAGGAAGGGGTGCAGAGTGCGGGAGGGGGCTCAGGGCAGGGGATTGGGATGCAGGAAGGGTGCAGGGTGTGGCAGGGAGCTCAGGGCAGGGGGTTGAGGTGCAGGAAGGGGGTGGGGTGCGGGCTTCGGCCCGGCACCACTTACCTTAGCAGCTCCGGGGTGGCAGCGGCGCACAGCAGGGCTAAGGCAGGCTCCCTGCCTGCCCTGGTCCTGCACCACTCCCAGAAGCTGCCAGCACCATGTCCCTGCGGCCCCTGGGGCGGGGGGGACAGAGGGCTCCATGCGCTGCCCTCGCCTGCAGGTACCTCCCCCGAAGCTCCCATTGACCACAGTTCCCCGTTCCCAGCTTCGGGGGGGGGGGATGGGAAAGGGGCGGTGTCTGCTGCTTCCGGAAGTGGCGCGGGGCCAGGGCAGGCAGGAAGCCTGCCTTAGCCCTGTGGTACCATGGGGGTGTCGATCCCGCAGGCCGGATCCAGCCCACGGGCCGTAGTTTGCCCACCCTTGAGTTACAGCCTACTACAGTTACAGTAAGAGCCATCTCCACTATCTAAATGACCACAATTAGAAACCATGCTTAAAAAGAATGCTTTAACGTTCTAACAGAGTTCATCTAGCCTTTGTGTATGAGGCTGTGCAGTGTTAAAACAACGTATGCAGTAGCTAACTATGGACCTACGCTAGAGCATGATTTTTAAGCTGTCCAACCCAATTTTGCACCATCCCAAAACCTGAGAACCACCCCATTAGCTCACAAGCACAGACTGTAAACTGTTGACTAGCAGTTACAGGGCCAAGAGGTCTCCACTTGAAACTAACATACTTGCAGTGATACAATTGTTTTCCTGGGCCCAGATTTTTAAAGCTATTTAAAGGTTGCTGCACTCAATGTTGCAACACCTAACTGATATAGAAGCTCAAGTCTCATTTTTAAAAGTGATTGAATAGGATTTAGGCTTGTAAGTGCCTAAATCCCTTTTGAAAATGAGACTCAAGCTTCTAAATTATTAGGCATTGCAGTGATGAACACAGCAACACCTAAATACCTTTAAAAATCTAGGCCCTAGTCTAGGGTGAGTGCAGCATTGTTTGGGCTAGCATGAATCCTATAATAGATTCCCTGTCCCCAGTGGGTGTGGGAGAGCATGCTGCCAGCTGCCTTTTCTCTCACCACATCATGTCAGACTGATGGCGAAGAGGGTGTCTGAAGAACTCATTTTCCAAAACAAGAATTACTTCAAAATCCCTTTTTTTAAAAGTGGCTGTTTGATTTACAGAATGTTTTTTCAATCTCATCCCTTTTGATTTACTGGGATCCAAGTCCTGTATTATTAAACTCACTCACCTAAGACCAATGTATATGCCAAGGGAAAGATTTCAAAGGCACAAAGGAAAGTTAGGGAGTTGGGCATCTAACTGCCATGTGTACCTCAAAATCTCTCCTAAAATATGACATTGCCTGAAAAACCCTGTGTGATGTTTCAAAACTTCATGTGATCAGTTACAGTTAGTCAAGCTACACATAGCATTCTATGCATCTGTGGGTGAGAGAGAATGGAAGGGACTTTAAAAACAGCCATAATACCAAACCAGACTTCCTCCCAGATGCTGCCTCCAACGCTATTCTTGGAGATGGGACAGTTACTAGCATTGCTGCTGCTACAACTAAAACCCCCTTTTAATCCTCCAAATCTATTGTACATTTCTAAAGCAACCTTTAACAAATCTATTAAACTCTTGATGCCTTTTTGTTCACAATACTGCCCCTTTCTAGATCCCTCCTACTGATCTGGGCCCATGTTTGTGTGCACGGAGGCCATGCCACATCTGCCTGCCATATCTCAGATGTAGACATAGTTACAGCTGCAAGGGAAACTCCTGGAACTGCACACACCCGGGCTTTTCATTTGGAGAACTCTGCATTCACCTCTGTTATTTTAAAAGATCTTCAGAGAACTAGCATTACATTTTTCAAAGCAGTTGTCCTCCTTTTTGAATTTGCTTTGAAAGCAGTTAAGAGTGGGTTCTTAAAGGCTCCGCACAGTACTAGGGAAACTAAAACTGCATTTAATTGAGAGTTTCAGGTTAACAAGGACTATAGCTAGGCCTGGCGTATGGTGTGTGCCTGTAATTGTACTACATCTGATCAGTCCCAAAATAAATAGCAATGGAAAATCTCTGGCTGCATTTTAATATCAAATATTGGAAATTTTATGAGAAAAGAATGAAAGAACTAAATGTTCACAGCTTGGCTAAGAGCAACTAAGGGAAAGGAATCATTATCCACAAGCAGGGCTTGGTAAAAACTCGCCCGAGGACTGAGCTTGCTAGCCAGGATGGAAAACAGCTATGCTGCTACGTTCACCAAGGCAGGGGTGTCAAAATCATTCTGGGGAGAGAGACAAAATCCCTTTTTAATTATGGTCTCTGGGCCATGTAAAAATGCATGACCTCATATGTTCTCAACCCACAGCAGATCAACCATGGAGGTCAGTGGGAGATTTGGGAGTCTGGCCTATAAACTAACTTTTTAGTTATTCTCATTATTTACTGTGTTCAGTCCCTTAGAGGCATATTCTGCATCAACTGGAGGAAAATTCTGCTCCTCATTAGGAGCCTTGCTATTTCTGCCCTTTGTTGTTCTTGCTTTCTCATCCTCCTTTCTCTTTCTCTCCCTCTTCCCTGGCTTTAGGTTGCTCCTCCTTCCTTCCCAGTGTTTCTTTCCCTGTAATATCTTCCAGTTTGGGGTCAATTCCTACCCCATTCCACTGCTAAATTAAACAAAGATATAGTTAATACTAGTGTCTAAAGTCTCATTAGTTTGCAGAGTTAACACTACAGTGAGATTAATAGTAGGCAGAGAAGATCACATCTCTGAGACAGTGTTTCAAGCTCTCTGCAGACACAGACAATACTGTACAAGTAACATTGGGTTTGCAGTTGGAAGATTTTCTTCAGAACCCTGAAAGCAAGAAACTTTATTTTTAATAATGAAAGCTGAGATTCTGCTGATCCTGAATATGCCATGTGAGCTACAAACAGTCTGTGCAACCTGTAGTTTGTATGTTTGATACCTCTGCACTAAAGCCACAACCCCAGCAATGTAAAGAAATAAATCAGTTGTGTGCTTATCGTGATGTAGTGTATTTAATTGCAGTGTGTTATCAATCAGCTTCCTATTTAATACTTCTTCCATCTCCCTTGCTTTTGGTTTATTTGTATTTTGCTAGTACCTGGGAGACCCAGTCATGGCCCCCAAAATAATAGGCGCTTGATAAACACAGAACAAAAAGACTGACTCTGCCCCAAAGAGCTTACAGTCTACCTTCTTGCTCTGCTTGGCTCTGCCCTACTTCTTGTTCATTGTGTATCTCTTCCTACGTTTGATTTTCAGGGTCTTCTCTTTTCTTTCTTCTTATTCTGCAAGGTCTTCTCCCCTGTCTGCCCTATTTTCTCTCTCACACCTCTCCCTACTTAAAGCTCCATGTTGAAAGCCTGATACAAAGACTCTAAGGGCTTGGCTACACTTGCGAGTTAATGCGCAATAAAGGAGCCCCGTGCGCACTGGCTCACTACCCGTCCACACTGGCAAGGCACGTAGAGCGCTATGATGCCACGGCTACAGCGCTGCTGGTACTCCACCTCAGCGAGTGGAATAACGTTTGCTGCGCCCCCGCTGGAGCACCACAGCGCCAGTGTGGACGACCTGTCCTGTTAATGCGCTTTGATCGGCCTCCAGAAGTGTCCCACAATGCCTGTTCTAGCCAATCTGGTCATCACTTTGAACTCTACTGCCCTGCCCTCAGGTGACCAACCGTCAGACTCGCCCTTTAAATTCTCTGGGAATTTTGAAAATCCCCTTCCTGTTTGCTCAGCAAGGCATGGAGTGCTCTCAGCGCATCTTTCCACGTGACCATGCCTCCACGCGCCAGGCGATCCCCAGTATGGAGCAATGGCAAGGTGCTGGACCTCATCAGTGTTTGGGGGGAGGAAGCTGTCCAGTCCCAGCTGCACTCCAGCCATAGGAATTACGATACCTTTGGGTAGATATCAAGGGACATGATGGAAAGGGGCCATGACTGGGACGCACTGCTGTGCAGAGTTAAAGTGAAGGAGCTGTGGAATGCCTACCGCAAAGCCCACAAGGCAAACAACCGCTCCGGTGCTACCCCGCGACCTGCCGTTTCTACAAAGAGCTGGACGCGATACTTGGGGGTGACCCCACTTCCACTCCGAGTACCACCATGGACACTTCAGAGCCCAGTTCAACAAGGCAGGAGGAGGAGGAAAGCGGGAGCGAGGGTGCTGAGGAGGAGGAAGACACCCCGGAATCCCTAGATGCATGCAGCCAGGAGCTGTTCTCAAACCAGGAGGAAGGTAGCCAGTCGTGGCGGCCGGTGCTTGGGGAAGGCCAAACACCAGAGGAGGTTCCCAGTAAATGGCTTTTATTTTGGGAAGGAAGTTATTTGGTGCAGGCTCTTGGGGCGAGGAGGATTAGGGCTGCATGCATGCCTAGCTAGGGCGTTGATGTGCTCTCTCACATCATGGTAATCGGCCTCAGTGATCTCTTCAAAGGTCTCATCCAGAACTTGGGCAATGCGCTTGCGCAGGTTTCTCGGGAGAGTCACTGTGGTCCTTGTCCCAGTAAGGCTAACTTGTCCGCGCCACTGTGCCGTGAGGGGTGGGGAGACCATTGCTGCACACAGGCAAGCTGCATATGGGCCAGGGCGGAAGCCACATTGCAGTAGAAGACCTCCCTTGCTTCCCAGGTCACCCTCAGCAGAGAGATATCTTCCAGGACAAACTCCTGTGGAAAATGTGGGGACGGTGTTCTGTATAGGGGCCCCCTGCCACTGTTGTCTCTCCCCAAGGCACAGAAACCCAGAGGACACTACAGCCGTGAAACAATCAGTCACTTTTTACCCTGTGCTTACCATTTTGGGGCTCCTGTGGGTTTATGTGCGTTTGCTTTGGGACGGGCAAATTATGCTATTGTGTAGACTGTGCTTGCCCTTAAGTATGGGGGAATCATTCCTCTATCTGGTGTGAACAATGCTGCCTTGCCTTTTGCCTTTACAGATGCAACCTTGAGATCTCACCCATCCGTGTTATCACTGGCCGAAAGACTCCAAAGAATCAGAAAGAGGCCACGTAGAAGCAAGGAAGACATGCTGCATGAAGTAATGCAGCATTCAAGTAATGAAAATCAAAAAGTGCAGGAGTGGCGGGAGAGTGAAAGGAGGATCCACCAACAGAACGAGGAGCGCTGGCACAAAAGTGCGGTGCTCCAGCAGAATAGCACAGATAAGCATAATGGAGCGCTAAGCAGACTCTATCCAGGCGCTCGTAGCCATGCAGGCGGAGCACTACCGCGTCCCCGTCCCCCCCCAGCCCCTTGCAGCCCTTGTCCCAAAACTCTTTCTCTTGTGCCCTCCAACCCACTTTCCCCAACATCTGGGTTCTTATCGCCACCAGCTGCCTCCAACACCTGTAGCTTCACCACCCAGCCCTGAAAACTACGACCCTTACCCACTGCACTCAACCCCCATCACTATGCAGTATAGCCATTCTGAAGTGCAGCACTCATTGCCCAGCACTCCAGACAGGACATATGCAAATCTGTGATTGTACCGTTCCCCACCCCACCCCCTTGCCCTTTCTGTTTCCCAAGCAGTTGTTTTTCTTTTCAATAAATGGATTTTTTGGCTTTGAAAACATTCTTTATTATTGCATAAAGTAAAAGATAACTTAGCCCGGGAAAGAAACAGGCCCTGCAAGTCAGCATAGCAAACACAGATTCCTACTAACGTTGGAACCACTGCACTTCACTCCTGTGCAGGGCACCAGACATTACTGCTGGCTTTCAGCCTCAGATTGCTCCCTCAAGGCATCCCTAATCCTTGCAGCCCCACACTGGGCCTCTCTAATAGCCCTGCTCTCTGGCTGTTCAAATTCAGCCTCCAGGTGTTGAACCTCTGAGTTCCATGTCTGAGTGAATCTTTCACCCTTCCCTTCACAAATGTTATGGAGGGTACAGCATGCAGATATAACCGCGGGGATGCTGTCATCGGCCAAGTCCAGCTTCCCATACAGAGAGCGCCAGCGGCCCTTTAAACGGCCAAAAGCACACTCCACAGTCATTCGGCACCGGCTCAGCCTGTAGTTGAACCGTTCCTGGCTGCTGTCCAGGCTCCCTGTGTAGGGTTTCATGAGCCACGGCATTAAAGAGTAAGTGGGGTCTCCAAGGATCACAATGGGCATTTCAACTTCCCCTATGGTGATCTTCTGGTCTGGGGGGGAAAGTCCCAGCTTGCAGCTTCCTGAACAGGCCAGTGTTCCGAAAGATAAGTGCGTCATGCACCTTTCCAGGCCAGCCTGCGTTAATGTCAATGAAATGCCCACGGTGATCCACAAGCGCTTGGAGAACCATAGAGAAATACCCCTTCCGATTAACATACTCGGAGGCTAGGTGGGCTGGTGCCAGAATTGGAATATGTGTGCCATCTATCGCCCCTCCGCAGTTAGGGAAACCCATTTGTGCAAAGCCATCCACAATGTCCTGCTGTACGGGGAGATTTTGGCAAACCAGCAAAGTGCCTGAAATCACTATGGCTTATTGTTAAAAGCAGCCTATTCAGCAGTCTCAGCTTGACCAAGGCAGGAGGGGAGGGGAGGTTGGGGTGCCACAGAAAGGGCAGCTTGACCTCGCGTCCTTCCTGATAAGAATTGTGTTGAAGTTGCTGATACATGCATTTTTAAAGAGCAGGATGTGCCCCAGGAAGGTCTATTGGGGTCTCAAGGCTGCAAACTCTGGAAAAACGCAGACCTGGTTAATCAATAATCAGAAGGAACCTCTTGCTTGACCATTGAAACTGCTTACTTAACAAGTTTTCTTTAAGGGACATGTCATTCTATTACTAATGTATAAATAAGGGGGAAAAGTTTGAGGTAGTTGGACTCTTTTGGGACTCTCCCTCTGGATACATCTTGCGGTCCCCACCGGCAGACGGAAGATTTGGCCACCAGCATCCTGCCGCTGTGTCACTCAAGAGCCACACTCAGCTTTGGTAATTATCAAGGGTTGGGGGTGTTTTACTAATCTGTTGTGGACGTCTGTAAGTGCTTGAGATGAAGTAAAGTTTAGCTTTAAGTGAAAGCACTCTTGTGTTGTCCTGTTTGTGCCAGCCATCTATCGGTCGGACGGCCGTGTCTCCCCTGATTTATTTCCTGACACCACCTCACACAGAGTAAAAGTTGCCAAGAGCTTTGGGTTGAAAGAACCCTTGGTAACCCTGCACGTTACCCAGAGTCATGGTTCTTCTGAGCAGGATGCAATTAATGGCCCTGCAAACTTGCATCAACACGATTCCAACGGTCGACTTTCCCACTCCAAACTGGTTAGCGACCGATCGGTAGCTGTCTGGAGTTGCTAGTTTCCAGATTGCAATAGCCACCCGCTTCTCCACCGTCAAGGCAGCTCTCAATCTTGTGTCCTTGCGCTGCAGGGTGGGGGCGAGCTCCTCACACAGACCCATGAAAGTGGCTTTTCTCATCCGAAAGTTCTGCAGCCACTGCTCGTCATCCCAGACTTGCATGACGATGTGATCCCACCACTCAGTGCTTGTTTCCCGAGCCCAAAAGTGACGTTCCACGGTGGTGGGCATGTCTGTGAATGCCACAAGCAAACTCGTGTCGTATGCGTTACTCGAGTCAATATCGTTGGAGCCCTCACTGTCACTTTCGATCCTAAGGAATAACTCGACTGCCAAACATGACATGCTGGCGAGACTCGTCAGCATACTCCTCAGCAGTTCAGGCTCCATTCCTGCAGACCAAAAGAGAAGACAGAGTGCGCAGTACAAATAACTTTGAAAGATGGCACCAAATGTGGACGGAAGCACAGGGAATACTGGGATGCAAACCAATGCATCACGGGGCGTTGGGACAGGACCCAGAGTGCCCTGCACCCCCCATCCCCTTCCCACAAGCCACAGTGCCAGAATGGGAAGAGGTGCTCTGTGGGATAGCTTTCCATAATGCACCGCTCCCAGTGCCACTGCAAGTGCTGCAAATGTGGCCACGCCAGTGTGCAAGCAGCTGTCAGTGTGGACAGACTGCAGCGCTTTCCCTACTGTGCTCTCAGAAGGCGGGTTTAACTCACAGCGCTCTACATCTGCAAGTGTAGCCATGCCCTAGGTCTTGTCTACACATGAAGTTGTTCCTGATTAACTCCATGTGTGGACACTTATTCCAAATTGAGTTAATCTAAACAAGAACAAGGCACTCTTAAGGCTGGTCTACACTGGGGGGGGGGGGGATCGATCTAAGATACGCAACTTCAGCTACGCAAATAGCGTAGCTGAAGTCGAAGTATCTAAGATCGAATTACCTGGGGTCCACACGGCGCGGGATCGACGGCCGCGGCTCCCCCGTCGACTGCACTACCGCCGCTCGCTCTGGTGGAGTTCCGGAGTCGACGGTGAGCGCGTTCGGGGATCAATATATCGCGTCTTAACGAGACGCGATATATCGATCCCGGATAAATCGATTGCTACCCGCCGATACGGCGGGTAGTGAAGACGTACCCTTATTCTGGAGTAAGAGCGTCTACAGATAGAATTAATCAGGAACAACTCTGAGTGTAGAAAAGCACTTGGTTCTAAACCCCTCTGTGCAGGGAGTTATCTTTATTAATATCCTTGGAACTGCCTAGGTTACTTGTGGGTGTTATAGACAACACTCGTTCTCTTCTACTTATAGTGTCATCCACCATATGTGGGACTTGAAGAAATGTTTATGACACAGCCAGAGAATTAAACTGAAATTATCAAAGGAAAACGCCTGGGTGATAAATCAGATTATTATTAAGTTGTTGCTGCTCAACCTTTCTTAATGGGTCTATGTTTTATGGTTTCTGATTAGAGACTTACAAACACTATCACAATATAAATAATAATGTGATCAGTTTTGAAACTCCCAAACACCTCTGGCTGCTAGAAAGGGAAGAGCATTTTCTCTACCTTTCTACCCAAATCCTCTTGACTGTTGTAGAAGGGGATGGGATATCTGATACTTTACCAGCATCTATTTTTAGGTCCTAGTCCTGGGTGAATAGCTCCATTCCTGCCCATGAAATTTCCCAAGAAACAGTGTAGTAAAACTGGCCTTAAAGCCTGACTCTGCATGACTGCTCCCCACAGGCCTCCCAGAAGCAGCAGCAAAAGCTGACAGGACCCTGGTCCAAGGTTTTCACTGGATCACTTTGGGAAAGCTCTGAACAGCAGAAGAGACACTGGAGTGGCTGGCAGTGACTGTGGAAGACTACATTGCATTGTCTTGCACTCAGAGCACATTTGGAAGGCTACCTTTGCAAGTATTCAAGTTAGAAAGTATTTCAGATTAACACAAAGTTCTTCTTCGAGTGATTGCTCCTGTGTATTCCACAGTAGATGTGCATGCTCGCCATGTGCACCGGTGCCGGAAGTTTTTCCCTTATCAGTACCAGTACTGGGGGAGCACCGCGGCGACCCCTGGAGTGGCGTCTGTATATCGCGCTATAAGGGGAGCCGCGGGCTCCTCCCACCCTCAGTTCCTTCTTGCCACCAGTCAGGTAGTCAGAACTTTGTGCTCCAGCTCTGCTGTAGCCCTTCTTCTCGACCTTAGTGGTACCATTTGTGGATCGTCCTTCAGTTGTTAGAGTGGGCTCAGGGCATGCCCCGTGCCCCAGGCTTCAAGTCGTGCAACTCTTGTCGCCGTTCTATGCCCAGGAGCGACCCTCACGCTGAGTGTCTTCGCTGCCTGACTGAGACTCACATTAGCAACCGTTGCAAGATCTGCAGATCGTTCAAGCCAAGGACCAAGAAGGAGAGAGACTTCAGACTTCGAACTCTCCTGATGGAGTTGGCGCTGGCCCCAACGCCGGTACGCAGATCGGACTCGGCGCCGGTCACCGTGTTGTCGGTATGTAGCGAGGCCCCTTCGACCAGTCAGCGCTGCTCTCCCTCCAAAAAGCAAGGGAAGGGCCCAGCCTCGCAACGCCGCCGTGATAAGGATAAGGGGGAGGCTGGTCCCGTACTGAGCAGCCCTCGGTCCCCCCCGGGCTCAAGAGCTCCAACTCGCGTGGAGCGGAGCAGCCCGGTACCGTCGGCCCAAGCATCCCCACCGTACGGATGCCGTCAACGCCAGAGGCGGTGCAAGCTGCGAAGGACATTATGTCTCTGCCCGTCCCGAGCTTGCAAATGGATACGGGCCCTAGGTCGCGAGGCAAGCCTCCTTTGGGTGTCCACCAGACCTCTCCGGGCAGCTGCAGTTCCCGCACCGAGGATTGCTCCCTGCACCGCTCTGCGCGCAGCGGCCGCTCTTCTGATAGCTCCCGGCCACCCTCGATGCTGGCCAGACCGTCCGAGCCGCCGTTGGGACGGGAGTCACGGGGACCCTCTACGCCACCTGCCAGCGAGCATAGGCACCGAGATAGGCACCGGGAACGCTCACCTGCGAGGCATGGGTACCGGAGCCGCTCTCGACGGGACAGACGTCGGCGTTCCCGTTCCAGCTCCCGCTCCACTAGACATCATGCTAGAGGCTCCCCACGGGGCACCTCGGCATCAGGGCACTGGGCTTCGCATCGCCATCACGGGTACCGAAGCAGTTTGTCGCGTGGGTACCGCTCCTCGATGTCGAGATCCCGGTCCCGAGGGAAACAACGTCACAGACACCGCTCCTGGGGCACCGAGCGTTCTTCGGCGACCTCGGCCTCGGAACCCATCCACCCATCCTCGGTACGCACCGTTCCGCCAGGACACATACTGCCATCGCACACTCAGCCAACCCAAAGGCATGGGACCCCATGGCAAGGACAGTGGTGCCAGTGGGCACCATTTCCATCGGTGCCAGCCCAAATGGAGGCCCGTTCGGTCGCCGGAGCGTCCCAGGCTCTATCGGCCTCCTCCGGCTGCCCATGGGACAAGTCGACGGGTCACAAGTCGGCGGACCCACGCCAGGACTCTGATCTCAGTCTCGACACCCCGGCACCGACCGAGGCGCCCGGCTCCATGCAGGCCCTCTCCCCGGCACCAGACGACACCATAGCGGCGTCTCCGCCATCAGTCCCGCAGGAGGACTTCAAGGCGCACCAGGACCTGCTAAAGCGGGTGGCATCCAACCTCCAGCTGCAGGCCGAGGAGATGGAGGGTCTGTCTGATTCCCTCTTTAACGTCCTGTCTCCCTCGGCACCGGGCCGCGTGGCCCTGCCTCTGCACCAAGGTATTGCCAACATTTCGAACTCACTGTGGCAAACTCCTGATCCTTGGCCCCAATCTCGAAGAAGGCTGAGAGGAAATACTTTGTGCCGGTGAAGGACCACGAATATCTTTATTCCCACCCGGCACCCAACTCGCTTGTAGTGGAATCGGTAAACCACAGAGAGCATCAGGGCCAGCCTGCGCCCACCCCCAAAAACAGACACCAGGAGACTGGACTCCTTTAGCAGAAAATTTTATTCGTTGGCTAGTTTCCAGCTTCGGGTAGCCAGCCACCAGGCCCTACTGAGCAGGTACTACTTCAACCTGTGGGAGTCTCTGCCTAAATTTGAGCCCCTCCTCCCGGACCGGGACAGGAAGGACTTCAAGGCTCTGGTGGAAGAGGGGTCGTCGGCGGCTAAAGCGGCCCTGCAAGCGGCGTCCGATGCTGCTGACACGGCGGCCCGCTCGATGGCTTCCGCGATCGCCATGCACAGGGCATCGTGGCTCCTGTTGTCTGGGCTGTCGACGGAGGCCCAATCTCTGATGCAGGACCTCCTGTTCGATGGCAAGGCGCTCTTAGCGGACCAGACGGACGTCAGGCTGCATGGAATGAAGGATTCCTGCACCACCTTGCAGACCTTGGGCCTCTACGTCCCTCCGGCTAAGGACAAGGCCAAATTGCTTCTGGCGGCTCAACTTGCGAGGAGCAGATATGAGCCCCCGTACAAAAGACCCAGAGATAAAAAGCGTCGGTCTCAGTGGAAGTCCCGCTCTGCCCCACAGCCTGGACCCTCTAAGGGCAAGAGGCAGGGAAAGAGGCGGTTTTGACTATTGGCAGGGGGGCACCAGTCCTGTTGCCAGGGAGACCCCCCGATTAATAAAGTTTGTGTTCTGCAACCGATTGTCTGCCTTCCTCAAGGCGTGGTCCCGCATAACTTCGGACCAGTGGGTCCTCAGTACCATTTCTAAGAGCTATGTGTTGCAGTTCACCTCACCCCCGCCAAATCACCCGCCCTCCATGATGGCCCCGGGGGATCCGGACCATGTCCGCCTCCTGCGTCAGGAGGTGGACCGGCTGCTTCACCTGGGGGCGGTGGAAAGGGTACCAGTTCAGTTCCAGAGCAAAGGGTTCTACTCCCGATACTTCCTGATCCCGAAGGCGAAAGGGGGTCTCAGGCCCATTCTGGACCTGTGCGACCTGAACAGGTTCCTAACCCATTCCAAGTTCCACATGGTGTCCCTGGCTTCTATTATCCCCTCCCTGGACCTGGGGGACTGGTACACGGCCCTGGACCTTCAGGACGCATATTTTCACATCCATATTTTCGAGGGGCACAGATGCTTCCTCCAATTCATGGTAGGGATGGACCACTACCAATTTGCACACCTTCCCTTTGGCCTATTCACGGCTCCCAGAGTTTTCACGAAATGCATGTCCGTGCTGGCGGCCTACCTCAGGCGGGAGGGGGTACAAATCTTCCCTTACCTGGACGACTGGCTCCTCAAGGGGGAGTTGCGTTTCGAAGTGGAGTCCCACGTGGAGCTGCTCCTGTCGACATGCGTTGATCTAGGCCTGGTCGTGAGCGAGACCAAATCAACATTAGTGCCCATTCAGCGCATAGAGTTCATTGGGGCCCTGCTAGACTCCTCCAGGGCCACAGCCTCTCTCCCCCTGGACAGGTTCGAGACCCTAAGGGATCTCATCGCCTCGGTCACGGCCTTCCCGGTGACCACGGCGAGGGCGTGTCTTTGGATTCTAGGGCACATGGCGGCGTGCACTTACATGGTCCGCAATGCCAGACTCCGTATGAGGCCCCTCCAGATATGGCTGGCCTCCCAATTCTCCCATGCTCGGGACGGTCTGGACAAGGTTCTCACGGTTCCGTCCCCGATACTGGGTTCCCTTCTATGGTGGTCCTGCCTGAGCAATATGCTGCAAGGGGTTCCCTTCAGGGAGGCCAACCCGTCCATAGCCCTGATGTCCGATGCTTCGGACCTCGGCTGGGGAGCCCACACGGGGGACCTGCAAACCCAGGGAACGTGGTCAACCCCGGACTTGTCCCTTCACATAAACGTCAAGGAGCTCAGGACGGTACGATTGGCGTGCATAGCTTTCTTCACGCACCTCCGCGGCAGGGTGGTCAGAGTCCTCACGGACAACACCGCCGCAATGTACTATATCAACAGGCAAGGCGGGACTCGCTCCCTAGCCCTCTACGGGAAGGCCTGAACGTATGGGAGTTTTGTATAGCCCACGATATCTCCCTGAGGGTGGTTCACCTCCCGGGCGTCTGCAATACACAAGCAGACCGCCTCAGCAGGGTCTTCTCCCCCCAGTACGAGTGGTCGCTCCACTCGGAGGTCGCTCACCGGCTCTTCCAAGAGTGGGGAGTTCCCCATATCGACCTGTTTGCACCCCGACAGAACCGGCGTTGCCCCCGGTTCTGCTCCAGGGAGGGGTGGGGGAAGGCGCGATCTCCGACGCATTCCTCCTGAGCTGGTCGAGCCAGCTCCTCTATGCCATTCCCCCTCATCGCCAAGGTCCTTCAGAAGGTGAAAACGGACAAGGCGAAATTCATTCTCATAGCCCCGGTGTGGGCCCGCCAGCACTGGTACGGGCCCCTCCTACGCCTCTTAGCGGCCCTCCCCCTCCCCCCCCCGAGGGCGCTACCACTCTGCCCGGACCTCCTCTCCCAAGACAGGGGGCGCCTCCTCCATCCCAATCTGGCCGCTCTCCACCTGACAGTGTGGCTGCTCCTTGGCTGAATGAGGAGGAGAACAGGTGTTCGGAGCAGGTAAGGCGAGTCCTCCTGGAAAGCAGGAAGCCGTTCACGCGTCGGACGTACGTGGCGAAGTGGTCCAGGTTCGCCAGGTGGGCGAGTGAGCGGAGAGTGTCCTCCTCCGCTGCACCTCTCCAGTTTATCCTGGACTACCTCTTATCCCTTAGGGCCCAGGGACTGGCACCTGCCTCAGTCAAGGTGCACCTGGCGGCCGTATCGGCCTTTCACCCGCCGGTGCAAGGCCACTCGGTCTTCTCCCACTCGATGACCTCCCAGTTCCTGAAGGGTCTTGACCATTCGTTCCTGTACACTAGGCCCTCCGTGCCGCAATGGGACCTCAACCTGGTCTTGTCCCGTCTCACTGGGCCCCCCTTTGAACCCCTGGCCACGTGTTCCTGGTCGCACCTCTCATGGAAGGTGGCCTTCCAAGTGGCGATCATGTTGGCCCGACGTGTCTCGGAGCTCAGGGCCTTAACCTCAGAAACCCCCTATACGGTTTTCCATAGGGATAAAGTCCAGCTCCGCCCACACCCAGCATTCCTCCTGAAGGTGGTCTCTGCCTTCCATATGGAGCAGAGCATCTTTCTTCCCATGTTCTGTCCTAAGCCCCACTCCTCTAACGAGGAACACCGCCTCCACACGCTCGATGTGCGTAGGACGTTGGTGTTTTATCTGGATCGGACTAAGCCGTTCCGGAAATCCTCTCAGCTCTTTATTGCCTCGGCCAAGCGGGCAAAGGGGCAGCCTATCTCTACCCAGCAGCTTTCCCACTGGATCACTTCATGCATACGCACGTGCTATGATCTGGCAGGGATTCCCCCACCACCAATCATCAGGGCACACTCTACGAGGGCTCAGGCCTCATCAGCTGCCTACGTCGCCCATGTCCCCATCCAGGACATTTGTAGGGTGGCCACTTGGGCCACAGTTCACACATTTACTTTGCATTACGCAATCGTCTCCCAGTCTAGGGATGACGCCGGGTTCAGCAGGGCAGTACTTCGTCCCGAACCATCGTGAACTCCTACCCACCTCCAACAGATATTGCTTGGAATCACCTACTGTGGAATACACAGGAGCAGTCACTCGAAGAAGAAAGGACAGTTACCTGTTCCGTAACTGGCGTTCTTCGAGATGTGTTGCTCCTGTCTATTCCACACCCCGCCCTCCTTCTCCTCTGTCGGAGTTGTCCGGCAAGAAGGAACCGAGGGTGGGGGGAGCCCGCGGCTCCCCTTATAGCGCAATATACAGGCGCCACTCCAGGGGTTGCCATGGTGCTCCCCCAGTACGGGTACTGCTAAGGGAAAAACTTCCGGCACCGGTGCACATGATGAGCATGCACACCTACTGTGGAATAGACAGGAGCAACACATCTCGAAGAATGCCAGTTACGGAACAGGCAACTGTCCTATTCTGTTGAAATTGTTGGCAGGTAAAAGCTGACAAGGCTTTTCAAATCCTGTCTGTTAATATATTAAGGGGTGTAATAACAAGAAAATTCTTTAGGGTGATATAAGGGATTTATGTAAGAAACAGAAATGATTTGAGAACTACACACATGACCATGGCAGCAGAAATTTACCAAAATGTAACAATAAATGAGAAAAATCAAGCACCCAGCAGGGATGGAGAAGAAATGTAATCGAGAGGGATATCAACTGCACTTCAAGCAGGCACGGCTGCACCAGGGGGAGAGGGTAAAATGAGGCCCTGCCATGGTAACCCCTCCCCATCACCTCTGGACCTAGAGTTGGGGGGGGGGGCTACTCATTGTCTCCCTCCCCTCAGCCATATGGGATTGGGAAAGAAATGGCAAGGAGGAGCCAGCCAGAGCCTGAAGCTGGCACAGCAGCTGCACAAAGGGACCATGGTTCAAGCAGGGACCAATGGACAGTGCTGTCATCAGACTGATTTCTGTCATTTTCATGCTGAACATTCTCGCCCTGTGCCAACGGGCTTTTGCTTCAGTCGCTCCCTCACAATCTCCAGCCCTGTCTTTTCCTATATTTCCATCTAGCTAATCCCCTCACAATATAACCGCAGGGAAAGGATTTAAATAATAAACACCCACCAATTACAAAACTAACATGATGTTTGCTGCCATCTCATTGTTCACTCAATGTACTTACCTTTTCCTCCAGCCTCCACCCTTTGTCTTGTCTATTTAAATTGTAAGCTCTTTGGGGCAGGAAATGTCTTATTCTCTATGTGTGCGTACAGTTCCTAGCACAATGGGGTCCTCTTCACGGTTGCCCGCTAGATATTACAGTGATAAACATGATAAATAAGGGCAAAAGGTGATGCAAACACCTGTATCTCAGCCTCAGAGTAGTGCAGGCAAGCAATAAGAGCCAGCAATCTAAATCAATATGTCCAAAACACCACAGAGCAGCCAGCAATCAAGAAAGAAACTCAATTCCCCATAATAGCCACATGGTTATAGAACACCACAAACTCTGTAGCCATAAAAAGCAACAGAGGGTCCTGTGGCACCTTTAAGACTAACAGAAGTATTGGGAGCATAAGCTTTCGTGGGTAAGAACCTCACTTCTTCAGATGCAAGTAATGAAAATCTCCAGAGGCAGGTATAAATCAGTATGGAGATAACGAGGTTAGTTCAATCAGGGAGGGTGAGGTGCTCTGCTAGCAGTAGAGGTGTGAACACCAAGGGAGGAGAAACTGCTTCTGTAGTTGGATAGCCATTCACAGTCTTTGTTTAATCCTGATCTGATGGTGTCAAATTTGCAAATGAACTGGAGCTCAGCAGTTTCTCTTTGGAGTCTGGTCCTGAAGTTTTTTTGCTGTAAGACGGCTACCTTAACATCTGCTATTGTGTGGCCAGGGAGGTTGAAGTGTTCTCCTACAGGTTTTTGTATATTGCCATTTCTGATATCTGATTTGTGTCCATTTATCCTCTTGTGTAGTGACTGTCCAGTTTGGCCAATGTACATAGCAGAGGGGCATTGCTGGCACATGATGGCATATATAACATTGGTGGACGTGCAGGTGAATGAGCCGGTGATGTTGTAGCTGATCTGGTTAGGTCCTGTGATAGTGCTGCTGGTGTAGATATGTGGGCAGAGTTGGCATCGAGGTTTGTTGCATGGGTTGGTTCCTGAGTTAGAGTTGTTATGGTGCGGTGCGTGGTTGCTGGTGAGAATATGCTTAAGGTTGGCGGGTTGTCTGTGGGCGAGGACTGGCCTGCCTCCCAAGGTCTGTGAAAGTGAGGGATCATTGTCCAGGATGGGTTGTAGATCACTGATGATGCGCTGGAGAGGTTTAAGCTGAGGGCTGTAGGTGATGGCCAGTGGAGTTATGTTGGTTTCTTTTTTGGGCCTGTCTTGTAGCAGGAGGCTTCTGGGTACACGTCTGGCTCTGTTGATTTGTTCCTTTATTTCCTTGTGTGGGTATCGTAGTTTTGAGAATGCTTGGTGAAGATCTTGTAGGTGTTGGTCTCTGTCTGAGGGGTTGGAGCAGATGCGGTTGTACCTCAGTGCTTGGCTGTAGACGATGGATCGTGTGGTGTGTCCGGGGTGGAAGCTGGAGGCATGAAGGTAGGCATAGCGGTCGGTGGGTTTTCGGTATAGGGTGGTGTTAACGTGGCCATTGCTTATTTGTACTGTGGTGTCCAGGAAGTGAACCTCCCGTGTAGATTGGTCCAGGCTGAGGTTGATGGTGGGGTGGAAGCTGTTGAAATCATGGTGGAAGTCTTCCAGGGTCTCCTTCCCATGGGTCCAGATGATGAAGATGTCATCAATGTAGCGTAGGTAGAGAAGGGGCGTGAGTGGACGAGAGCTGAGGAAGCGTTGTTCCAGGTCAGCCATAAAGATGTTGGTATATTGTGGGGCCATGCGGGTGCCCATAGCGGTGCCACTGGTCTGGAGGTATATATTGTCACCAAATTTGAAATAATTGTGCGTGAGGATAAAGTCACAGAGCTCAGCAATAAGTTGTGCTGTGTCATCATCAGGGATACTGTTCCTGACAGCTTGTATTCCATCTGTGTGTGGGATGTTTGTGTAGAGAGCCTCTACATCCATGGTGGCTAGGATGGTGTTTTCTGGGAGGTCACCAATGCATTGTAGTTTTCTCAGGAAATCTGTGGTGTCACGGAGATAGCTGGGAGTGCTGGTGGCGTAGGGTCTGAGTAGGGAGTCCACATATCCAGACAGTCCTTCAGTGAGAGTGCCAATGCCCGAGATGATGGGGCGTCCAGGATTTCCAGGTTTGTGGATCTTGGGTAGTAGATAGAATAACCCCGGTCGGGGCTCTAAGGGTATGTTGATTTGTTCCTGTGTTAGTGTAGGGAGTGTCCTGAGTAGATGGTGCAGTTTCTTAGTGTATTCCTCAGTGGGATCTGAGGAAAGTGGCCTGTAGAATTTGGTATTGGAGAGTTGTCTGGCAGCCTCCTTCTGGTAGTCAGACCTGTTCATGATGACAACAGCACCTCCTTTATCAGCCTCTTTGATGATAATGTCAGGGTGGTTTCTGAGGCTGTGGATGGCATTGCGTTCTGCACGACTTAGGTTATGAGGCAAGCGATGTTGTTTTTCCACAATTTCTGCCTGTGCACGTCGGCGGAAGCATTCTATGTATAGGTCCAGACTGTTATTTCGACCCTCAGGAGGAGTCCATGTGGAGTTCTTCTTCCTGTGTTGTTGGTGGGAGGGTAGCTGTGTATCAGTGCGCTGTTCAGTGTTATCTTGAAAGTATTCTTTGAGTCGGAGGCGGCGAAAGTAGGCTTCCAGATCACCGCAGAACTGTATCATGTTCGTGGGGGTGCTGGGGCAAAAAGAGAGTCCCCGAGATAGGACAGACTCTTCTGCTGGGTTGAGTGTGTAGCTGGATAAATTGACGATATTGCTGGGTGAGTTAGGGGTACCCCTGTTGTGGCCCCATGTGCCAGGTAGGATTTTAGACAGTTTACGGTCCTTTTTCCTTTGTAGAGAGGTGAAGTGTGTAATGTAGATCTCCTGTCTTATTTTAGTAAAGTCCATTTGTGTGGAGGGTTGGTTATTTATGAAAGTCTCCAGGTTGGAGAGCTCTTTCTTGATGTTTATCTGTTTGCTGTATAGGATGCTGATCAGGTGGTTCCTCAGTTTCTTTGATAGTGTATGGCATAATCTCTCACTGTGGTCTGTGCAGTATGTAGATAGCAATGGATTTTTCACCTTCAGTCCATTTGGTATGATGTCCATCCGTTTGCATTTGGAAAGGAAGATGATATCTGTCTGTATTTGTGCAAGTTTCTTCATGAGGTTGATAGATTTCCATTCCATTCTGTAGCCATAGTACATAGTGCAAGTAGAAATCATCCCATGCCTGTTGCTGAAAGGTGTTTCCATCATTACTCTGCAAAAATATGCACCGAGGCCAAAATTTTCAAATGTGAATGAATGCTTAAAGTTAGGCACTTAAATTTATACTTAAGCACCTGAATAAATGTCCTGATTTTCTTAGGTGCTGAGCTCCCACAACTCCCCTGGATTTTAGTTTTTGTGCTTAACTTTTAGGCACCACTGTTTATCCAGTCTTGTTTTAAGGCTTCTGAGCTGCCCACCTCTGCATTCTTCATCTGAGGGAGTCCACACTTGTGGACCTTATTTGATGTCCCACTTTGTTATGTAGCCAACGCACGAGACATATGAGGGGTGTGAACACCTGCTGTACTTGGCCCTTTCCCTTCCCATTACCCTGCTTGATCTAAATGGTAACAATCATCTTGTTGCCAATGTGTCAGCCCCTGCAGTGCCTAGCTCAGGCACTAGCACTGATGATCCAGCTCATTGCCATCTGAATCTGCCAATCTGAGAGAAGAGGGTGGTGCAGGGGAAGAAGTCCTTTCTCTCTTCAAAAACAAGGAGTCTGGTGGCACCTTAAAGACTAACAGATTTATTTGGGCATAAGCTTTCGTGGATAAAAACCTCACTTCTTCAGATGTATAGAGTGAAAGTTACAGATGCAGGCATTATATACTGACACATGGAGAGCAGGGAGTTACTTCGCAAGTGGAGAACCAGTGTTGACAGGGCCAATTCAATCAGGGTGGATGTAGTCCACTCCCAATAATAGATGAGGAGGTGTCAATTCCAGGAGAGGAAAAGCTACTTCTGTAATGAGCCAGCCACTCCCAGTCCCTATTCAAGCCCAGATTAATGGTGTTAAATTTGCAAACGTATTTTAGTTCTGCTGTTTCTCTTTGAAGTCTGTTTCTGAAGTTTTTTTGTTCAATGATAGTGACTTTTAAATCTGTAATAGAATGACCAGGGAGATTGAAGTGTTCACTTACTGGCTTATGTATGTTACCATTCCTGATGTCCGATTTGTGTCCATTTACTCTTTTGCGGAGGGACTGTCCGGTTTCGCCAATGTACATGGCAGAGGGGCATTGCTGGCACATGATGGCATATATAACATTAGTGGATGTGCAGGTGAATGAGCCCTTGATGGTGTGGCTGATGTGGTTGGGTCCTCTGACGGTGTCGCCAGAGTAGATATGGGGACAGAGGTTTGCTACAGGGATTGGTTCCTGGGTTGGTGTTTCTGTGGTGTGGTGTGTAGTTGCTGGTGAGTATTTGCTTCAGGTTGGGGGGTTGTCTGTAAGCGAGGACTGGCCTGCCTCCCAAGGTCTGCGAGAGTGAGGGATCGTTTTCCAGGATAGGTTGTAGATCGTGGATAATGCGCTGGAGAGGTTTTAGCTGGGGGCTGTATGTGATGGCCAGTGGTGTTCTGTTATTGTCCTTGTTGAGCCTGTCCTGTAGTAGGTGATTTCTGGGTACCCGTCTTGCTCTGTCAGTCTGTTTCCTCACTTCCCCAGGTGGGTATTGTAGTTTTACGAATGCTTGATAAAGATCTTGTAGGTGTTTGTCTCTGTCTGAGGGGTTGGAGCAAATTCGGTTGTATCTTAGGGCTTTCACTCTATACTTTCACTCTATACATCTGAAGAAGTGAGGTTTTTACCCACGAAAGCTTATGCCCAAATAAATCTGTTAGTCTTTAAGGTGCCACCAGACTCCTTGTTGTTTTTGTAGATACAGACTAACACGGCTACCCCCCTGATACTTGACACCATGCAAGGCACTAAATTTAGCCGTATGGAGTGGAAATCCATCAACCTCAACAAAAAACTTGCACAGATACAGACAGACATCATCTTCCTCTCCAAATGCAAACAGATGGACATCATACCAAATGGACTGAAGGTAAAAAATCCATTGCAATCAACATATTACACTGACTATGGTGAGAGACTGTGCCACACACTCTCAAAGAAACTGAGGAACCACCTGATCAGCATCCTGTACAGCAGACAGGAGAAGATCAAGAATGAGCTCTCAGAACTGGAGACTCTCATACAATACCAACCTTCCACACAAACTTCCACGTGGCTGGACTTTACAAAAATGAGACAAGCCATTTACAATGCACACTTCACTTCTCTACAGAGGAAAAAGGACAGTAAGCTATCTAAACTCCTACCTGCCACAGGGGGCTACAACAGTGGTACCCTCAACTCATCTAACAACATTGTCAATCTTTCCAACCACACACTTAGCCCAGCAGAAGAGTCTGTCCTATCTCGGGGACTCTCTTTCTGTCCCACCATCCCCACAAACAAGATACAGTTCTGCGGTGATCTGGAAGCCTACTTTCATCGTCTCCGACTCAAGGAATATTTTCAACGCACCACTGAACAGTGCACTGACCCACAGGAACCCTCCTACCAACACTACAAGAAGAAGAACTCTGCGTGGACTCCTCCTGACGGTCGAAATGACAGACTGGACCTCTACATAGAGTGCTTCCGCAGATGTGCACAGACTGAAATTGTGGACAAACAACATCACTTGTCCCATAACCTCAGCCGTACAGAACGCAATGCCATCCACAGCCTCAGAAACAACTCTGACATTATCATCAAAGGGGCTGACAAAGGAGGTGCTGTAGTCATAATGAACAGGTCGGATTATGAACAGGAGGCTGCCAGGCAACTCTCCAAGACCACATTCTACAGGCCACTATCCTCTGATCCCACTGAGGAATACCAAAAGAAACTACACCATCTGCTCAAGAAATTCCCAGCTACAGTACGGGAACAAATCTACATGGACACACCCCCAGAACCCTGATCAGGGGTATTCTATCTGCTACCCAAGATCCATAAACCCGGAAACCCTGGACACCCCATCATCTCAGGCATTGGCACTCTTACAGCAGGATTATTTGGCTATTTGGACTCTCTCCTCAGACCCTACGCTACCAGCACTCCCAGCTATCTTCGAGACACCACCGACTTCCTGAGGAAACTACAATCCATCGGTGTTCTTCCTGAAAACACCATCCTGGCCACCATGGATGTAGAAGCACTTTACACCAATATTCCACATGAGGATGGACTACAAGCTGTCAGGAACGGTATCCCTGATGAGGCCACAGCACGCCTGGTGGCTGAGCTTTGTGACTTTGTCCTCACCCACAACCACTTCAGATTTGGGGACAACTTATACCTTCAAGTCAGTGGCACTGCTATGGGTACCCGCATGGCCCCACAGTATGCCAACATTTTTATGGCTGACTTAGAACAACGCTTCCTCAGCTCTCGTCCCCTAGTGCCCCTCCTCTACTTGTGCTACATTGATGACATCTTCATCATATGGACCCACGGAAAGGAGGCCCTTGAAGAATTCCACCTGGACTTCAACAATTTCCACCCCACCATCAACCTCAGCCTGGACCAGTCCACACAAGAGACCCACTTCCTGGACACTACAGTGAAAATAAGCGATGGTCACATAAACACCACCCTATACCGGAAACCTACAGACCGCTATATGTACCTACATGCCTCCAGCTTCCATCCGAGACACATCACACGATCCATTGTCTACAGCCAAGCCCTAAGATACAACCGAATTTGCTCCAACCCCTCAGACAGAGACAAACACCTACAAGATCTTTATCAAGCATTCGTAAAACTACAATACCCACCTGGGGAAGTGAGGAAACAGATTGACAGAGCAAGACGGGTACCCAGAAATCACCTACTACAGGACAGGCCCAACAAGGACAATAACAGAACACCACTGGCCATCACATACAGCCCCCAGCTAAAACCTCTCCAGCGCATTATCCACGATCTACAACCTATCCTGGAAAATGATCCCTCACTCTCGCAGACCTTGGGAGGCAGGCCAGTCCTCACTTACAGACAACCCCCCAACCTGAAGCAAATACTCACCAGCAACTACACACCACACCACAGAAACACCAACCCAGGAACCAATCCCTGTAGCAAACCTCTGTCCCCATATCTACTCTGGCGACACCGTCAGAGGACCCAACCACATCAGCCACACCATCAAGGGCTCATTCACCTGCACATCCACTAATGTTATATATGCCATCATGTGCCAGCAATGCCCCTCTGCCATGTACATTGGCCATACCGGACAGTCCCTCCGCAAAAGAATAAATGGACACAAATCGGACATCAGGAATGGTAACATACATAAGCCAGTAAGTGAACATTTCAATCTCCCTGGTCATTCTATTACAGATTTAAAAGTCACTATCATTGTACAAAAAAACTTCAGAAACAGACTTCAAAGAGAAACAGCAGAACTAAAATACGTTTGCAAATTTAACACCATTAATCTGGGCTTGAATAGGGACTGGGAGTGGCTGGCTCATTACAGAAGCAGCTTTTCCTCTCCTGGAATTGACACCTCCTCATCTATTATTGGGAGTGGACTACATCCACCCTGATTGAATTGGCCCTGTCAACACTGGTTCTCCACTTGCGAAGTAACTCCCTGCTCTCCATGTGTCAGTATATAATGCCTGCATCTGTAACTTTCACTCTATACATCTGAAGAAGTGAGGTTTTTACCCACGAAAGCTTATGCCCAAATAAATCTGTTAGTCTTTAAGGTGCCACCAGACTCCTTGTTGTTTTTGTAGATACAGACTAACACGGCTACCCCCCTGATACTTTCTCTCTTCAGGAAGCAGTGTGAATTTTGGGTAAAGGTTCAAGCTGACTATTTTGTCCAAATGGCTCTGACCATTCCTATTGACTATGGATTTGCTGCAGATGCTGCAGCAAAGTGTGATGCTTGCTGTGCTCATTTACAGGTCAATACAATGGGAGTTAGGCACATAAATACCTTCTTGGATCTCAGCCCTTGGTCTGCTTCCCAGCAGTGGCCACATCTGAGTTCTGGGCACAGATTGAAAACTGTCTAGAATAGGATATAAGGCATGTTGCCAGCAAACACATTCTAAAAGGCTAGTGCAGACAAGGCAGTGTATACTCTGACATGTTAAACTGGTCGCGTTAAATGCCTAGAGGGGAGCCCAGGTATTAGCACAGTTTGGAACATCTTAGTTACATGTGCTAACATCCTTTAAATCCTAATCTAGACGAGGCCGGGGGGGTGGGTGCGTTGGTGTGTACCTTGATTTATACTATATTTTAGGTTCATAATGACTGAGCAAACCACATCCTAAAGCCCCCGTGCTATATGGAACAGGGATAACATTTTTGAGGTATGAAAAGCCCAGACCTCCCACTGTACTATAGTAATTCCTTTTAATGCTCATTCTTCTGTCCAAAATACTCTAATGAAATCTCTCCCCTGAGTCATTTTACTATGAAACACAGAGAGCTATTAGTTTTAATGGAATTGAAAAGATCTCCTTATGATACACACATTATGTCACTAAAGAAAATGCATAGTATTTATGGGGGGAAACTCACACAGACCACCTGCCTTGTGCATGTAGTTTTCACCTAGTCACCCACACTGTTTAGACTAGTCTAGCAGCTATTGCTAGACTCCCTGCCACTCTGCAGTGCCTATGTGGGAGACTGAATACACACAGTCCTGACAAGCAAGCTGGGGAAGGAAATTGGCTCACTAAAGGCAGTCAGAGGAAGCTTGTATATATAGTTAGGAGGGGAGACACCTATTCCTCAAGCCCCTAAATGACATGGGCAAAACTAGTTTTCACATAGGGTGAAGGGGAATTTAGACTAGGGAGTAGAGGCCACTCAACAATCTGCCGCCAAGGCAAAACTTCATTGTGCCATCTTCAACCTTCTAGAATAGAGGTTGTCAACTGTGGGTGGTCTTGGACTTTCTTGGGGTGCATGATGAGCCTTCTGATGGTTCGTAGAAGTGGGGTGGGGGGGCAAGCACCAGGTTTCAGTGCCATTCACTCAAATTTGAGTGAGTGGCGTTGTGACCTGGCTTGCAGTGTCACTCAGATTTGCACCAGCTGCCCCAGGCAGCTGCCTGCTTTGCCTATAGCTAGAGCAGCCCCTGCAGGGAACCTCTTTTGCCCATGACGTAATTCAGAGAGCAACGGAAGAGTAAATAGAGGATATGAATTATCAGTGCAAACTTTGTACACCAGTCTAGTGATCTACAGGGTATGGTCCAAGCTAGAGTTTGATTAGAAAGCCTGGGAAGAGGCTGAATGCAGCGTGTACATTGTGTGCAAGCAGGTAAGCCATTCCTGTTAAAGGCCCATGCAAGTTCTGTTGTCTTCTGCTGGGTACAACTCAAACCACAACCATGAATTTCTTGTTCCTCTGAAGTGCATTGGACTGAACAAAACAAAAATCACAAAAGCTTGATCATGGTCTACAAGCACCTATGTGGGGAAGAGATTTCTGATAGCAGAGGGCTCTTTAATCTAGATGACAAAGGTGTAATGAGATCGCATGGCTGGAAATTGAAGCTAGACAAATTCAAACTGGAAATAAGGTGCAAATTTGAACAATGAGGGTAATTAAGCACTGGAACAATTTACCTAGGGATGTAGTAGATTCTTCATCACTTGAAGTCTTTAAATCAAGATTGTTGGCCTTTCTTAAAGAGATGTTCTACCCCGCCTAGAAGTTATGGGCATGATGCTGAAATTACTGGTGAGATTCTATGGCTTGTGTTATGCAGGTCAGACTAGATGGTCATAATGGTCCATTCTGGCCTATGGGAGAAATTATTGTTAACATAACCTCTGAAAAAGTTCACCATCTGGTGTCCTCAACTATCTTGCTATCCATACCCACAGAAGATAGACTATACTACCAATGAGAGACAGAAGAAATTGAGACAGGAGGCACTTTCTGCATCAGTGTCTGAAATATGACTGAAAAGAGACTTCCTCAAGTAATCAGGAGTCAAAAAGTGTCCCATCAAAAAGTAATGATGAAAAACCACTCCTGACCCTGGGCAGGGCCAGCGCAACCCACTAGGCGACCTAGGCAGTCACCTAGGGCACTACAATTTGGGGGGCAGCGACCGCGGCGGTATTTCGGCGGCGGGACCTTCCGCCACCTCTCTGGGGGGCGGCATTTCGGGGCGGGACCTTCTGCCGCCTAGGGCAGCAGAAAAGCTGGCGGCACTCCTGACCCTGGGAGAAAAAAGAGAGATGACATCACACTATGCAGCAACCTGCCAGCAGATCAGAAATGAACACAGAGGATCAAGCCTCAAACAGAATATGTAGCCATATCCTGGACGGCTCTCTGCTACTTCTAACAAAGAAATGAGGGCTCTGCCTCTTTTTTACACTTTGGCAACACTTGCATACCGTGTCATGCCAATAAAGTCTCACTGAATTGAACTGATTAAACACCATGGTATTATTGTATGAGTAAGTGTTACATTTAGCAATAAAGTTTAGATTATAGTGAACAGAAGCTTAGCAAGCAGTCAGACTATAGGAGGCCTCATCATAATTCACTGATAACAGGTAAATAAATAAATGAACCTAGAACCCAGCTGATTCATAGAGATCTATGCTTTCTAACAGCTCTGCTTTTATAGATTATAGCACATAGGGCTGTTCTCTAAATGCCAATCAGATCAACCCCTGAGACTAGGGGCCACTGTTGTTTTCCTGTACCAGTATTCCTCCAGTAAAGGTAAAGTTGTGGCTCAAGAACATTCTCATTGCATGATTGATGTCTCTTCCTTCTAAAATAAATGCCTGAGTTTCATTTGGCCACTTCTGTAGCAACAGAGGGTTTTTATGCCTGGTCTACACTTGAAACTTTTGCCAAGTGGCTTAAGGGTCTGATATTTTCACACCATTTCTATGCTGGCAAAAAGCCTAGCATAGATGCAGTTATACTGGCAAAAAAAAAAAAAAAACTTTTGCTGGTACAGCTTTTTTGTTTGGGAAACTGGTATAAGTTTTATTGTAAAAGCACTCTTTCGCTGGTATAAGCTGAGTCTACACTAGAAAGGTTTGCTAGTATAACTATACTGGCTAAACAAAACTCTACCTTGAGACAATATTCTTCTATAATGAACCTTAGTGGCCTCATCTGCTCCCTAAAATTTTAACTTAGAGCTTGTCTTCACGTACAGCACTACAGCAGTGCAACTGTAGCACTTTAGTGAAGATGCTCCTATGCCAACACGGTAGCTATGTTGATGGGAGAAGCTCTCCTGTTGACATAGCACTGTCTACAAAGGGGGTTAGGTCAGTATACGTCACTCGGGTATGGATTTTTCACATCCCTGAGCTATACCAATTTAGGTGTGTAGTGTAGACCTGCCTCAGAGTTGCTCAACTGCACTCCTTACCAATACTAACACTACAAATCCAGGAAGGCACCAATTGTGCTACAATTCACGTCTACGTTCATGTTCCATACCAGCCAAATACTGTAAATACCCAAACATGCTCACAGACTCCTCAGCTCCACCACACACTCCCTTCTGGTTTGATCACAATATAGATTTCCGATTGTATCTTTTCTATGTTTGCACAGTGCTCAGAAAAATGGGGCTGTGATATTGTCTGTGGTCTGTGCATACCCCCATAATAGAAATATTTATTTAACCAGCCACAATGCACACATCCAGTTCCTCACAAACATTCATATGCACAGCCTGAATTCCAAACTCAGGTGGAGTTAAATTACCTATATATAAATTTGTGTATATGTTAGGGCTGTCAAGCGATTTTAAAAAATCGTGATTAATTATGTGATTTTAAAAATTGCAATTAATCATGTGATTAATCGTGCTGTTAAAAAATAATAGAATACCATTTAAATATTTGTGGATGTTTTCTACATTTTCAAACACTGATTTATATTTATTTTAATTACAAATATTTGCACTGTAAAAAATGAAAGAAATAATATTTTTCAATTCCTCCATTTCAAGTACTGTAGTGCAAACTCTTTACCATGAAAGTCAAACTTACAAATGTAGAATTATGTACAAAAAAACCTGCATTCAAAAATAAAACAATGTAAAACTTGAGAGCCTACAAGTCCACTCAGTCCTACTTCTTGTTCAGCCAATCGCTCAGACAAACAAGTTGTTTATATTTGCAGGAGATAACGCTGCCTGCTTTTTATTTACAATGTCACCTGAAAATGAGAACAAGTGTTTGCATGGCACTGTTGTAGCTGGTGTTGCAAGATATTTACGAGCCAGATGTGTTAAAGATTCATATGTCCCTTCATGCTTCGACCACCATTCCATAGGACATACGCCCCTGCTGATGACAGGTTCTGCCCAATAATGATCCAAAGTAGTGCGGACCGACGCATGTTCATTTTCATCATCTGAGTCAGATGCCACCAGCAGAAGGTTGCTTTTCTTTTTTGGTGGTTCAGGTTCTATAGTGTTGCTCTTTTAAGATTTCTGAAAACATGCTCCACACCTTGTCCCTCTCAGATTTTGGAAGGCACTTCAGATTCTTAAACCTTGGGTTGAGTGCTGTATCTATTTTTAGAAACTTCACATTGGTACCTTCTTTGCATTTTGTCAAATCTGTGGTGAAAGTGTCCTTAAAATGAACAACGTGCAGGGTCATCATCTGAGACTGCTATAACATGAAATACATGGCAGAATGCGGGTAAAACCGAGCAGGGGGCATACAGTTCTCCCCCAAGGAGTTCAGTCACAAATTTAATTAACGCATTATTTTTTTAACAAGCATCATCAGCATGGAAGCATGTCCTCTGGAATGGTGGCCAAAGCATGAAGGGGCATACAATGTTCTAAGATCAAAGTGTAGGCTCTCTGAGCTCTGGTCAAGTGTCAGTAGTCTCTTGGTCTATCCAAGGCCGTGATCAAGTGTTTTGATGTTTTTGGTCTTTTGGCCTCGAGATGAAAACCTTGTCTTTGTTTCTGGGACCTTGAAGTGAAAAAATTCTCTAAGTTATATCTGGCGCATAAATACATTGCAATGCTGGCTACAAAAGTGCCATGCGAACGCCTGTTCTCACTTTCAGGTGACATTGTATATAAGAAGCAGGCAGCATTATCTCCCGCAAATGTAAACAAACTTGTTTGTCTTAGCAATTGGCTGAACAGAAGTAGGACTGAGTGGACTTGCAGGCTCTAAAGTTTTACATTATTTTGTTTTTGAGTGCAGTTATGTAACAAAAAAAATCTGCATTTGTAAGTTGCACTTTCACGATAAATAGATTGTACTAGAGTACGTGTATGAAGTGAACTGAAAAATACTATTTCTTTTGTTTATTATTTTTACAGTGCAAATATTTGTAATGTAAGCAGAGTCAGAATGAGCTCTGGTGGTGAACTGTGGAAAAGGACTTCAGGGGCTGATCTCGTTTGCATGGGCACACCCACCCTGCCTGGCACGATGGGACTACTTGCCCATATGTTCACTTTGGCTGCTGTGGGATCCCCAGTCTCTTTGTTATTGGGGCAGGAGTAATAAAGTGTTGTTATCCTGGTTATGTGAATCAAGGACAGTAGAACTGTACTTGGCATTTTATGATGGAGGGACTTGTCCTCAACTAAGTAGCACTCGCTAGGCAAGGGACATGGGTTCCCAGTGAATTGAGAGAGGTTGGGGGCACTGGCATGTGTACCTGGCAGCTTGGGCACCAAACACCACTTTCATCCCAGCCCAGCCCATCCCTCCCCTCCTTCTGGTGTAATAACAGGGCTAATTGAGACTCCATTAGGAGTCTTGTTATGTGCTGCAGAGCTGAAATCACTGATTCCTAGGTCTAAGCATTAGACCTAATTTGGGCTAGTGGTTCTGAGTGTGCCAGCACTGAGGCTCCCCTACTAACAGCTGACATCACTAAAGAGCTGAAGTTACTGAGAGCTGTGTTAAGCGGGGATGGGCCTGAAGACATGTTGGTGAGTGGCTAGTAGGATGGCTGGTGGAGTGGTGCGGATAGCAGGATGGCTGGCGGAGAGGTGCGGCTGGTGGTAAAGACTGCAGCAGAACCCCACAGAGAGGCATGGCAATTGGCCATCGACCGGAGCAGTGGAGCATGTAAGGTGCCCCTTTACCTCCCCCGCCTTTCCACTCAAGCTGGAAGGTAAGCTCTGCAGATGAACTTCTGAACTCTGGGGCTGCACTGACCAAGGGCAGAAACCGTGGGTGGGGTGACTGTTGGGTTGCTGGACTTAAGACCCTGATGGGAAAAGGACACTGCCAAACTTACTTGGAGGTGGGTCTTTTGCTCTTGGTTTGTGTTATGCATCCTGTTTGTGGGGTTTCCCTCGTTTATTAAAAGGCTTTTGCTGCACTCACACTCTGTGCTTGCGAGAGGGGAAATATTGCCTCTTAGAGGCGCCCCGGGGGGTGGTATGTAATTGTCCCAGGTCACTGGGTGGGGGCTTGAGCCGGTTTTGCATTGTGTTATTGAAAAGGAACCCCTAGATACTGAACCCGGCCCTTGTTGCTGCTAACTCTGATGGGCAGAAGGGTTACAGTAATAAAAAAATATATAAAGTGAGCACTGTATACTTTGTATTCTGTGTTGTAATTGAAAGCAATATATTTGAAAACGTAGAAACATCCAAAAAGATTTAATTTCAATTGATATTCTATTAACAGTGCAATTAACTGTGATTAATCACGATTAATTTTTTTAATCACGATTAATTTTTTGAGTTAATTGCGTGAGTGAACTGATTAATCAACAGCCCTAGTATATATTTAATTGGCTATTTATTAGCTGTGGAGGTGAATTCTATAATATGTCACAAGATCAGAGAGAGTTCCGATTCTGCATTTGAGTGTAACAGCAAGGAAGTGGATATCTGCATTATTGCTAGCTCTATGCTGATCTGTGTATCCTGCATTTTCAAGGCTCCGCCTTCTTCTGAGTTTGCTTTAGGAACCACTGTCAGCCTTCTCCTATCCTCGTTCCCTTCACCTCCAACCAACTGTACTGAAGCCAGGTCAACCCCCTTCCTCCCTTGGCAATTCCCCTCTAGTAGGTGTTTGTTTTTTGCATTTGCAGGTAGAATGGTGCTCACTGCTAACACCCTTTCAGATGTCTGGGTAAGGGAGTTGGTCCACAACTGATAATCAGAATTCCTAGGGAGTCATATCTCAGCCTTCCAGAAGAATGAAGGACAGTGTCTGGAACATAAACCTCAGACTTGGGAGACTTGGGTTTAATTCCCTGCTCTACCACAGACTTCATGTGTAACCTTGGGCAAGTCACTTAGTCACTCTGTACCACAGTTTCCCATCTGCAAAACAGAGATAATAGAACTGCCCTGCCTCACAGGCAGGTTGTGAAGATTATAAACATTAAAGGTAGAGAGATGTTCAAATACTATAGTAATGGGGGACTTGTAAATTCATAGAACACCAGATTTACTATATAAAACTTTACAGTTAACCAAAGGGAACCCCCTGACCTTGCCACTACAGTTCAAAGCTTCCTGACAGAAGCCAGATATGCTGGACACTATGGAATGAAGACGTTAGACAACAACGTTAAATCTCTGGGGCATGTGAAAGCCTAGGCCCAGACAGATTTTAGGTGGACTTCTACAAAACCTGACTCAAAACAGCACAGCAGTGCTATAGGCCAACTGTTTTCTGCTATGCCTGGAGGCTGCTCTCCTCTTCAATGAGGATTCAGGTGACACCATTTGCTCATGTGAGGCTGCCCCAGAGGTGGAACAATGGATGCAAAATTCATGTCCTGATCATGATGTCAAACAAATTTGTTGCCATGACAGCTGTTGTTGGACCACCAAACTGCTCTCCCGCACCCAAGGCTGACGAGAGCGGACTCTCGTCCTGGGGGCCTGAGGTCAGTTCCCCCACTAATGTCTGTGTAAATGGGGTGAAACGGGAGGTGGTGGGGCCCAGTGAACATGATGTACTAATTTCTCTCATCAGGCCTGCCCACCCCTGCAGAGTGTGGGAATCCCCGCCCTGGGGTCATTGGGCACTAAAGCGACGGTGCTGGTTCAGCTCTGCTGTGAGTGGCTGGTGCTGGGGGGCTCAGATGTGCCCCAGGACCCTGGGCAGTGGCTGCTGTGGGGGCGCCGCCTTTGAAGCCACATTGCGGGGGGGGGGGGTGACGTCACGTCACGTCACCCGGGGGAGGTGCAGGGCATTGCTGCCCCCTCCAGCTCATGGCCAGCAGGCACTGCGGTCTCCCCGCACGGTGACCATAGCGACCCCTGAGGGGATGCTGAGGTCGGGGGAGCGGGGCTGCCTACGTCACTCAGGAGCTGGGTGCAGCCCTGAAGCCGGCCATACACCCCCTCCCCCTCTCCCCCGCCTGCCTCCCTGCCCCTATCCAAAATGGCCGCCTCCAGCCTCAGGCGCTGGCAGGGCTCCGCCCTTCCGCCCGCAGCCTCAACTTCGCCCTGTGCCTCCGCCGCCCTACCCCGGCCCAAGATGGCCGCTGCCGCTCTGCCTGTCCGGGAGGCGTTCCTACCGCCGGCGGAGTGACTCTATGGTGCGGCGCGGGGCCGGAAGCCGGAGAGGCGGGCGGCGGCTCTGTGGGGAGAGGCGGCGGCTGTCGGCGGGGCTGAGGCCGGCGTGGAAACTCGAGCCCCGACCCCTCCCCCAGCGGAGCGGGCAAGGCAGGTGAGGGGGGCTCCGTGTCCCCTCCCACCACGGGGCCAGTGGGGCCGGGGAGGGGGGCCGTTGGTGGCAGGGGGTAATGGGGGCAGGGTTAGGGAGGTGTAATTTGGGGGAGGGTGGTGGGTTATCAATGAGGCAGGCAGGCGGTAATGGGGGCAGGGTTAGGGAGTGGGTGAATGGGGGCGTTATTGATGGGGCAGGCAGAGGGTAATGGGGAGTGGAAATGTGGGGGTGAAGGGAGGGGCAGGCAGGGGTTAATGGGGGCAGGGTTAAGGGGGTAATGTGGGGGAGAGGCAGGGGTTATCGGTGGGGCAGGTGGGGTTAATGGGGGCAGGGTTAAGGAGGGGTAATGTGGGGGAGAGGCAGGGATTATCGGTGGGGCAGGTGGGGTTAATGGGGGCAGGGTTAAGGAGGGGTAATGTGGGGGAGAGGCAGGGGTTATCGGTGGGAGAGGTAGCGGGTGTGTGATAGGAGGTAGATCCTTTCCTCGCTCAGGGCTAGGGTTCTGCCTGGCAGCTCACTGGCTGGCTGCCCCCAGAGGTCACTAATCTCTCCCTGGGCTATCCCAGTGGCAGCTTGCCAGGACCCACGAGTCTATCAGGTGACTTTGGGGCACAGGGTGGGATATCGTCCCATGTCCCTGTGATGGCACCGAGGCAAGATCACGGGAGCCAGGTGCACTGACCTCCTTCCCAAGGGCACCTGCTGGGTCTGAGCAACTTTGTCAGGAGATCTCAATGAATGTTTATTTCTTGTCAGGGGGTTTCAATGGGTGTTTATTTCTAGTGCAAATATGACATTGCAGTTCAGTCACCCTGTGGGAGTTTTGTGCTTTGTGGGGACAAATATGCTTGGGCTGTGATACAACTCCCCTTGACTTTACCAGGCCCCTGGATGACTAAAGTTATTTATAACTCGGCAGCACAGATATTTGATCCCCTGGTACCAAAAATCCAGTCTGGGGAACAATACTTCCCGGGTATACATTCACTCGGTACCCTGGAATTGTTATGGGTGACTTGTCAATAAATAATTTGTAATTTGAAACTGGGTAATGGGCAGACTGGATGCTTTCAAAGTACCTTCCATAACTTTAAAACATATCTTTTCCAATCCCCAACCTCCAAAGTTTCAGCTGTCCTCAAGGAAGGCTGAAATGGAAATTTCCTTTCTTGCCAAAAGATGCCATTTTCCATTGTTCACATACTATATTTGGTTGTAAGGTTGTTCATGAGCTGTCTGTGCAAACTGCAGGATGGCAGTTTGACCCATGCAGTGAGTGATAAGTTTAGAAATTCACTCTGTGCACTACACCCAAAAGAGGCACTGGGATGATTGCTGTTGGGAAACACTGCACTAGCCTGGGCAGGGCATCAGACTAGTTTAAGAAGTTGCAGGGTGGAGGACGGGATGAATGGAAAGCTGCATAATGTTGGATGAGTGGAGATAAAGTTGCATGACGCCTTACTCATCTGCTCCCAAGGCAGCGCTGAATGCATCTTTGATTGTGGTGGTAGTTCATATGTAGAGGGCTACAGACTCAGGCAGCAGCCTACTCTTTACTTGGCTCCACCACAAGAGGGCATGATGCCCACCTCCATGGATCTACAAATCAACCCTCAATCCCAAGGATTATACAGCCTTCTGGTGAAAAGGGAAAGGTGGGAAGCAAGCAGGGAATAGGGAGCAAGAAAATGGAAAAAAGGGGAAACAAGGTGGGGAGGAAAAAAGATGGAAAAGAGCCAGAATGAGTGAATGGGCAGAGGAAAATGGAGAGGTTGTAGTTGTGCCAGGATATGATATGGGTAACGCAGTGTGAACGGGCACCCAATCCATCAAAGGGGGATGGGGACCTTCACCAGAAAAAGGTTGGTTAGCTTCTGTTTCAGTATCTCTATCTTGGGGTGCGAGAGAATGTTCCATGGGGCAATTATATGTTTGGAATTCCTTGCATGAAAGGTGATGACGTTCTGTGTCACTATTTTTTG
Source organism: Emys orbicularis (assembly GCF_028017835.1). Lineage (NCBI taxonomy): Eukaryota > Metazoa > Chordata > Testudines > Emydidae > Emys > Emys orbicularis. The sequence goes on along the minus strand of NC_088690.1, from coordinate 64,730,338 downwards.
TTTGAATTGATTTGTTGAAGATGGTCGTCTCTTTCTATGGTAAACTGATCAGTGAAACCAAGATATGAAATATCCTGTTTTTTTCCACTCATTCATCCCCTACTATGCTTAGTCTCAAAAGTGCTTTTCCCTTGGATGAAGGGAGCTGATGTTTACACATATGACTTTTTCCCTAAAACTCCATGCCAAGCATTTTTGTCTAAGTCCATGAAGTGAGCTTGGTGTTTAGTCAGGTGAGAGAAGAGCTCTCCTGACTCTGGTGGCAGTGACATGAAGTACATGCAGCCTATTGTGTCAGCTGCCAGGAGACAATTGGCTGGAGGGACATGTAATAAAATTAGATCTGTCCAAAAGCAAGAATTTCAAGAAGCTGGATTCACTGGGCAATCCCCTTCTACCACAAAGGTAGAAAGTTACGGGTACTCAGTGGTTCTGGCTTTGCAGCTAAAGGATGAACACACAGCTTGCTAGCTGCAGGTTTTTAGTTATGAAGGACTCAAACAAAAAGAAATGTCTTTAGTGCTTGTAAAAGATGCTCCTTTGACAGTCCTGGAGAAAGAAATGTGTTTATCTGCCTCTTTTGTGTTGAAGTGTGGGGTATTATCAGCATGAATTTGAAATGTCTGCATTACTCTTAAATGGCAAAGCCGCACATGAATTACACAGGTTATCTTAAATTTGTGCCGTGTGGGGAGCATAGACTTTTTGTGGAGAATTGGTCAGCTGTTAGGATGATCAGCTGGTATCCACCACCCCATGACCTCCAAGGTGGTTCTGGAACCAACATTGCTTATTGAAAGAAATAATCAATATGTAATCAACTGTCCTTCAAAAGGTAACAGTGTTTTTGTTCAGGCACCAGTTACGAGAGGACTATAGAGCAGTTGTGTGGACCGCCGCTAGCTGGGCCACAGAGATGCCTCTTGTATTTATCCCTCAGGTCCAGAATCTTGATGTCTTTGAGGATAAAAAAATCCAAACCACACAGATTTCCAATTGTATCTATTTTATTAACTAAGGCCTAGATATTTTTGCCCCCTTAACATGTTAATGCCTAACTGATTTAGGAGCCTAAGTCTCACTTTCAAAAGTGACCTAAGCACGTAGGATACGAAGAGATTTAGTGCCTAAAGTTACTTTTGAAAATGAGACTTAGGCTCCTAGGTCAGTTAGGTGTTGAAACGCTGAATGGAGCAATGACTAAATACCTTTAAAAAAAATCTAGGCCCAACTACTTAAGCAAAAACATAAAATAAAGTAGATATAAGCAAATTCAATTGGAACAAAGTGGGTTAATATAAAATCAGTCGGTAATAAAATCAAGTCATTATCAGATTGAATAAACTGTTTCAAATAAATCAACAATTTTTGATAAGCTCTCTGTAATGATTTGACATGGTAGCAGTCTTGTTTAGCTATCAGATCCCAAAGTAATAGGGCCATTGTCAATCTGGATGCCAAGTGATTCAGGTGATCCAGGGAGGGACATATCACTCCCAAGTTGAAGCTAATGTTGAGACTGGCAGCTCTGATGACAATTAAGACAGTGTGCTCAAATTATTTGTGGTTAGGTAATAGAAATCTGTCCATTCCCCAGCCCCCAATAGAGGGTTACATGAAACATTCCAACACAATTCAAGATGACCACAGCTTGTTGCATGTTAATGTTCAAATGTCAAATTTAGGTAAAAACATAATTTCTCAGGATTAAACCTACAAGTCTGGACCCATGAAATGTGTGCAAGAGATCTTTTAGACAGTGAGGTTGTTTAACTGAGGACTGTTTAGGTATTTGAGGAGCTATTCTATAGGCACCATTCTTGAATTCAATGGACTCAGTCCCCACGCTCTCCTGTGCATGCGCACGTACACACTACCAGCCATCTGCTGAAGGTAAGGAACAAGTGTCCTAAATTACTTGAGTCCCCCATTAAAAGAAGTACTTTCCTGTTTGAAAGTGAATTTTTCTGTTTCTGTAGAAAGTGTTTCACTCTCTTTAATGTCAGATATAAGCATGATCTGAAATTTGGCCCCTTTTTGCATATAAAGTGGCCTTTCAGTCCATCTCCTTCATGGCATCCTGCATCCATTTAGTTGCTACAAGCTGGTGGGCTGTGTGTCAGAGAAGAGAGATAAGAAGCTGTACTACATTCCAGTTTTCAAAGAGAGACAAACAGTTCAGTCCCCACATCTGACCTTTATTAAAATAGATACATCCTACTGGGAAGCATATGCAGGATTCTAACTATCTGTTAATTATAGAACAGCCATCTCTCCATTGCTGTCCAGGCATAAAAAGATGATAGTGTTTATGTAAGATTTGTATAAAATCAATACCCCACTATTGTGGGTGCCCCCTGCTGGGCTTCTAGCTTCGGATGACACACTTTCATACCTAGCTACATCTGTTTAAAAAAAAAAAAAAAATTCATTCCCAAAGTTCACACTGACTATATGGATTGCACAACTGGTTTATTGCATAATTAATAAGAATTTATCCATTTAATATGAAACATTTAGACTGTAATGCACCATATTTTTCAAGGCAACCAGATAACTAATTTTTAATTGAAGCAATAAGTGAGAAGAAAACCAAGAACCTATAACCGAAAAATCTCCCCAAACATATCCAGACTAATAGAGAGAAGCCAGAATGGAAGCTTTGCCTTATAAAAATCAGACCAAGAGGTCAAGAAGTGTGGTATATTGCTTTCAGCAATAGTCTGTGCCTCATGCTTCAGAGGAAGGCGAAAACTACCATAATGCAATCATCCAGCTGTGCAAAATAATATACATGGGGTGGGGCAAGAATTCCTTTCTGATCCCCACAGTGCTGAGCAGATGCCCTTGAAATTTTTTTTATAGATTCATAGATTCTAGGGCTGGAAGGGACCTCGCGAGGTCATCGAGTCCAGTCCCCTGCCTGCATGGCAGGACCAAATACTGTCTAGACCATCCCTGATAGACATTTATCTAACCTACTCTTAAATATCTCCAGAGATGGAGATTCCACAACCTCCCTAGGCAATTTATTCCAGTGTTTAACCACCCTGACAGTTATGAACTTTTTCCTAATGTCCAACCTAGACCTCCCTTGCTGCAGTTTAAGCCCATTGCTTCTTGTTCTATCCTCAGAGGCTAAGGTGAACAAGTTTTCTCCCTCCTCCTTATGACACCCTTTTAGATACCTGAAAACTGCTATCATGTCCCCTCTCAGTCTTCTCTTTTCCAAACTAAACAAACCCAATTCTTACAGCCTTCCTTCATAGGTCATGTTCTCAAGACCTTTAATCATTCTTGTTGCTCTTCTCTGGACCCTCTCCAATTTCTCCACATCTTTCTTGAAATGCGGTGCCCAGAACTGGACACAATACTCCAGCTGAGGCCTAACCAGAGTAGAGCGGAAGAATGACTTCTCGTGTCTTGCTCACAACACACCTGTTAATGCATCCCAGAATCATGTTTGCTTTTTTTGCAACAGCATCACACTGTTGACTCATATTTAGCTTGTGGTCCACTATAACCCCTAGATCCCTTTCTGCCATACTCCTTCCTAGACAGTCTCTTCCCATTCTGTGTGTGTGAAACTGATTTTTTCTTCCTAAGTGGAGCACTTTGCATTTGTCTTTGTTAAACTTCATCCTGTTTAACTCAGACCATTTCTCCAATTTGTCCAGATCATTTTGAATTCTGACCCTGTCCTCCAAAGCAGTTGCAATCCCTCCCAGTTTGGTATCATCCGCAAACTTAATAAGCGTACTTTCTATGCCAATATCTAAGTCGTTAATGAAGATATTGAACAGAGCCGGTCCCAAAACAGACCCCTGCGGAACCCCACTCGTTATGCCTTTCCAGCAGGATTGGGAACCATTAATAACAACTCTCTGAGTACGGTTATCCAGCCAGTTATGCACCCACCTTATAGTAGCCCCATCTAAATTGTATTTGCCTAGTTTATCGATAAGAATATAATGCGAGACCGTATCAAATGCCTTACTAAAGTCTAGGTATACCACATCCACAGCTTCTCCCTTATCCACAAGAGTCGTTATCCTATCGAAGAAAGCTATCAGATTGGTTTGACATGATTTGTTCTTTACAAATCCATGCTGGCTGTTCCCTATCACCTTACCACCTTCCAAGTGTTTGCAGATGATTTCCTTAATTACTTGCTCCATTATCTTCCCTGGCACAGAAGTTAAACTAACTGGTCTGTAGTTTCCTGGGTTGTTTTTATTTCCCTTTTTATAGATGGGCACTATATTTGCCCTTTTCCAGTCTTCTGGAATCTCTCCCGTCTCCCATGATTTTCCAAAGATAATAGCTAGAGGCTCAGATACCTCCTCTATTAGCTCCTTGAGTATTCTAGGATGCATTTCATCAGGCCCTGGTGACTTGCAGGCATCTAACTTTTCTAAGTGATTTTTAACTTGTTCTTTTCTTATTTTATCTGCTAAACCTACCCCCTTCCCATTAACATTCACTATGTTAGGCATTCCTTCAGACTTCTCGGTGAAGACTGAAACAAAGAAGTCATTAAGCATCTCTGCCATTTCCAAGTTTCCTGTTACTGTTTCTCCCTCTTCACTAAGGCCCACTGCTTAGTGAAGAGGGAGAAACAGTAACAGGAAACTTGGAAATGGCAGAGATGCTTAATGACTTCTTTGTTTCGGTCTTCACCGAGAAGTCTGAAGGGAATGCCTAACATCGTGAATGCTAATGGGAAGGGGGTAGGTTTAGCAGATAAAATAAGAAAAGAACAAGTTAAAAATCACTTAGAAAAGTTAGATGCCTGAAGATGAGACATGATTTCCCTTCCCTTCGCCGGCATTTCTACATATTTTAGTTTTTGATAATTTAAGAGAGGCCAAAGTTTTGGGTATATCATGGAGAAAGGTTTGCTCATAGCCTGAGGTAGCCTGCCAGCACGACACTGATTATAGAGCACAGGCCTATCCTACCAGTACTTTTAAAAGGGCTTCTGCCCCCCAGAAGAATATTTGCGTGTGTTCCACTGTTATCTTCTGGAGCTGGTTCACAAGCAAGGAAGTAAAACAAAAATTCAGGTTAACTTTATCTCCACTATAAATATGGTGGTGGGGGGAGGAGGATTAGGTTTGCCTGCCTGCCAACATTAGCCAGATGGAGGGAAGCAGTCAGGAGGAAAATACATTCAGTTCTAAGGCGTGTCAGAGCAAGCTACAAATACAAAAAGAGGCGAATTGGGGTGGTGGTGGTAGAAACTAAAAGTTGTGTCCAATCAATCCTTCAGTGCTGGTGTCTCCTGCGACTGCCGTTCTGTCAACACTTTGTGATGATGCACCTGCTACAGCTGAGCAGCAGTGGAGGTGAATTTTGCTTGATATACCAAGTATATAAGACAACACCAAAGAGATTAAGGAACTCCTTCATTTGTCAGTACTGCACCAGCAGGGTGGTGTAGCAGACCTTTCTAATTCCATTTAATTTTCATTGTAGCTTTACCTAATGAAATATTTAGATCTAGGGAGATAGTTGGCTCAGGGGATTTGGTGATGGAAAGAGGAGCCCCTCACCTCGAGATTCCTGATTTGTTTTGGGGTTTTTTGTTTTGTATTTTTTAAAATCAGGTTTAGATCGGTGGGGACCAAAAGTCATGACTGTCAGATGACTTAAAGCTATATCAGTTGTTGCCTTTGGTGAAGATCCAATAGGCAGTTAGTCACATGACAGATCACCATCACCAGGGGGCCACCTTTTGGCAGAGACTCCAAAGATTGAATGGAAACTGAATTACCCTGTAGGGTGAGATTGAGACATAGGCCTTGTCTACACTGCTGGGGTAAGTCGATCTAAGTTACGCTACTCCAGCTACGTGAATAACATAGCTGGAGTCAACATAGCTTAGGTCATCTTACTGTGGTGTCTACGCCGCACTGTGTCGATGGGAGACACTCTCCCATCAATTTACCTTAATCTTCTAATTCTGGTGGAGTATCAGAGTTGACCAAAGAGTGCTCTGCAATTGATTTAGCAGGGCTTCGCTAGACCGCTAAATCGACCCCCACTGCATCGATCGCAGCAGCATCAGTCCTTGGTAAGTGTAGACATTACCACAAGATACTGCTAATATGGCATAGCTTGCACTGAGCTGTTTGTGCTTTACCTGTTCCACGGCTAAAGTCTCTTATCTCTAGAGCTGTCCAAGCCCTTTATTACCTTTACAACATAAATGACTGAGTTTTAGATTTTTATCTACTGAAACTCCAGGGAGAGAACTGTTGACTCAAGTACATCAACAAGATGAGGTTTTTTTGATGTTTTGTTTCACACTTTTCAGAAAATGTTCTGAAGAATAAATTGGACGGTGCCAGTTGGAATTAAATTGTCTGAAAAACCTCTGTTCGCCGTAAGGCCTATTTGACACCGAGAGAGCTTCCACAACGGCCTAATTCTGCAAGTGATGGGCTCGGAGAACAGTGCTTTAAAGAGCTACACACTGGAAGAGCCGCCGTATACCTTACCAACTGGACTCACAATTTACCCAGCTGTACTGCAAGATGGCAAGCTTGCCTCGGTCTTTGTGTATAAAACAGAGAATGAAGACACAGTTAATAAAGCTGCCAAGGTAGAGAACGTGGCCTTGCTGAATAACAGGCTTCTTTCTAATTCTCTTTTTGCCTTTTCTAGTATCAAAGTCAAGCTATCAGTTCCTGTACATGAATGTCCTCAAAGCCCCTTGGGAGGGAGGAGGAAGAAACAGGTTAATTCAGAATACATTTGAAGGGTAATGATCCCTGCTTCTAGCAGATCTCCTTAATTACAGGGACACTCTCACAGCTCCCAAATACAAGTTTTGTTTTATTTTTTTTATAAGATTTTGATATGACAAGAAACATTCTACAGTGTGATCAAAATAAGAGCAGTGTGTGGTGGTGGGCATTCTGGTAGGGAGTGGGATTGGAATTTATAATTCCCTCCAGAAAACTCACTTAAAAGGACATTAAGGTTGTGTGGTTAAGCACTTGCATGTGAGGAGATGCCAAAGTGATGAATCCCCACTAAACCCCCTGCCTATAAAGGATGTGGGATATATACCAACTTGTTTCCTCCTTGTCATTTTTGAAGCACCTGAAAACCTTGCGCCATCCTTGCCTTTTGCGCTTCCTCTCTTGTACCGTGGAAACAGATGGGATTCACCTGGTTACAGAGCGTGTAAAGCCTTTGGAGATGGCACTGGAGATGCTGTCCTCAGATGAGATCTGTGCAGGGATCTATGACTTATTGCTAGCTCTCATCTTCCTTCATGACAGGGTAAGTTCTCAACAGAAACAGGTGTGAATGTGTAAGGTTTGGGCTCCCAGCAGGAACAGGTTTATGTGAGCAGAGGGAAGGCTTTATCAGTGGGCTTACATGGATGATTGTGAGGTATTGGACCTTAAAATCTCACGTTTCTTGTTCCCTGCCTGCTTTTTATTTCACTTGTGACATGGCATTAGCAGCTATCTCAGACTGATAGAGAATAGTACTTTATACCATCTGGCAGCTGGTGTTCCAGACTGCTTTTAGGCGGTACAAAGAATTCTCACTAGCTGTTTTTGAGGCAATGAATAATGATAAAATGTATCTGAAGAGCCAGAACAGGGAAGATAATTATGAAAATGTCATGACTTTATGGCCTGAGATCGCATGACTTGTCAGAGCTATGAACAAATGCTGCTGGAAAACGGATTCTCAGCATAACATATTTGTTTATCATCCTGGTGGTACATAAGATATCAGACTTTGTCCCTGGGTCTAGCGGTGCTTTTTAGGCATGTGTTCAGGATTGAATTAGCAAATCCCAGATCTGAAGCCAGTGTAACTTTAAGTCTTTGTGCTCAGATATGGAGGGCCTCTTGTAACTTGCAATTAGAGTAAAAGGACTGTGATAATTAAACTTGGCCTCCTTTAAAGCCTCAGTCCTTGTGAAAGGTGCCGTTTGGCCTACAAAAACCATTAAGGAACCTGCAGTATAAATGCTGATCTGTGTACTTTTCAGCAGCTTTTTCTCAGATCATCAGGGCACCTAATTAGTGCTAACAAGGATTTAATGCCTTCATCGATCCCCAGGTCTATTGTTTGTTTTATATTTTAGGGAAACCTAACGCATAACAACGTCTGTTTATCATCTGTATTTGTAAGTGAGGATGGGCACTGGAAACTAGGAGGAATGGAAACAGTTTGCAACCTTAGTGAAGCCACCCCAGAGGTAAGAGCCAAACAACCCACTCACAATGCTTGGAACAAGGGTTTCTGGCTTGTTGGGGATCCATCATTAGAGAGCTTTGCTCAAATTTAAAGTGTATCCAATTGCCTAAATTGAGAATTAATATTAAAAGCGTATCAGCCTGCTTCCCAGATCCGTGGCCTGAATGCTTGCTCTAAGGACACAGTTACCATAAATGACCATGTGTGGGTAAAGTCAACTAGTCATTCGAGGGGACTAGAAGTGGCTGCAAGGAGGTGTTAGGATTGGGGAGAGGGAAGGTGGGAACAAGCTTGAAGTCTGTCCTCTTTACTATTGCTGAGTTTACTTTCTTTCCCTGAAGCAGAAAAGCTGAATCCAGATTAAAACAGGTTAACATCCTCACTCATTTAAAGGGCACTTTGGTTCTCCCTGCTGGCATCTCCATTGGACATTAGGGAGGAAAATGTCTGTCTTGAACTCAGCTGCATCCTGTGCAGAGTCAATGCTGCAGTGAGACACTACTCAAATACATTCTGGCTTTCATTCCAAAGGATCCCCAAATTCTTCATAAACTGTACCCACATAGCATCGCTAACAGTTTTACCACCTCCTGGAGAGGGACAGCTGGCCAGGCAATTGGTACCTTGTGTGATGCACAACATTACAAGAGGTGAAATTTTGACCAAGAGCATTGAAGTAAAATCCCACTATTATTAAAGATCCAGAGGTCCAGGTACAGCATGTAGGGATATGGTTTTAAGACAGAAGGCAGAATTGACTCTAGTAAGATTCAGCAACTGCAGGGCATCTCGGTGTTTTACCCTTGATGCTTAGACCCCAGAGCTATCCCTCCAGGTTGGTAAGGTAGTGAGGCATATCCTATACTGAATGTGAAAGGGGGGAACCCACTGTTGTACATTCAGCCAGTCTTGACTGGCCATGGAGAGAGAGAGGAGCGGCGAGAGAGGGAGAAGGGGGGGGGGGGGGGGAAAGGGCAAAAAAAGCTGGGTTTCATCCACTGCTGCTTGGTGCCAACTCACCAAGCGATAAATGATTAGCTCAAAACATTTAACATGAAGTTTTCCTTTCCTCTTTCTAGTTCCTGTGTGGTATCAAGTCAGTGCGAGACCAGGCAGCCATCCCTCCTGAAGAGAGGGTGAGTAGCATTGGGTTGATCAGAAGTTAATCTGTTTTTGCTGCAGGATTTTTTGGTTTTCGATATTGAAGCAAAAAAGCGCAGAAAGCAGTTTCAGCCCATATATATCTATAAATGATGTATTTCTTTAGATTTAAATAAAATAGAGCATGCTTAGATGTGGAGGGATATGTCCATCTAGATAACTTCAGAATTGTGTTGTACTGTCCATAACTTGTATATTGTGAAAGGGGGAGATGACTCAACGGAATAAGTTAATGACAGAGCAACAGCCCTAACAGCGAATATTTTTTTTACATTTGTGTCCCAGCCTTAATATTTACAACAACCGTGCCCAAAATTTTTCCACCCGAACACTTGCAATTTTTCATATACGCTTACATAATTTTTAAAATAGTGAAATGACAGTATTTGCTTCTATCTGTCTCTTGATAAATAAATACAAAAATATTTCCCCCAACAATAAATATCCACAGTTGATGAGCTTTGCAGTTACAGAGGAGGGCGGTTGTAGGATGAACAAATGCTCAGAGATCTGCCAGAGATTCTTTTGTTTTCATGCTCCTTTTTTTTTTTTTTTTTTTTTTTTAACTCTTCTTTATCGGGATGGATCTACATGGAATATGATAGAACATGTCTTTATTTTATAGCTCCAGAATTAGTTCATATCTCCAAGGAAGATCCCAAGTTAGGCATTTTCCGTTTTCAAAAAAGCATTCTGTACTCTTTCTAGGTACTGGTTCTGTTTCTCTTAGGAAGTCTTAAAGTAAATGGCCTGCTATATTATTTACTATTTCTGTTAAATTGCCAGAGGACCACACAGCTAAATAGCCATAAAAAGACTGGCCAATAATCTTCCAGAACCAACATCGGCCAAATAAGACTTTGGTATTTTTAATTATTCTAAAGCTGAGCAAATTTTTTTGCACCGAGTTTTATAAGATAAAATTGGCCAGAAGAACAGGCCAGTTCAAGTATTTAAAAGGTTGCTGGGCATGTATAGAAACTGATTATTGAACACCACTCATGGCCATTTGAAGGTTGTGGTTGTTTATGTAAATGTTATACTCCCAAGAGCAATCCAGCCACATGTATTCTAAGAATTTAGAAAGTGCCAGTTCTGAAACTGAAGCCAATTTTTGTGCTATGCAGAAAGTCAAAATTTAAGAAGCTGGTAAGCTGCACTCAGAAAAGAAAGTCATCATCATCTTGAACCTTTGTATTTTAAAACTCACCAATTTCATTTTGTAAAACTTGGTGCAAACAATATGCTCATCTTTAAACTATAAAGAACCTAAAGCTTCATTCCGCTAACATTTGCTGAGAAGTTGTTGATCCTTTTAAAGCTACATAGTTTTGTGGCGCTGTTGCATTTAATGTCCACGTGTTTCCCTTATTAACCAACTGTCATGTCTATAGTGTAATGCAGACTGCTTACAGACTAGAAGAGAGTGAGTTCTCTCCCTGGTTAACATTGGTTTCCATAGAAATGCAGAAAGCTTCTGGCTTACAGTTGCTGGATGAACTCATGGGGCACTGTTTAACTGTGATGTTCTTGTTTGTGTGTCTAGGCTGTAAGTTCTTTAAGGCTCTAGAGAGGCTTTTGAGTTTTGCATAATATTCCACTTGTAATGCACTGAGTGGAGTAATGGTACTATACAAAGAATCAGAGGGTGTAAGGAGAGAGTAGGGACTCATGGAGACTGTATAGCAGGCTCCTGCTTTATGATTATTTTTTCAGTCTGCAGATTTCAAAATTCTTCCTGAGAGCCACGGACATGCCCGGGATGCCTATTCATTTGGAACAATGGTTGAAAATCTGCTGACATTCTTAAATGATCAAGGTGAGAGTCCTCAAAGACAAGGAATAAAATTACTTTATTTTGCTACCTCCCATGCATGAATGACCCAAAGTATTCATTTTCCAATAGGAAAGAGTGTCTCAGAAGAAGCATGACAAAACTTTTATTGCAGAGAAGTGATTGTCCATTTCACTCTCCACGTATTTCAGAAATGAGAAACTTTCCCATAAGAGCTCTTCCTGTTCCATGCTGTCCTTCACAGGACAGGAGACTTCTTGGTGGTTGCTTTTTCTGTATAGCTTGCATAGTGACTGGGAGTCCAATCCAGGCGTCAGTGACTGGGGTGGGAATTTTTTTGTAATGGAAACGAGGGTACAGTGGTGTTAGGGAGGATTGTCCAGCAGCTGGCATCCTGATTTGGCTGTTGGGATGCTATGTCTGATTCCAAAATCTCACTTCCCCTGTGCATGACTTTGGTAAATTGTATAATCTCTGTCAGCTTTCCCTATCTGCAAAATTTAGATAATGGATTTATCTTTTGTAAACCACTTTACGATGCTCAGTCAAAGAAACTATGTAAATGCAAATTACTATTAAGATTGATCCTTCCCTGCAATTAGAAGGTAGAAATGACACACCGATTCATGGATTCTAAGGCTAGAAGGGACCACGTTGATCACCTAATCCGACCTCCTGTATAATACAGGGCATAAAACTTCCCCAAAATAATTCAGAGAGCATATTTTTTAGAAAAACATCCCATTTTGATTTTAAAATGATCAGTGATGGAGAATCCACCACAACCCTTATGAATTGTTCCAGTTGCTAATTATTCTCAGTTTAAAATGTACACCTAATTTCCAGTCTGAATTTGTCTAACTTCAATGTCTGGTAATTGGATCATGTTTTATCTTTCTCTGCTAGATTGAAGAGCCCATCATTATATATTTGTTCCCCATGGGGGTACTTTATAGACTGTGATCAGGTCACCTGTTAAACTTCTCTTTGTTAAACTAAATAGATTGAGCTCTTTGAGTCTATCACTAGAAGCAGGTCTGCCGACAGCAATTCCAGGCCCCAGGGCAGAACAGTCAATGGGCTCCAGCCTGCACAGACGCGGTCCACCTGACATTTGGGCGGTGCCGCCGGCTGCGCAGGCTGATGCCCAGCGAGCTGCCACCGACTGCCTTCACTGCCGCCGGTACCACCCTGCACGTGCCTAGGAGCCCGCCCTGCAGCCTGCCCGGGCAATTCCACATGAAATCCTTTGAAATCGCCTGAGCCCCTGGGCAATTGCCCTCTTTGCCACCCACTGACCCCGTTTACAGTTACATTTTGCAACCTATCAGTTAGCCAGTTTTTAATCCATGTAATGTATGCCATGTTCATTTTATATCATTTTAGTTTCTTAATCAAAATGTCATGCATTACCAAGTCAAACCCCTTACAGAAGTCTAAGTAGATTACATTAACTCTATTACCTTTACCAACCAGGCTTGTAATTTCGTCAAAAAAAATACCTAGTTTGTTTGACAGAATTTATTTTCCATAAACCTATATTGATTTGCACTGATTACATTACCTTCCTTTAGATCTTTATTAATCAAGTCCTGTATCAGCTGCTCCGTTATCTTTCCCTGGATTGGCGTCAGGCTGACAGGCCTATAGTTACCTGGGTCATCCCTTTTATCCTTTTTAAAAATTGGCACAACCTTAGCTTTCTTCCAGTGTGCTATAACTTCCCTGGTGCTCCAAGACTTAGGCCTGGTCCACACTAACCCCCCACTTCGAACTAAGATACGCAACTTCAGCTACGTTAATAACGTAGCTGAAGTCGAAGTACCTTAGTTGGAACTTACCGCGGGTCCAGACGCGGCAGGCAGGCTCCCCCGTCGACTCCGCGTACTCCTCTCGCGGAGCAGGAGTACCGGCGTCGACGGCGAGCACTTCCGGGATCGATTTATCGCGTCTAGACAAGACGCGATAAATCGATCCCAGAAGATCGATTGCTTACCGCCGGACCCAGAGGTAAGTATAGACGTACCCTTATTGAAAAGCAATGTTAATGGTCCAGCAAGCTGCTCAGTCAGCTCTTTTTAAAACTCTTGGGTGCAAGTAATCTGGACCTGCTGATCTAAAAATGTCTAACTTTAGTAGCTTCTGTTCAGCATCCTCCAGAAATACCAGTGGACTAGAAAGAGTGTTATCACCGTATGATGAGACTGTCATCTGTTTTTCCTCAAATACAGAACAGAAATACTTACTGAACACCTTTGCTTTTTCTGCATTATTACTGCTAATTCTACCATTTCCATCTAGTAATCAACCAATACCATGGTCAAGGATTTTTTGTCCCTAATTAGGGCTGTTGATTAATTGCAGTTAACGAATGCAATTAACTAAAAAAAATTAATTGCGATTAATTGCAGTTTTAATCGCATTGTTAAACAGAATACCAATTGAAATTTATTAAATATTTTGGATGTTTTTCTACATTTTCAAATATATTGATTTCAGTTACAACACAGAATACAAAGTGTACAATACTCCCTTTATATTAATATTTTTATTACAAATATTTGCACCGTAAAAATGATAAACAAAAGAAACAATATTTGTCAATTCACCTCATACAAGTACTGTAGTGCAATATCTGTATCCTGAAAGTGTAACTTACAAATGTAATTTTTTTTGTTAAATAACTGCACTCAAAACCAAAACAAAGCAAAGGTTTAGTCCACTCAGTCCTACTTCTCATTCAGCCAATCGCTTAGACAAACAAGTTTGTTTACATTTATGGGAGATGCTGCTGCCCACTTCTTATTTACAATATCACCAGAAAGTGAGAACAGGCGTTCGCATGGAACTTTCATAGCCGGCATTGCAAGGTATTTATGTGCCAGATATGCTAGACATTTATATGCCCCTTCATGCTTTGGCCACTATTCCAGAAGACATGCTTCCATGCTGATGATGCTCGTTTTAAAAAAAAAAAAAGTGTTAATTAAATTTGTGACTGAACTCCTTGGGGGAGAATTGTATGTCTCCAGCTCTATTTTACCCGCATTCTGCCATATATTTCATGTTATAGTAGTCTCAGATGATGACTCAGCACATGTTCATTTTAAGAACACTTTTGCTGCAGATTTGACAAATGCAAAGACAGTACCAATGTGAGATTTCTAAAGATAGCTACAACACTTGACCCAAGGTTTAAGAATCTGAAGTGCCTTCCAAAATCTGAGAGGATGAAGTGTGGAGCATGCTTTCAGAAGTCTTAAAAGAGCAACACTCCAATGTGGAAACAACAGAACCCGAACCACCAAAAAAGAAAATCAACTTTCTGCTGGTGGCATCTGACTCAGATGATGAAAATGAACATCCGTCAGTCTGCACTGCTTTGGATTGTTAAGAAGAACCTGTCATCAGCATGGACATGTTCTCTGAAATGGTGGTTGAAGCATGAAGGGACATATGATTTAGCACACCTGACATGTAAATATCTTGCAACACTGGCTACAACAGTGCCATGAAAACACCTGTTCTCGCTTTCAGTTGACATTGTGAACAAGAAGTGGCAGCATTATCTCCTGCAAATGTAAACAAACTTGTTTGTCTAAGCGATTGGCTGAACAAGAAATAGGACTGAGTGGACTTGTAGGCTCTAAAGTTTTACATTGTTTTATTTTTGAATGCAGTGATTTTTTTGTACATAATTCTACATTTGTAAGTTCAACTTTCATGATAAAGAGATTACACTACAGTACTTGTATTAGGTGAATTGACAAATACTATTTCTTCTGTTTTTACAGTGCAAATATTTGTAATCAAAAATAAATATAAAGTGAGCACTGTACACTTGGTATTGTTATAATTGAAATCAATATGTTTGAAAATGTAGAAAATATCAAAAATATTTAAATAAATGGTATTCTATTGTTTAACAGTGTGATTAATTGTGATTAATTTTTTTAATCGCTTGACAGACCTATTCCCAATATATTTAAATAACTATCTTATTGTCCTTAACTGTACTGGGCATGGATTTCTCCTTGTGTCCCTTGGCTTCTCTTATCAGTTTTCTACAATTCCTAACTTCTGATTTATATTCATTAGTATCCACTTCCCCTTTCTTCCATTTGTTGTATATCAATTTTTTTTATTTTTATTTTTTACAGTTGCCTTCACTTCCACTCTAAACCAAGTTGGATTTTTAACTAGCATGGGACTTCTTCCTCAATTGTGGCATTTTGGCTTTTGGGGCACTTAGTAGGTGTCCTTAAATGATTCCCAATTATCATTCACAGTTTTCTGGTAAATTCTTCCTCCCAGCTGATTTGGCTCATAATTGTTTTCAGCTTTTTGCAGTTGGTCCTTTTAAAGCACCAAGTATTACTGGTCTGGATATTCTTCTTCTTGCATATTATAAATCTGAGCAAGTCATGATCACTTGTACCTACCATTAACTTTTAGTTCTGTGATTAGTTCCTCTTTATAGTTAGGACTAAGTCCAATATAGAATTCCCCCATGTTGGCAGCAACACTTTTTGAGTTAGGAAATTATAGATGACAATGTTTAGAAATCCCAAGGAGGTTTTAGTCCTGGCAGCATGAGACCTCCAGCACATGTCACTCAGATTGACGTCCTGTCCCACCCCCTCTCCAATCACCCAGGTTTCTTTCCTATGAATTACAGACAGGTGTGTATGGAGGTGGTCATCCAGTTCCCTAGTGTGATTTGATGGTCTATAGCAGACATCAACTAATAATCCTATCTTGTGCTTTCAATGTTAGGACATTGATCCATAAGCATTCAATATCATTTTCTTCTGAGTTATCAATGACTTGGAAACAGGTAATGCCATTTTTGACATAGTGCCATGCCCCTTTCCCTTTTGCCCACTCAGTCCTTCCTAAATGTGTTCTAACCTTTGATTTTAACATTCCAATCATGTGACTCATCCCACCCGGTTTTAGTAATACCAATTAGATTGAATTTATGCTCATAAATGAGCAATTCCAGTTCATCTTGTTTGTTACCCATGTTCTTAGCATTGGTGTATAGGCAATTCAAGAATTTCTTCTTTTCACGTCCTTTGGTTTCTTGATTAATTTTGTTCTCAACATCTTGATTTTGTGCTATGTGCCTGTATCGTCTTTTTTCCCCTTCCCTTTTGCTATTAGCTTAACGCTTCCTGAGTACTCCAGCCAGCCTGTCTCCAAGGAGATTGGTCCCCCTTCTACTGAGGTGGAGGCCATCTGAGCTATACAGTCCCTTCTTTCCATAGAAGGTGGACCAATGTTCCACAAAACCAAAACCCTCCACCACTTACCTAGCTTGAAGAATGAAGTTTGATATCCCTTCATTTTTATCCTAGCTACTGTAGCCATGGATGTCAAATAACCCTGAATCGTATTAAACTCTTTGCCTCAAAAGTAATTATTTAGGCACAGTAGGTGTGTGAGGGGAAAAAATGATTCTTTAGTGTTAAATTTGCTGCCTTTTGTCATTGTGAGCGCCCTTGTTCTTAACAATAAACTCTTATGTAGTGCTTATCTGTAGCTTTCAAAGCCCTTTAGAAAGGGGGTGAATATCGTTATTCCCATTATATAGATGGAGAAACCAAGGCAGACAAAACTGCAGTGACTTGACCCGGTCTCCCAGGGAGGAGTCAGTGACAGACCCAAGTGTTCTGGCTCCCTGGACAATGCTCGATCCACTGGACCATTGTGCCTCTTATCCTATTTATGCTCTCTCACAGCACAAGATCATGACTTCACTTCTTTGTAACGCTCCCTATTTTATATACCTCTATCATGTCACCTTTTTCATCTGTTTCCTGAAGAATCCATTTTTATTATCTCTTCACATGGAAGTCTGTCCATGCCTATAATTGTCCAGCTGACTTTAATTATAATGACACCAAATAGAGCTCTTAGTTGAGGTCCTGCCTGTCTTCTGTAATAGGATGTTTGTAGTTGCTGCAGTGGGAATGTGATGTGTGAGGCGAAAGGAAGCTGCTCAAAAGAACTTTCTTTTGTCCTCTTCACCAAGCTTAGGAGAAAGTGTTCCCTTTAGAACTGGCTTTTTATACATTGTATTTTCCATGCTTACTCCCTAAACTCATCAGCACTCAGTGGCTAGATGGGTCAGGTAGGGAGGAGGTTGATGGAAAATGGCCTTTCTAAAAAAGGTAGAGGCTTATGACAGCTACTAAGCAATAGCAGCGGCTCTGGACTATTTTGCTACCCATCAGCACTTAAACAATAGTAAGTTTGCAGCAGAGGAAGGGGCAGTCTGAGTGTAGTCTGGACCCGGTGCTGGGAATGAAATCTAATGCTCGTTCTGGCTTCAGTTTCAGCGGATATTCTCTCCAGTTTTCAACAGACCTTGCACTGTACGCTGCTGAATCCAGATCCGAAGTGCCGTCCACCACTGTCCAGCTTACTGTCTCATGAGTTCTTCAGGTGAGGGAATGAATGCTTTGTCTGTTTGGCTATAGCTCCCTGTTCCTCACTTCTGTGTTGTTGACATCACTCATTTCATTTTGAAAGGTTGTTGGTGGTTCTTTGATGCATGAAGTGCAAACATAATTACCAAGCTCACAGGCATGTTGTCATGTGGGATCTTTGACAAGGAGACTCCTTAAATTCAGAAGTCCTCATAGCGGGCTGTTGAATTATCAGCAAGATGGTTGAAAGAGTGACACTCCCGTGCATCGCAAATGTTATCTCCCCTACTTCATGCTAGGTGCTGATGGAGGGCATAGAAGACAAGGCTGTTAGAGGTACCTATCTTAGATCCATCTTGACTTCCAGTCTCTACAGACCTACAGTTGCCATCACCTAAATATGTTACTGCCTTGGGGTAGTGTTATTGGCCTGTTGTGGGAATTTTCTTTTCTCACCATAATTTGGGTATCATGCTCAAGAGATTGCAAATGTACTATTGCTCAATTCATACTGTATATAGCTGCATCATTCAATTCCAGTTGTAGACCAGCAGATTGAGGAAATTGCTCTTGGTTTCAGTCCAGCTTCTAATGGACAGATGTCCAAATCACATAATTGCTTTCACCGGCCTCCTTGATAGCCTCAAGAGAGGCTAAGAATGGAATGGACCATGGAGACTGAATCCCCCTGCTAGAAGTGGTTGCAATGGGGGCTGAAGCGCACGGATGCAGTGAGGAATGCAAGAAGCCCAAACTGTCATTCTGATGTTCCCAGTCCAATGTCATGTGACTTGTTACTCCCCTTTCCTCCTCCATGTTCCTGATTAATGCAGGATGTGGCTTTCTTGAATCTCAAGTTCCTGATTCTTAGCCTTCTTCCTTTTTATGGTCAGAAATGATTTTCTGGAAGTTGTGAACTTTCTGAAAAGTTTAACCTTAAAGACTGAGGAGGAGAAAACTGAATTTTTCAAGTAAGTGAAAAGTTTTAAGAGCTTTAACCTTTTGTGGAGATCATTTATTGCGGTGGGAGGGGGGGATGACTTTGTCATGTTCAAAATGGGATCTCAGCAAGACTTTAAAAGGTTTATAGCTGGGATGATACTTCCTCTATCTGTGGATCTCAGTCTCTTACACAGAACATCACCGATGTGTTCTGATTTTAATGTAATCTTATACAAACTCCAAGAAGATCCATTGTTAGCGTTGAATAGGATATACCTGCCACCACCTTTGCTGTGTGGTTTGATTCCGAACAACTAATTTTTCTTGGAAATGGTATCTACACAATTTTCTATGTGCAGCTGATCACTATGGTTGTCACTCCAAGAAAAGTAAAAACCATGTGTAAACTAGGTGAGTAGCAAGTACTTTCATTGCAGAGATAATTGGTCCCGTTGTTCCCTGGGAATGAGCTAGAAAATTTGGACTGTGGTGGACATGGTTGTCTGAAATCTCAGGTGTATTTTAGAAGTGTGATTGGATTCTCTATGGAAACTTAGGCAAAACCAAGGACAGAAGCTTTCCCTTGGGTGGTACGCTGTGAAGACAAACCAGGTTGTATATTGTCCACTAGCCACAATGGGAAATTTAGTTTAGTTTGTTCAGTACAGACAAGGAGAAGCATGACTAATTTAGCAGAAGGTTTTTTATTTAGATCCCACTTGGTCTTCATGGCAGAACTTCCCATTTCCCCTTACTTCTGCATCAGCCATGGTGTCACTTTCAGGATATTACTATGCTGTAGCATCATGTTGCCATCGTGTGTGGTGGTGAGGGAAGAAGGGGTGTGGTATCATTGTAATGCTGCTCATTTGATGAACTGAATCCAAGACCCTCCTCCCGTAACTAACACTTTTGGCACAACTAGAGCTTCTGAAAGATAAGACTGTCAGAATTTTTTTATTATGGTAAAATGTATTTTTCCTTGGCCTCACTCTTGGAAACAGCTGAACTCTTTTGGCTGGAATTTTCCAAAATCCAGCCGCTTTCAGACCCACTTTATACATAGTAAAGAACCATTTAAAAATAATCCTGTACAGATCACTTCTGAAATACTTTTTGCCTTAGATTAAGGGAAGGTCTTCCTGAGTTGATGTCCTTCCTTGCACGGGAAGCAATCTTGTTCAGGCAATGTCCTGTTGAATAAACATACTTGTCTGTTACCGAGTGGCAGAAGGGCGACCCTTGTAATGTGTATGGGGATTGGGATGTAAGTGCATTTTAACTCTAGGGCTTTAACACTGTGATAGTTCATGTGAGCTCCTTGCTCTGAAACACAGACACAAACTGTGGTGATGGACAGTTTTATAAAAGACAGAAATATTCATAGTCTGGCTACAGAATTTGATTGGGGCTTGCTTGGCTGGCTGGTTCTGTCTGGTGTAATCCTTGCCAGCCAGTAGCTTGGCTATGAGGTTTCACAGGATGTATCCATTTCTTTATTATTTATGATTTTGTTTTGAGGTAGGACCTATATTCCCCAATCAGTATTGGGGCTCCATTGTTGTAGGCACTGTACAGACACCATGAGATAACCCCTGCCCCGAAAAGCCCACAGTCTAAATAGAGAGGGAGGGGAAAGGGATATTTAATGGAAACTCATTCTGAAACCAAGTCATAATCAAATTTAAGAAAATAAAAAAAGTTACCCTCATACTAACTCCTCTCTCTCAAAACAGATTCCTGATGGATAGAGTGGCCTGTTTGTCAGAGAAGCTGATAGCTTCACGGCTGGTGCCTCTCTTACTCAATCAGCTTGTGTTTGCTGAGCCAGTAGCTGTCAAGAGTTTCCTTCCACATCTGCTAGGTCCAAAGAAAGGTGACTTTGAATATTCTCTCTTCAGAGCAAACACTTCCTCATTTGGAGTGAAATCAGAAGGGTTAGTTAATTTGAACAGAGGTTTTAATAGTGGTGTTTGTTTAAGCCAAGCAAGTACTGTAAGGTAAAGTACCAAAGATTGTCATTCCAGATACAGAATAATGGGAGTACCCCTGTCCACCAAACTTTTCATTGTTCCTTTGTCACATGCCTCCTGCGGTTGCTGAAAAGAGGATTAGCAATTGTCTGGCCGCCTTCCATGCTGCTATAAATGGCCCTCCCCAGGACTGTGGGGCAAGGGGCATTTCTTAGAGCAGCAGCTGTGTATACCTCCTCCTCCCCTCCCCTAGCATTCTTGCAGATAACAAGGCTGCCCCCTAGCTTGAGCTGTGGGAAGGCAGCAGGTTACTCTGCCACCTCGCTGGCATGGGGCAACTTCTTTCTCCCCAGGAGGCATTCACTCTCCCTTCTTTCCCCTGCTGGAGTGCTCTGTCTCTCTCCCTCAGTAGTTCCTGTGCCCTTTCTTTGCTCCCCCTCCTTCACAATTTTGCCTAAGCAGCCACAGGGACTTGTGTGCCCTTAGCTGCCCAGAGGGGTCACTGTCAAGCAATGCAAATCATTCCTGCCCCACCCTTCTGATGTTCTGAGCATGCTAGCTCTGCAGCACTTCTGGCTCCTGCTGACCAAGAGAGCGTGGCATTAGGACTATGATTCAAACTGGGCTCCTCAGTGATAGACCTAAGCCCATAGGCCGCTGGCTGTGGTGACTGAGAGTAGCGTTAACTTGCAGCGAGTTGTCTCTGGTCTGGGAGGTAGCCTGTCCCATGTTCCAACTCTTCCCTAGATAAAACTGGAGAAAGTGAGACCACCTGCCTGCTGTCACCAGCCCTCTTCCAGACACACGTCACTCCTGTGTTGCTGAAGCTGTTTGAGGTCCACGAAGAGCACGTGCGAGTGGTGCTGCTGTCTCACATTGACGCCTACGCAGAACTGTTCACGCAGGAAGAGTTGAAAAACATCATATTGCCACAGGTTAATGATGAGACAGACAACGGGACTGGACATGGCGTATCAAGAGTGTGGGGATTCTGCTGCTGGGATGGCCTCTGTTGCTTATTACACGTAAAGATCTCCTAGTCCTGGCAACAGTGAAGCACAGTGCAGGCAAATTGTGTAAGCTTTCCCCAAACACCCAACTCTGCCAAATGCAGCTCAGCCCTGACATGCAGCTCCCTTCACTTATTCCAGGCCTGGCACCCATGCACCTCCTCACAGCTCAGTCAGTTCACCTCCATCCTGAGCTAGAGCCTTCCTTGCTAACCCAGTCCTGCCCCCTCACCCTAGCTACGCCAGGGTACCTCAGTCCTGATCTGGAGCACCCCTTGATATTCCAGTCCTGCCCCCTAACCCTAGGTATGCCAGTGTTCCTGGAATATATAGATATTCCAGTGCTAGGATACCCCTTCTTCCTCCCCTCCCACAACTCCTACACATCAAGTTTGACTTATGACCTCCCGCTTATGACAATACACTGCCTCTCCATCCTATGCCACTCCAGTATCTCAGTTGTGGGGGTCTTTTGAGCAGAGATGACTGATCATTCTGAATTGTGCCAAATTATTTGCAAAGTGGTCCAGTGTTCACAAGGAGCTAGTATGGGTGACCCTTTTTAACTGGTAACATGAATCAGGCTTTGAACCCTAGTGAGGAGTAAGGCTACTTTCCTACCCAGGGAAGTGATATACATATTGAATTTTGTTTGTCAGAGAGAAGATGACACTAATAGTGAGTTTCATAAGTGGTTATCCACATGATAGTCTAGATGAAAGAACAGCAGAAACATGCTGTAAACATCTTTAATGGAAGAGCTAAAGAAAGAACTACTCAGATTCTTTGCTGTTTCTGATAGCTTTCTGGTCTTGTCCTAGGTGCTACTGGGCCTTCGAGATACCAGTGACTCTATTGTTGCGATAACGCTGCATGGCTTAGCGGTTCTGGTCTCTCTGCTTGGACCTGAAGTGGTTGTGGGGGGTGGAAGAACTAAGATTTTCAAACGCTCCGCACCGAGTTTCACTAAAACTACGGACCTTTCGCCAGCAGGTAGGTAAATGCAAAAAGAGTTTGGGATTGCAGCACAGTGAGATTGGTTTGTGCTGTCCAATCTTGCCTGTGCTGCTTGGACAGGGACTCTAGGGAGAGTCCGTCATGTGGATAAGCCTGTTAAGTGAAGGCCTCTTGCCCTCAATAGTGGAAAAAATGATCTGCAAAGACAGAACTGGGGTAACGTATTTAGCAACAGATTGTTCCTGCCACAAGCTGCTCCAGTGAGATGTAGAGGAATAAACCACCAGCGACAAAGGCACTGTTGAAAGACCACACTGGGAACAGCCATATATAAACAAAACCACAACTTTCCATTTTGTTAAAGGGACACAGCGAGGAGTATTAGTATTGTAACCAATCCCTCCTAAATAGTTAAAATTTCAGTCAGCTCTATGACTTTTAGTACAACATGGTATTAAATGGAGCAGTGGACCTTGTGTCTGGCATCTTGTGACATTTTAACTGTTTGTGATTGATCTGTTTCCCCCTTATGCGGGGGAAGAAAAAGCAGAAGCTAATTGGTTTTGTCTTGATGTTAGCTGTAGGCCTTGTCTATACCTGTATTTCAGCCTTGCATAGCTACATTAACACAACCCCTCCGGCAGTAGGCAGTGTAGGCAGTTTACACTAGCACAATTTACACTGGTGCAGCTTACCTGGCTTGGAAACGGGGGTAAGTCATGTGACACCCTGGCACCCCACTATTCACCACTGTCATGTAATTAGGATATGTTTTGTACAAAGTATGCCTTGTGAGGTATCATTCTAAGAGTCTTGATCTGCTAGACAGTAATACCTTGTTTGATTGTATGTGCTATCGTCATATGTCAAGTTATGAAGTTTGGCTATGTATGTGTTGAAACATGTTGTGAGGCTGAAAACACCCACAAGCAGCCTTTCAGGTACAACAGTAAAAAGGCCAAACAATGTTAATGGCTCATTGAGAAAATGCACACAAGCACAAGGATTACCCCAGGAACTGTGTACAATAGAAACCTCTCAGAGATAGCACTACACAATGGGAACTGCTTGACCCAGGTCACAGCAAAAGAGCTTTCCAGCAAGTGGGAAGAAGATATAAAAGGGGGACAATGATATCATGATGGTACCTCACTCCCCCTACAACAACACATCTGGAAACACCAGAGGGGCAAGGACTGAACTGGGGGAAATGATGGTCCCAGGCTAGAGGGATTTTTAGCCTGTGTATGAAAACCTGGGAAAGCCAAGGAAGCTTGTGCCTTAAGAATCTGCCAGCCTGTTTATCACTCAGGGTGAGCATTTGCTAATTCATATCCTACCTATTTAGTGTGTTAAGCTCAGTTTGTGGTTTTGTTTATTTACTAAGGTAATCTGCTTTGATCTGTTTGCTATCACTTATAATCACTTAAAATCTATCTTTTGTAGTTAATAAACTTGTTTTGTTTTGTCTAAAACCAGTGTGTGTGGAAATTGTAACTTCGGGCAGAAAGCTGTTGCATATGTCTCTCCACATTGAGGGAGGGGGTGAATTTTATGAGCTTACGCTGTACAGTTGCCTGTGCAGCGCAAGACAGTATAATTTTGGGTTTGCACTCCAGAGCGGGGTGCGTGCCTTAGCAACTGGGAGGTGCCTTACCTGAGCCTTCCCACGCAGAGCTGATCTGAAGCTGCAGCTGGGTGTGTCCCTATCTGTATGCTGATGAAAGAGCAAAGTTGGAGAGCTTGGCAACTTATCACAGCACCACAGTTTGAAAGGGAGCCCAGGCTGGTGGGTCAGGCGAGCTCAGTGGTACCCCAGTTCCAGGTGGCACCCCGGAAGGAATCAGTCACAAGCCACACTGACACAAATCACCTTGTACTGGTGTAAAGTGTGTTACATTAGGGGACTGCATTTGTGCAAATACACAAGGTGACAGAAATCACAGTATGGCGCTCTGCCACCTTGAGTGGTGGCTGGACCTTAGATAGAGGTTGTTGAGCCTGCTATAGCCTTGGCAAATAGACCTGACTCTTCTACCTCAGGCAGAAGAGACTCCAGCTTTTAAGATCTAGGGGTCCAAGGCCCAGTCCCCGCTGCTGCTGATCCAGTCAGGGTTTAGTGTTACACAGGCAATGCCATAGTGACTGGCTTCATTTGCACCAGTGCTGGCTGCCTGTTGCTGTGTGCTGAAACACCTCAATCAGCTGGTTCCTGTACTGAACAGCAGACTGGTTTACGTCACAGCCTATGAGAGGCAGCTGAGAGTTTGTTTTGCATGTGTATGGCAGGGAAAGAGGCACCAAGGGAGGAGATAACAGGAGAATCCCTGTGGAACCTTGTGACTGTTTGACCTGCAGAGCAGAAGCTTGTGTTGGGGAGACAGATGGTTGAACAAACACTGTTCGCCATCTTAGATGCATGGTAATAGGACGTGAATGGGGCTCATATTACTTTCACTTCATTAAAGTGCAGTGATGGCTGCTGCGTTCACCCAGGGGTCTGCAAAGCACCCAGACCTCGCATGTAGAGCCCAAGTACATTTTGCCGATTCAAGGGCTGCCTTAGCAAGTTGCCAGGAATCTGAAGACCCATCAAATTGCAGAAAATGGAGTAGATTGTGGGCCATCTTGGGTTTCATCCTAGCAATTGAATGTAATGAAGTTCTCTATTGTGCCTTTGTTCTGAGCAGAGCAGCAGCTATTGAGTGAGTGTCCTTTGTGTTTTTGCTTTGTATCCCTGCAGACTCCCCAACTCACGTTAGCAACCAGAGAAGTCAGCTCTCCCAGCCCCTACAGAACAACTCTTCCAGTGTGTTCCCCAAGTGCCCCATCGCTGGAAGCGTGTCCCTCAGCAGCGAGAAACATGTGCCAAGAAAAGACTCTCAGGTGGCCTTAAAGACAGGTAAACCTCCAGAGCTTTCTTACTGGAGCAGTCCTTGCTACTAAACACTAATGACGAATATCCTTTTCGGTGGTAGCACAACAGCGCTGCCTCCTGCTGATTTGAAATGGCTACAGAGGTGCCATTTTCAGTTGAGTGACTCACTGCCATATGTACCTGACAGGTAAAGGAGCTAGGAAATGTGGGGAGTGGAGAGTACAGAGGAAGAACATAACATAATGTTTAGGAGAACAGTTTGTATGTTTAACCTTTGGAAAGCTAAGTACTGGAGGGGGGCTCTCCGTGCTTGATTTGCACAGGGATGGATAGAAGATAATTGAGAAGACTGAAGTAAACAATGACACTGCTGGCAAACTGAGCAACACAGATATGTACCCATCATGGCATGTCTGTTTGCCTTTGCGCCCTGGCCCTTTTATGTGCCCTGACCTTCCCACCCCATAGCTAGGTAGGTGAGCAGCTCCAGCAATGAGCTGAAGGCTGTCATGACTCACTAGCGAGTTGCAATTGGCACCATTCATATACTTGCTGCTTCCCTGTCTTCAGCAAGCTGATCCAAAATGTCCATTTGTGTTTCAGTTCTCCTTTGCCTTTGTCCAGTAGCAACTCAGCAGGCCCTGGGCACTTGCTGGTTAGATGTTCCAAGCTTAGGCTAGGTCTACACTACCCGCCTGAATCGGCGGGTAGAAATCGACCTCTCGGGGATCGAATTATCGCGTCTCGTCGGGACGCGACAATCGATCCCCGAATTGATGCTCTTACTCCACCAGCGGAGGTGGGAGTAAGCGCCGTCGACGGGAAGCCGCGGAGGTCGATTTTGCCACCGTCCTTACAGCGGGGTAAGTCGGCTGCGATATGTCGAATTCAGCTATGCTATTCGCGTAGCTGAATTTGCGTATCTTAAATCGACCCCCCCCGTAGTGAAGACCTGCCCTTAGTAACCCTCCCACTGTAGGCAGGAAGCTGGTCACTGCTTCTGAGGCAGAGGCATTTCTGCCCTGCCTTCCCTTCTCCTTTAGCAGCACTTTGAAGCATCAATATAGATCACTGGTGGAGACAAGGCACTGGGCTATGTGGAGCATTGTTCTGATCTAGTGTGACTGTTCCTGAGCAGGCTGATTTTCAGGCCAGCAGGCTGGTGTGGTGTTTCCTTAGTGATAGAGTTAGGGCATCGTGGGAGTTCTAGGTGTAACTTACATTCCCAGTTTTATGGGAAAGGCACAATTTAGCACCATCCAAAACAGGTGTGTAATTCCTATGTCTTCCACAGTTGAACAAGACCCTCAGCTATCCCTGAATGGAGATCCTGCTGCGATGAATACTGTGGGAAGCAGCAGGAGCCCTTTGAGTACTTCTGAAAAGCCAACAGAGGAATGGCCAGACTGGAGTGAGTCCGAAGAGCCCGAGACTCAGAAAATTGTGAACATACAGCTCCGGCCTATGGAGCCACATGGCAGCACTGGGCCCTATGTTGTTGATCATAATGTGGACAAGGAACCCTCGGACAACTTTGAGCCCAGCAGCCCTGCTCCTAAACTGTTCTCAGGAAACAGCCTCAATGCTACGAGAGCTGATGGAGTCCAAGTGCAGAGGCCATTCCCTGGTGCCCTTCAGCCGAGCAAAGAATCCAAAAGCTTCAAACCCAGTCCTCCCCCAATGTCCAGCCCTGTGAATTGCTGGAGCAATGACAGCTGGGACCACCCAGACCAGCTGAGAGAAACCGCATTCCTGGAAAGGTCTCCCAAGTCTCCATGGGAGTCTGGCTTAGGAGAAGAGTTCACAATCCAAGTGAAGAGGAAACCAGTGCGAGATCCTGAGTTGGACTGGTTTGCTGACATGACCCCAGATATTAAACCATCTGCAGCTTTCCTGATTTTACCTGAAGTGAGGACAGACTCGGTTGTTCTTAGTCACTTAAGTGCAGTTTCCAGTGGAGAGGATACCTCCCAGATAGTGCAATTTTCATCCAAATTTGCAGCAGCTGCAGTCACTGAGGTGAGAATATGGGGGGTTGTGGGGATTATATTGAGTGATGTGGTAAATTGTAGAAGGAAAAATGCATTTCAAGGGATGCAAAAATGCAAGCAGGCACTGCACAAACCTGCCACTATGCCTCAGTCCTTAGCAGCTGGGTGTCATCTGTGCAGTGCTGGCACAGTGCATGCTGCCTCAGCAGCTTCATCTAGACAGTGGATAACATGGGGGAGAGGAAGGAGTCTTTGCAGGTGAGGAAACAGGTGGACATCAGTTGACTGCTGTAGAGGTGCTGAATGATGCATCTTATCAGGCACTATGTCAGTTTGATCAGCTCTTGTAGCTGCAGATGTGTGATAAGAGGCACATGAAACTGATTAGTACAGTTTGGGTAAACCTGTGGCCTTTAAAACAAATAGGCACAGTGGCTTGAGGACTAGGAAGGGGATATAAACGTTTCCTTCTAGTTCTTGAGTTCAGATCCAGATAGGGGCTGTTTAGTGGCCTGTGTGAAATATGATTGGCCTAGCCCAGCTTCTACTAGACAGGTACCTTCAACGCAAGTGTGACCTTGTAGATTCAGTGGAGTGGCCAAAGATTTGAAGAGTTGGGAGTCTAAATTCCACTCTCAGCTGTAGCAGTCCTGCTACAACAGCTGAGGCACATTGTGGGGTGCAGCGTGAACCGCATGGCATTAAATGGGATGTTTTGCTTCTGGGACTCTTTCATTAGTTATGTAATCCCTTTTAAAAGATAAACCTACTATAAAATAGGAGGGGTGAGGGGGTCTATGCACCTTGCAAATGAACTCCTCCTTTTAAATGGTTTGTACGATCTGAAAAGAGGAAAGAAACAGCTTGTCCACAATAGCCAGTGGTGCTAGAAACCTGCGCATTTTCTGTAGGGAGTTGTAGAGTGGTGTGTAATCCTGGTTTCTGTCATCACGTGCCTGTATAATGTACCAGATAGATCAAAACAAAGTCCTAGGCTGCTTATTGAACTGGGCACATGACTTGGAAGTTCTGATGGATTGTCACAGAGTCCAAGGACTGCTGCTATGTTCTGCAGCAGTGAGGGACAGGGTTATGGCTCTGCACATGGAACAGTCTGCTTATCTGACTGAGTCCTGGGCTGTGGGTGCTCCTAAGAAGGGGAGAAGCAGGAAAGGCTATTCTCCCTCCCCAAACAGCCTCTGTCTCTGAAATGGAACAGGGTGACCTGTCACAGCCAGTGGTAGTGCTATCAGAGCTGAGGGACTGAGGCTGCCTTGCAGGACAAAGCACAATCACTGTCAGTGCTAGCAGGAAAGGGAACATCCCCTACTTGCCACCAGAGCATGCAGGGTATGGAGAGAGGGAGGTGTATAGAGACCCCTTCCTCTACAGCCCTTTGGAAGGGAGGAGCCCTCACCTCCCTTAGAGATAACAGTTCCTGTGTTAATAGCATGTGTTCCTCTGCTGAGTGATATGGCTAAGAACAGGGGGACTGCTGCTCTTACCCCACCTTGCTGCCATAGTACTTTACTCCCATTTGAGAGTCACAGCAGGGACAGAGACTGGTTTTAAACCATTGTTTGACTGCAAAATACCTGACTCTCCTATCTGTGTTAAATAATTGATCCAGTGCTAGCTTAACGCACACCACCTTTGGAAACCACTGCTATCTGATGTACTGATATCTCCCCCCCCCCCCCCCCCCCCACAGTATCTGAGCACCTAATGCATTTATCTGCACAACACCCCTGGGAGATAGGGAAGTGTTATCAGATAGAGGTTAGTGACTTGCCTGGGTCACGCAGGGAGTTGATGCTGGATCTCCTGTGTCTCAGGCCAGTGAGTGGCTGAACCACATGCAGCACAAGGATTTTATTTTAGTCGGGGGGAACAGTCTAAAAGCTGACCTAACTAGGACAGGGAGAACAGGCTTCACGGGGAGGGCTATTTTAATCTTAGTGCAGAGCTCCATGGTGGCTCCTCACAAAACTGCAGGGAAGGGATGTATTTATGAGCCAGGCATCACTGTGATGGGCATGGCCATTGCATCCGCTGCACAGCCTGGCTCAATGGGCTAACCCTAGTGCCTGTCTGTAGTGTATAAGTTCCTACCTCTGGGGTGGGAGGGTTCAGGTTCTTAGAAATGATGCACAGAACTTCTCTGCAAAGCTTTTTTACCAGAGCTTTCCAGGGGGGATTGAAACCTCACCCAAAGTGACATTTTAAAGCAGCTGATGTTTTAACTGCCTACCAAAGTTCCCCCTTAATGCAGTGTTTCAAGTGCTTCGTTTGAATTGTTCTGGGAGGAAGAGATGGCTTGTTTCTAAAAATAGCACATGATATTTGCTTACTTTCTGGTACCAGAGGGAGTAAATTATTAGAAGTGGGACAGCTGAGCTCTGCTCAGAAAAAAATATTGTGTCACAACAAGTACCTGTGGGTGCTCAGTGTAGGCAAAGTACAGACAGGTCTGGTCATTGATCTAGGTAAGTAGGAGCTGGTAACCCCTTTTTATTTTCAGCCCTAGTAATATTTTATTTAGGCCACTTACCGCTTCATCTACTATGTCTATATAAAGATTTAATGGGGGATGCTGGATTTGGAACTGCCTGGGGTTTAGGGTGAGAGCTGGTGATAGCCCAGCAAACCTGACACTCTTGTTGAGTCTGCTGAGGTGGTTTCTAGTACTAGTGGCCTTGGGGCAAGGACCGTCTCTCTCTCCCCCTTACCAGGCCCTCACAGAAGGGGTGCATGGCATTACAGCACATTCATTTTGCTGCTGCTCCAACCAGTAACTGACCAGCTGTGCAGTTTACTCAAAGGCCAGAGGATTACCAAAAACCTGGGTCAGGGAGGTAGAACTCCAACAACTCTCAGCCAGCTGTGAACCAAACAGGAATTCCCCAGGAACAGGGGGCCCCATTGATGTCTGGCATAGTTCTCAGGGGTTGGGTTAATGTATCTATTTTAGATGGATGGATGTAGCTCTGCATGACTGTCATCTGGTGTGTTCTTACTGACACAGTTTATGTAATTATTCTAGGCTGAAACTGCAGGCTGGGCTGAAGAGGAAGAGGTGAACTGGGAAGATGATACGAACTGGTGA
Organism: Emys orbicularis; assembly: GCF_028017835.1. Classification (NCBI taxonomy): domain Eukaryota; kingdom Metazoa; phylum Chordata; order Testudines; family Emydidae; genus Emys; species Emys orbicularis. The sequence goes on along the minus strand of NC_088690.1, from coordinate 64,699,862 downwards.
TGGATGGGGAAAAAACAAGGGCGGTCTATGGCCTATTGCTTCCAGGATGTGTTAGATTATTACCTCACCAACACGGCAGGCGAGAGCCCAATGCAGCCTATCTTCCTATACCAGGATGCTCCTTTTCCAGCCTGTGCTGAAGCCATATGTACAAGTGAGGTGCATAGCCCTGGCTAGTGGAAATTGGAATAGCTTGAATGGTTTGTGTGTTGGAGCTGAAAGAGTGATTTATACTTTTCTGTTTCAGGAATCATCACTGCTCTGGAAAACTCTTGAAAATAAATGAAAATTGCATTAGTTCAGATAAATTTTATTAATGTTTGTGCCATTTCTTTTTATTAGAAAAATAAGCCACACGGGAGGGGCTCCTTTTAACTTTTTAGATGTAAACTGCAATGATTTCAGACTGTACAGTTTACTTGGATGACCTATTTATTGCTGTTCTACCAGAATGAATGGCTGGGTGGGTGCAGTGTGCTAGGAGACCATTACAAGGAAAGTGTGTTTAACACAAATTGTATCATAGCTCTAAATTCACTCTGCTCTTTAACCTGACCAATAAAGATTATTTTCAAAAGATCAGTACAGTGTCCGAGTGAAACAGCAGCTCAGGTGCCTGACTTCTCCATGAGAGAATGGAGCCTTGGTTTTTAAAATACACTCAAACTATTCACGCATTCATTGTTAACAATTTAATACAAAAGTGTCTGTCTCTGTAGATGTAACAGGGACAATTACAGTCAATTTTCTCTTACAAAAGATTCAAATACCTTACTACACAAGCCTGTTAAGCTTTCCCTGGTCCAAGTTAGAGCAGCATATGAAATCAGCTCCTTTACACAGCATGGAGTCAGTTAAATTCAACATCTTAACTTTTTTGGAAGGGTTAACACATTCAGGCACATTAAACACAACACTATTTACAGTGGGTGAATCAAAATCAGGGTGTTTTGTAGAAGGGTATCACTGGTAACTCCCCTTATTTTCAGTTTGTTCGTTTTCCAGCTGTGATCTCCCCCAGTGTTAAGCCAGTGCTGAGCTGTTCAGTGTCTAACACCTTACCGTACAGTGTTTCTTAAGATGGCTACTGCTGCCTGTAGAGCCTCTAATTTCACTGCAAGCCAAGCAGGAGACGGTCCTTTCTGCAGCAGCAGTTTCACAGCTTCCAGTGCTCTCTCTGCAGTGTCTATAGCAGACTTGTACTGCTCCTCACAGGGTGAGTGACAAGCTCTCTTTGCCAAGGGCTGAAGATTAAAACGTGAGATGTTAAACCTCTACTATTTACTTACAATCCCACTGATACAGGCCAAATCCTCAACCTCTTAGATGAAAAATAACCAGGCCATGTAGTCACACACACAAGCCGCTTCCAACCTCTCTGTTTAAAGCCAGTGCTTAAAGCTGTGAGAATTTCTCCTAACAGTTTTATATGTCTCACTTACTGGTTCAATATAAAGTTTAGTATCCCAATTAACACAGGCATGGGTGCTCCTTTCAGTGTTGTAAGGCTGAGGGCCAACAGGTTCCCCTTTAAATGCTCCTCCTTGAGTGAGAATAGGGCACTTCTTGAACCCCCCCTCTAGTAACAACTGGGGGGGAAGGGAGAGAAATGAATCCTCCCTCAGCAGAAGTGAAATCACATAGCCCTTGCTTATGACAGTTTAACAGGTTGGATAGGACTACCAGAGGCTACTGGGGCTAATGAAATGGGGTGGGCCAGGACTCATGACTGGCACAGCTTTTCCCAGCTCCTCTGAGGTGCCTTCCCTCCTTGCTCTCTCCCTCAGCCCAGAAAGAGGAGAGAGTTTGTGGCAGTTGCAAGGGCAGTACAGAGCCCAGCACTGAAGTGCAGCAGGTGGGTGAGAGCAAGACTCCCTGTCAGCTCAGGAGGGTGTACCCTCTTCACAGCAAGTGCTGGGAGGAGGACAGCACCATTCCCCATGGATGAGGGCATGGCTAAGGACTAATACAAACCTAGTCCAGCTGCTTTCAAAGAGACACCTACCTCTAATGCTGAGCCCCATTCTCCATCCATTTTCATTTTAAGCAAGTGTGCACTGCAGATGGCCTTTTCCTGTTTCACTCGTTCTGCCCTTGCTTCTGCTGTCTCCTCTCCCTGCCTTGCCTGAGGGAAAAGCCACAGGAGCGGTAACAACAAACCCAAACACAGCAGCATTTCCAGCCTCCATGACTCCACCCCTTGACTATTACACTGTGGCAATGGAAATACTCTTTAACGTAATCTGTTTTTTATTTTTTAAACTGCAGTTCTTCAGCAAGGCTTCAACCAGCAAACGTATGGCACTAGGCTGGGAGAACAACTCAGTCTAATGTGGGCTACAACAACTATGCTGGAGCATCATTTCGTGTCTGACATTCGCAGGTAGCAGTTGCTTTGCTGCCTCTCCCCTATGCGGTACAGTGGGCAAAAACTCCTGTGCTGTCCCCTCTGAAGTGCTGCTGTCCAGTGGAAAGCTGGCACATCAAAGGAGGCAAGGGTTGTTAACAGCAGAGATGACTCTTCACCTTTTAATGGTCATGAGTTCAGTGCATTTACTAGTCCTCCTCTAGGAAGTACAAAATACTCTTTCATTAGTTTTTTCTCAATACTCTCTCTGGAGGCTTCTGCGTGAAGAAAATCAATGCACTCTGCTAGTCACTTATTTTCATTTAGGTGCCCATTAAGTGGTACACATAAAAAAATGACACACAGCAAAGGGGCTTGAGAACCCGGCCTTTTGCCTCTGCACAGGGGAGCTAAAACTGCTTAGAACACAAGTGAGCTGCACTCTGTCATCTCACTAATGGATGCCTCTTCACCTTACCCGAAGCACCAGCCAATTTAGTCACCTTGTACTCAGGAAGGGAATAGCAGGGGATGTTAACAAATCAGAGTTGAGGCGCACTGGGAAAGTCTGTGGTGGAAACTTGCACAGCATTTGCCATCACTGTTCCTCATTCTAGCCAACTTTAGCAGGCATGAAAAGGCTCGAGAAAACAAATAATCAGATTCCAATTACAGAGCAGTCTTGTGTCAGTTTACTGTGGGCAAGAGCCCCTCTTCTATCAAGCAAGACAACAGTAAAATAATTCAATAAGATACCTTGGCCAGAAAGCAAACAACTTTGTTTTTAGTTTCTTCAGAATTAAGGCACTGAGGAACTACATCTTCATGCTTTGTTGTCTGTCAAAGGTTTTGAGCAAGAAAAAGTTGGTTAGTATATTAACGTTCAATGCAGCCATAACAAAGATGAACCGTAGCGCATCTACAAAACAATCTGGAAAATGTTCTGTGTTGAGGATGTGGGTGGGGGGGTATTTAAAACAATACTGGAAATCTGTTCTTCCTTCACTTCCGCTTCCTAGGGCCACTGTATTTCTCTTGCATTTTGTTAATCCTTTTATTTTCGTGCAATAGCATATGGAATATGGAGGTCAGTTTCAAGCATTTTGCTCCAGGATAGATACTGACAAAGTGGAGGGAGTTCAGAGAAGAGCAACAAAAATTAAGATGCTAGAGGAACTGATATACAAGGAAATATTAACAGAGCTAAATATGTACATCCAATGTGGTGTCATTCTTACCTCTGCAAACTGAGTGAATGCCTCCAGTGCATGTTGGTAAATCAGCCAAGTCTTGTCGGCCAACAGAGAGGCAAAGAGATATGACAGCTTGGGTATAACTTGCCCCTGAAAGGGGAGCGCACACTAGTCAGATTTTTGTGGAGGGCTAATCAGCATATCCTGCCCCCCTGATTCATCATTAAAGAAATATTTCTGTCAGAAACCTAGAGTCTACAGGTCGAGAAAGTCTGCAACAGCCTTGGCTGGCAAAAAACATAGTAAGAGAGAACATGTACACAAAACCCATTCCTTCCCATCTAGAGCTCAGACATCAGCCCTTCTATCAAGCTCCTGGGAAATAATATACAAATGAATGCACCCAGCATCCTACAGGCAATGCAAGTAACAGAAACAGTCTCACTAGAATATAAAACTTCCATAGAAGTAGTATGTCCTGGTTTGAAAATAAATGTCTCCAAGAACCAGTGCCACTGTACTACATATTCTATGAACACAACCCATTAATAATATATACGAATGGCTCAGGACAAAATGTTGCCTTCAGTGTATTTACCTGAATTTCTTGTGGCATAAACAATTTCCCCATAGAAGAGAGAAGATCCAGTGCTGCCAAGCGAACATGATCTGGGGGATCCAACTCAAGGAGGGAAGCCTGCATTGCAAACACCTGCAGGAAAATAGATCTGGATGAAGCCCCATCAAATAAGAAACAAATAAGACAAAAACTCTGTTCAACTGGGGATTGCAATGACCATCAAGTCTGAGTTCAATCAAAGCTAGAGAGAGTTAGATCAGGACAATAGATGCATCAATGGAACAAAAGCAAGTATCCCAGAGCTTTTCAAAATGTTACCCCCCCAAAAAACAAAAAAATAGAATCCTTACATAAAAGCCCAAAGTGCATTTGAAAGAGAAACATACATCATACACTATCACTGCCCTAAGCCCAGCGAAAAAAATGAGACTGAGAGTCCCAAAAGTGATATGAACCAATGTGTAGCAAACACCATAGCAAAGCCATCAAAATGGTGTACGAAGGAATCAAAATAAAAGTTAAGAACTCTTCATTCTTGCTAAGTGGTAGAAATCAGACCATGAAACAACTCATTAGATGTGATCTCATTTAATAACAAAGATCCAGCATGCATGAGGTAGATTGCACAAAAAGATGTCTCTTACCTGAGTTATCAGTTGAGGGTCTAATGTTTGGATGAAAAATTCCAGTAGTGGAAGGAGCAAGCAAAGTGTCTGCTGGAGGCATGGCTGACTTGAGACCTGCACCAGATCAGAAGAGCATATTATTTAGCATCATAGCACTTCTGTTTACAAGGCAATTTAACTGGTTTATAAAAAGCACGAGACTGCAAATATTGTGCCCAAAGCATTTAACTTCAGACAAATACAGTATAATCACAGATACAATTCCCATGAGAAGCAGTGAGGAAGGCTAGAAGTCTAAATACTAAGGGGCAAACTAGAGTGCCTGGTGTTAAGTGAGGATATTGATATATTAGATATTGTAGAACCTCAGTGGAATGAGGAACATCAATGGGATGTGGTAATACCAGGGTACAAAATACATAGGAATGACAGAGTAGGTCATGCTGGTGGGGGAGTGACATTATATTGAAAAAAAGCACAGAGTCAAATGAAGTAAAAGTCTTAAATGAATCAAACTGTACCATAGAATCTCTATGGATAGAAATTCCATGCTTGAACAACAAGAGTATAGCAATAGGAAAGTACTGTCAACCACCTGACCAGGATGGTGACAGTGACTGTGAAACTTTCAGGACAATTAGGCTACAAAGGCAGAAAATGTAATAATAATGGAGGATTTCGACTATCCTCATACTGACTGGGTGCATGTCACCTCAGGACAAGATGCAGAGATCAAATTTCTAGACACCAACAATGACTGCTTCATGGAGCAGCTAGTCCTGGAACCCGCAAGAGGAGAGACAATTGCTGATTTAGTCCTAAGTGGAGCACAGGATTTGGCCCAAGAGGTGAATATAGCTGAACCGCTCAGTAACAGTGACCATAATGTAATTAAATTTATCATCTTTGTAAGATGGAAATTACCAATGAAACTCGCCTCAGTAGCATTTAACTTCAAAATGGAGAGCTATACAAAAATGACAACGCTAGTTAAATGAAAATTAAAAGGAAGAGTCATAAGGGTGAAATGGCTGCAAACTGTATGGAGACTATTTAAAAACATTGTAATAGAGGCTCAAACTAAATGTATACCCCATGTTAAAAAACAGTAGACGGAACCAAAAAAATGCCAGCATTGCTAAACAGCAGAGTAAAAGAGGCAGTTAGAGACAAAAAGCCATTCTTTAAAAATTGAAAGTCAAATCCTACTGAGGAAAATAGAAAGAAGCATAAACTCTGGCAAGTCCAGCGTAAAAGCATAACTGGGTTATAAAAAGAATTAGCTAAGTTCCTGCAGGACAGGTCCATCAATGGACCCAATCCTCTAGGTGTCCCTAAGCCTCCAACTGCCAGAAGCTGCAACTGGACGACGGGTTGGATCACTCGATAATTGCCCTATTCTGTTCATTCCCTCTGAAACATCTGGCACTGACCACTGTCAGAAGACTGATACTGGGTGAGATGGATCATTGGTCTGACCCAGTATGGCCACTCTTATGTTCATGATAATCAAAGAGAAGGAAAAAAGAATTGTTTAGGATGGTTGCATATTATAGGATGCTCTACTAGTAATATTTTTATTTAAAATCTATGGCATTTGTATCCCGCCCCTCTCACAGAAACCAAACAAGTAAGATGTGTCTCAACCTATTTTCTCCATAACCATTTGGCAAATATAGTTATTCTCCCCCTCCCCCCACCACCCACATCTGAGCACAAACGATGACGACTCCCCTGACTGCACCTTTAAAAGCAGCAAGATACACTGTTTGTGGGAAGTGTTGGTTAGGTAACCTTCTGCTGCAGACCAATAGGAGGCCCTGGGTTTTGGTGTGCTACTCCAGATGGCAATAGTTTTCATTCTGGCTCTGTGGATGAGGGCAAAGCAGTGGACGTGTTATTCCTTGACTTTAGCAAAGCTTTTGATACAGTCTCCCACAGTATTCTTGCCGGCAAGTTAAAGAAGTATGGGCTGGATGAATGGACTATACGGTGGATAGAAAGCTGGCTAGATCATCGGGCTCAACGGGTAGTGATCAATGGCTCTATGTCTAGTTGGCAGCCGGTATCAAGCGGAGTGCCCCAAGGACTCCACCCTCAGCAAGTTTGCAGATGACACTAAACTGGGAGGAGTGGTAGATACGCTGGAGGGTAGGGATAGCATACAGAGGGACCTAGACAAATTAGAGGATTGGGCCAAAAGAAATCTGATGAGGTTCAACAAGGACAAGTGCAGAGTCCTGCACTTAGGACGGAAGAATCCCATGCACTGCTACAGACTAGGGACCGAGAGGCTAGGCAGCAGTTCTGCAGAAAAGGACCTAGGGGTTACAGTGGACGAGAAGCTGGATATGAGTCAACAGTGACCCTTGTTGCCAAAAAGGCTAATGGCATTTTGGTTGTATGAGTAGGGGCATTGCCAGCAGATCGAGGGACGTGATCATTCCCCTCTATTCGGCATTGGTGAGGCCTCATCTGGAGTACTGTGTCCAGTTTTGGGCCCCACACTACAAGAAGGAAAAATTGGAAAGAGTCCAGCGGAGGGCAACTAAAATGATTAGGGGGCTGGAGCACATGACTTATGCGAAGAGGCTGAGGGAACTGGGATTATTTAGTCTGCAGAAGAGAAGAATGAGGGGGGATTTGATAGTTGCTTTCAACTACCTGAAAGGGGGTTCCAAAGAGGATGGATCTAGACTGTTCTCAGTGGTAGCAGATGACAGAACAAGGAGTAATGGTCTCAAGTTGCAGTGGGGGAGGTTTAGGTTGGATATTAGGAAAAACTTTTTCACTAGGAGGGTGGTGAAGCACTGGAATGGGTTACCTAGGGAGGTGGCGGAATCTCCTTCCTTAGAGGTTTTTTAAGGTCAGGCTTGACGAAGCCCTGGCTGGGATGATTTAGTTGGGGATTGATCCTGCTTTGAGCAGGGGTTGGACTAGATGACCTCCTGAGGTTCCTTCCAACCCTGATATTCTATGATTCACATTAGTAATGGGTTAAAAAAACATGGGCCAGACCCTCAGCTGGTATAAACTGGAATAACTCCACTGAAGTCATAGTCTTCCCACAGTTCAAATAAAGTCAATGGAGTTACACTGATTTACAACAGCTGTGGATCTGGCCTTATACGTTTAGATCTTGGAAGAAAGAACAGTAATCACTAGATTTGAACACTGTAAAGGAAATTCTGACTTTATCAAATGTCTCTATGTTCTTTTTTCACCAGTGCAAGGAGTTAAACACATGTTGTTTCTACAGAAGATGGTTATGTTCTGTTTTCTGCACAACCACATCCCTCGCCTGAGCTCAGAATAGTGCTTTTGCAGGCAGTTCAGTGCCAAACAGGGCCAGAATTAATCCAATTCTCATCACAAGGAAATCCTATATTACCTTTGTTTGTTCTTAGTAAAATAAGGTCATTAAGTTATCCCTACTGGCTGGTTCATCTGGTTCTATTAATTTGTTTTTTCCCCATTTCTGGGGTTCAATCCCCTTTCTAGACTCGTTTTAGACAACAGTCCATCTAAAACTGATGTGGGGTAATATATGACTCACCACTACATGGACAGTTCCAGCTACATATCACTGGGGGCAAACGTGCTTGTGGGAAGAATTCAATCCCCAAAGCACTGGCAATGGCTCAGACACCATAATGTTTGAAGCTCAGGGACTCAGCTGCACTGCGCTTTAGGGAGCTGCTCCAACCCCAGTTAAATGCCTTGGTAACACACAAATGGTGGAACATCATGAGCCCTTCAGGGTAGCGATGCCTTACATTGTTGGAACAGTGAGTTCCCTCACCTGCTTGCCCTTGAGGAGAGCCCAGAGCTGACTAGCAGCTCCCAACACTGCTGCCTGTAGTCCTGCCTCCAGAGTGTCGCCAGCAGAATTGCACACAGTCAGCAAGACAGAGAGAGCAACGTTCTAGCAGAGATGGAGAGAAGGGTCAGGAGCAAGGTAAATACCTGGCCTACTGGATTCAGCTGCTAAAGCCTCACAAGAGGCCCAATGTGTCAGTAATGTAATTCTGCTAGTCCACCAGGCTACAAGCCAACTCATGCCACCTTCACAGAGCAAACTCCCACTGACTTCAGTAGGAGTTCTGCACAAATAAGGAGGGGAGGGTTTAGCAGTCTTATTAATCACCACAGAAACATAGGAAGCAGAACCCTGAATTGCTGGCCTTTTAGGTGGAGGTGTCCAGTCACACTCAACTCTCCTTAGGTTGTCAAGGAAAACCAGTGCTTGTCTTTCAGGTATGCCAGCCTCCGAGAACAGCAGAGACCTTATCACTTAAAAGAAATCTTCTAGCCGAAACCACACCAGAAGTCTAAGTGAGAACACTGTATGTATGCTCGGCAAGAGATCAAAAAATAATTAAAATAATTATTGACCCGCAGAGCTTTCGCTAACTATTGTTAGCGGACACATGAGACGTGAACACAACGTTGCAAGGGAGGCACTATATGCCCAAAGATGAGCTCTTTCTGATCCGAAAGATTTTCAAAAATAGGAGTCTAAAGTTAGGTTCCTAATTCCATATTTGGGCACCTAAATGAGCAACCTGCCTTTCAAAAATGCCAAATAGCCACTCCCATTGTGGCTGCCAGAGCTGTTCAGTAATCAGCCCTCTGGAAAGTTGGTCAAAAGTTGAAGCTTAGCTCTCCCTTTGACACAGGAGTTATCTGACATTTTTGCTACTAAGAATTATTAGCCTGCATTTACTGGGGGAGAGGGGAGAAGATAGCTCTCTTCATAATATTGTACTGCAGTGACTCCTAGAGGCCTAGATCAGGGCCCCACTGTGCTACACCCTGTACACATACATAGGCCAGGTCTACACTACACACTTACTTCGCTATAACTATGTCACTCAGGGGTGTGAAAAATCCACACCCTTGAGCGACGTAGTTACACCAATCTTAGCCCCCCCATAGACAGTACTATATTGGCAGGAGAGCGTCTCCTACCGATATAGTTACTGCCTCTTGGGGAGGTGGAGTTAGTAAGCCAACCGGAGAGCTCTCTCCCATCGGCTTTAGAGTGTCTTCACCAGAAGCGTTACAGCAGCGCAGTTGAATCGGTGCAGCTGTGCCATGCAAGTTTGTAGTGTTAGACCTGCCCATAATAAAATGACACTCCCTAGTCCAGAGAGTTTGCAATCTAAACATACTGTAAGGGTGCACAATAGGGGAAGAGTAACAATAGGCTCCTTACCGCTTAGGAGCTCTAGGTTTAATGAACAGAGTCACACCTTCCCTTACCACAGGTGGGAGTTCTCCCAGAGTGCACCTGCCGCTCAGCCACTGCCTGCATTGTGTGAGCCCCACCGCACAGAGCTGGTGCGCCACTTGTTTCCTAAGATCGGGAGTTAGGGCCTTGAGAGAAATATGCTGCCACAGGAGCAGGTTCTCTGCTTCTTTGGGAGGAAACTTTTGGGTAAACTCCACCTGCAAGTCAAAGTAAATGTTAATTAAAGAGATCAGGACAGAACCTGGAAGTGATGAGTTGCAAAACCTACAAACTGTACCTTGATTTGTGCTACTCTTGACAGTTGACAAGGAGCCCCACATGAGGTGTGTGAGAATGATCTACTGAGGCAGTGTGATTCAGCAAATGGTACTCTCAACCATACGGGGGGATAGCAACAGAGAACAGGGGCCAGATCCTCAGCAAGCATAAATCTGCTTTGCTCCACTGAAGTCACTGGAGCAATGACAACTGAAGATCTGGCCACAGAAGTTTGGGGAACAATTCCCCATGGAAAGCAGTCTGATGTTGGGCTCCCCGTCACTAATCAATCTCCCTACTACTGAAGAGCCCATTCCTGCTTACATTTACTCACTGAGTAACTTTATCCATGTGAGCAGACCAATGGACTTCACCGAGAGTTCTAAAAGTGCCTCAGGGTTCGCAGGGTCAGCCCTTTAACTCCTAGTCCAAAAGTTTGCAGCAACCAAGGTTGATCCCCTTTGACTTTTTTACTGATTTGCAGCTCAGTGGGGAAATGCCACCATGCCCACACTGGACACTTGCTTTTGTAAAGCTTGGTGCAGACATACCAGAGGAGCATACTAACATAAAACACTGACAAAATCATAAATGTTTTGCTATTCAGCCTTTTCTTATGAAGCATGTGGAGGCTGATTCCCAAGCAACTAAACCACTTAGCTGAGTATCCTTTTTACCCGAGTGATTTCCTGTGCACCATTTATTAATTTACCTCAGCATTGTTGTTTTTTGTTATTACTATTTAACTGTCATTTATTTGCAACCAACACGCCTATTGTGCCTTTAAACGTTATACGTATAGCTATGGTCTCCCTTTATACTGTGACTCAAAAGTGATCTAGTCATTATTAGAATAAGCAGAGTTAACTCTCACCATCTCTCAACTGGGAAACAGTCTAAAACACAGGGAAAATAGCAAAACAAACTCAAAGCAAAGCTGGATCGATAATAAGGAAAAACTAAAGTGGTAAGAGAAGGCACTTCTGGGACAGCACAGGGGCTGAGTTAGTTATTAAGGTAACCTCCTGTGTCCTTTCTGTATTGGTATGTTATCTTTTGCTCTGCTTTATCATCTCACAACATCAGGATGGCAAGAAACCACTGTTTGCTCCACCCTCCTGTTTCTAGTGAACTGAAAATGGATGGCTTGTGTTTTAATGGAGGCCAATTGGATTTCTATCTGGCTTAGCAGAAGACCGGAGAAATTGGTGCTATACTTGCCTGGTGGTCTGGAGCCATCAAGAACAGCATACGCCTCAGCAGGACCCCCAGGACAGAGAGCTGGTAACACTCGCCAGGGCAAGACTTTAGCTGAATTAGGATAACAGGGAATTGATCTAATCAAATTAAGAAAAATACCCTGCTCCCAGCACATGAATCCTACAGGTTGGCATTTTCAAAGACTCAAAGACTTTTGTGACTCAGGAAAATGACCTAAAAAATTAATATTGAGCCTCTGTTTAGGCAGCAACAAATTCTCCTCTTACACCAAAGATTATATTTCCCTTTTTAATCAAAACATCCCAATGAGTGATCACTGGTAGTTCATCACCATTACAATCAGGTCTTTCCCTGCATTACATGCCATCTATTGGTTTACTGTTTTCTACTTCACGGTGCTATTTTTAATGGATATGTATGCTACTTTGCTCTTATTTATCCTTGGGGCATCTCATTGAATTCTTCTCTGTCCATTCCTCTAATTTATCATATAGGATCACTATAGTAACTTCTAAATTAGCAGCTCTTGCATCAGTTTTGCAGTGTCTGTATATTTCTCACCCCTTCCTTCAGATTGTTTACCTACATCACCACTAAATATATTTATAGTGTTACAAGTGCTAATTATTAACCCTCGGGAGGGAGGGATTTTCCCGAGGGAGGGAGGGATTTGCTGATAGCAAAGATGGAGCACAGAAAGGATGAGAAAATTGTCCAAGGTCACTTATGAAGTTTGCAGGAGAGCTGGAGTTAGAACTCAGGTCTCCTTACTCCCTATCCCTTGCATGATCTGTTCAAAAAAAGCAGAAAACCTGTCTGCCCAAACACACACATGTACATGCATACACTGGACTCTGCCACGCTACTCACCAAATGGGCTATCACAAAGATGTGATGAGCACACAATTCAGCCGTTCCATACCTGGGATGCAACAGAGAGAGGTCAGTAAGCCAATTAGCACAGCTGCCCTGTTCTGCTGGGTCGGAGAGAGTAGTTTGCACTCTGCCACACAAAGCAGAGAAATGGTTTTTCCTAAGGGCCTCTGTATATTTCATTTGCCAGAAGAAAATTCCAAAGCCATTCTGTGGCCAGAGAATCAAGGAATATAGAGGACGTGCATTAGCAGGGGGAAATATGACCCACCTTTTGCGGATCAAAACATAGGACCACTATACGACCAGTGTAGCATTAACTATGATTGCAATGCAAGAAGAAAAAAAAAAAGACATGTATACACAAGTACACAGTACATGGATGATAAATGCACACTGTTGATGTTAATCAAATAAATAATAAATTAAAGTAAGTGTTGTAGAGTGAAGAGAACTTGTATAAAATTTGTAAGTTGATACAGATACACTGGACCATTATAACAATGAAATTAATGTAAATATATGGAAATGAAAGTTACATGATACTAGTGAAATATATCTAAGGTTGGTGAAAAATGTTATGTTAATATATTATTTGAGAAACGGTCTGTGATCTTGTCTTTAAACACTAATGCACAATGCATGTGCACCAGGGGACAAAGTTTTAAGTGGCAAGTGCATCCTTAGTAGTGGCATATTGTGACTTGGGTGCTCAGCTGCACAACATTAACGTCCTTTAGCTGGAGATTTTTTTGGTATGGAATCTCCTAAGGCTGGGTTGTTTTTCAAAGAAAAAATACCCCTAGAAGCAGCAGCACCTCCACGTTACAGGATTTCGAAGCTCTGTTGACTTGCCAAAATTTGCCAGTCCCACATGGAAATTCAATAGTTTGGCCAGATCCCACCAGAATGTCCTGTCGCACACACTTTACAAGGACTGTAACAGAAAGCCCCTCTCCTGAGAGACTTAGCAGCTGCACAGCTGAGGAGGTGCATTGCAAGAGCCCTCCCTCAAGCCTTTCTCTTCCCTTTCCTTCAGCCCAAGTCAAAATAAAGCCTCATGGAGCATTAAAGGTTCTCTCTCCTCAGAGATGGCCATTTCCATGCCACATTTAAACTTGCTACCCACAGGCCTCCACTGTAGAGCTGTTAGAAAAAAAAATGTCAAGAAATCTTTTATAAAAGTATGTTTTCCCCTCATGCTGGAAAAACAGCTGAACCATTTCTGCTCATGTTTTCCAAAATAAGCTACATTTTTGAGCAGAGACCAACCCTGGAACATGGCTGCTCTACAAGTTAAACTTTCTGAGAATTATCAGCAATTCAAACCATGCAGTTAGGAAGCCAATGCTCATGCAGCCTGAACAATACAGTGCATCGCTCCTCACCCTACAATAATTGGGTATCTTACCGGGCCAGGAAGCACCATGAATCCATAGCCAGTAGAGAGGTGATCATACTAGAACCAAGGACTGCATCCAGCAGAGCACGCTCCTGAGGAAAGAATAGAGAAGACACTTATGAACAGATTGCAATTCTACTCTCTACTGTTAATCCACTTACTAGTGTGACACATAATTAGACTAACAAGGTGGGTGAGGTAATATCTTTTATTGGACCAACTTCTGTTGGTGGGAGAGACAAGTTTTTGAGCCACTCAAAGCTCTTCTTCAGGTCAAGCTTGTCTCTCTCACCAACAGAAGTTGATCCAGTATAAGATATTACCTCACCCACCTTGTATCTCTAATATCCTGGGACCGACATGGCTACAACTACACTGCATATAGAATTAGACTTGTCAGTTGGTGCAGTTAAAATGCCTAGGAGCAAACTGGCTTTAATATCGCATGTTCAGTTATAAAGGCAAGCAAGCAACACTAGGTTTATTTTTAACATTGGCCATGTGTGAAAATTTACTACAGCTGGTTGAAAATTTTCAAATTTCAAAAATTTTCAATGAAAAATAGGGTTAATTTTTTTGCTAGAATTTTGGACAAAAAAGAGGGACAAATTTTTCATGAAAATTTTATCCTTTTTGGGGGGCAGATCTCAACTTAACTTAAGACCAAACGCTATCCTTATTCAGTACTTAGGCAGGCAAAACATCTGATTGCCTTGGTAGGAGTTTACTCTGAGTGAGGAATTCAGGAGTTAGTCCTAATTTTTTGTCTGAAAAGATTTTTTTGTATTATTTATAGAAACATACACACACAAGGCTATGCCTTCCTGGACTTATTAGGGGTCGCTTGCTGGAGGATTCTCTGCGACTTGAAGTCTTTAAATCATGATTTGGGGACTTCAATAGCTGAGTCAAGGGAGAGAATTATTCCAGGAGTGGGTGGGTCAGCTTTTGTGGCCTGCATCATGCGGGAGGTCAGACTAGATGATCATAATGGTCCCTTCTGACCTTAAAGTCTATGAGTCTATGAGTCTAATACTTTGCATTTATATAGTGTCCTTTATTCTGTCTACCTGTATATACTGTCCCAAACATAGGGGAATTTCATAAGATCTCAAAGCACTATAAAAACATTAATGACTTAAGCCTCAGAACCCTCCTACAAAGGTAGATAACTACTTATTTCCCTTTTATGGCACAGGATTGAACTGGATCACAAAAATACAGTGGTAGACTAGTAGGCCACTGCTCTGATCACTAGATAACACTTCCTCATTTACGTGCACTGTGAATGAGTAAAACACTGACAAACTTAATACCCTTGGCTCATGGAATTGTAAATTTCCAGCCAGATGGCCCCAAATTGAAGGTGGAGAACCAAAAGACTTTCAGCCTATGTTACAGTAGTTGTGATGGCCTATCCTCTAGGAGATAAAATCTGAAGCTGGAATTTCTGAGTCTTAGGGAGGTGATCACCTTCAGAACTTGTATTAAAAGGAAGTACTAAACAGCTTTTTTAAAGAAGCTGGATTTTTGCACTCCTTTTGTGGTTTTACAAACAGATTTCTAATACAACTGAGGTCTCCAACCATGATTATACAGTTGTTTTTGGTAAATGACATTTGCTGCACATTTGCAGTCTTACTTGCCTTGTATCTGCCTTCTGAAGTAAAGCGAAACCAATTCATGCCTGGACACATCACCTTTGGAGCTCGGTGTGTGAGGAAGGGGACACTTTTTGAAAAAGTTAAAATCCACCAGAAGGAAACAGCTGAAAAGGTGATCATGGCTAAACCAAAAATCAACCTACCAGCTGAGGAAAGCGTGATGGGGGTGTGGATGCAATGAAGGCACACAAGTGGACACAGAAGTGGTGATACAGGGTGACAGGAACCTCAGCTTGTCCATTATCCATCACTCCAGGCAAACAAACAGGAAGAGAGAGCTCACCAGAGCACTGCTGGAAACCGAGAAAAAGGGCTGAGAACAAAGAGAGCCTGCAGAACAATGAAAGAGTGGGGTTACTGCTGTCCACACCTCACACCCCAAGAACAAACATCTGAGCTAGGGGAACTCCTTGTCTCCTGTTGGGAGCTGTGGCAATAACACCAATATTTTTACAGTAACAAATTTACAACTCTGATTAACTTTCTGTTTATAAACTCAGGTGATTAGCAGAGGCTTTTGGGGCTGTAACAGGGTACACTGGCCCTTTACAATTAGAGGGGGCCAGGAGATCCTGTTCCAGGGACATTGGAATAAACAGAGGCCCTGGAAATGGCCTTGTAGCAAGAAGAGAGGAAGCAATCCTGGGGAATTAGTACTTGGTTAGGAAAAATCCAGTCACTGTCCCTTTAAGGGCCAGGATGAGAAGCCCTGTAGTATAGGATTGGGCAGGCTCCCCTCTCCCCTAACCAATCAGGGGGAAGATCTCCGAAGGAGCACAGTATATATATTACTCTCACTCTCTCAGAACAGAGAGTGAGTTGACAGGGAGAAGGAAGCCAGAGCCAGGAGACTGAGCTACCGCTAGGAAGGACAGGACTGGCAACTCCGTGAACAACAGTCTGGGGTAGAATAAGAGCTCTGCGTACAGCAAAAGAGCAGGAAGTGAGCATGAACTTTTGTGTTGCTGTAATTAACTTTATTCTGGGGACACTGAGAATTACTCTGAACTGCTTTCATCTATTCACACAACCCCAGGTGGCGGGTGGAGGCATCTTGAGAAAGACTGTGGGGAGTTCCCAAAGGGACCCAGGGGAAGCACAGTCAGGGCACTGCTGAGGCACCTCTGGACATGAGGGGGCGCTCAGTAAATGGCATGCCTGCTACAGGGAAATAAATAAACACACTGACTTGAGGGAAAGTTGACCAATTTTGGAGATAAAAACAAATTCGACCCTGAGGGCCCTCCACATCCTTGCATGAGCCCAAAGGCCATCCTTTCCCTCAACTGACCAGTGCATCTCTGCTTTGTACTGTGCACCCTTGAGGAATTACATCACATCCACCAGCACATCTGGCCAAGGATCAGACAGTGCGCCCTCAGAGCCTGCTAATGCTACTGATTTGCTAGCTTGAGGGGCCTCTTGCACCTGAACACCCATGTCTGCCTGTGCAGCTTGACTGCTGTAGGCAAAAATTACCTGGGAACCTCTGCTGAGAACTGGCTTCCTGTGGTCCAGAGAGCCTGCACAGCCTCAGACTGAGAGGGCAGCTTGTCCATTATGGTAACCAGAAGATGACACTGCGGCAGATGCAACTCAGGAGAAAGATCTGCAGGGAATTTTTTTTTAAAATGTGAAGTACATTTGCATTTGTAGAGGATATTTTTGATGGAATCAAAATTAAGCTAGGGCGAGTGATTAACAACAGAAGACTGAGTGAAAAGTACATTAATGCTGCTAATGAAGCTCAAAAGTCACTCAGAGATGGAGCTGGTTGGAAAATGGAGGGGAGGTGGAGTCCCAGAGAAAATTTCATGTTTTAAGCAAAAAATAACTAATCACAATATTTTATCCAAAAAAACAAAGAATTTTGATTCAGAAATGCTACTGTAGTGCCTCATGGGAGTTGCGGTTAGAGTGCCTCATGCTCCTTTATGGCCCTTTATGGCCCTGGCTCTGTGGTCAGACTACAGTTCCCATGATGCACCATACTCTCCACTCTTCATGAGAGCCTCAGGAGAGTTGCATGGCCACAGTGTGCATCAGGGAAGATGAAGGCTGGCTGGGGTAGCCCAGTATAGCACACAAAGGAGAGTGGGTGCATGAGACACCTGAACTACAACTCCCAGGATGCACTGTGGCAGCATTTCAGAGATATTTTATTTTCTGGTTGAAACATTTTGGGTTTGGCTGAAAACCGGGGGGGGGGGGCTGGGGGGGCTGGGGGGAGGAACATGCAATTTTTGGGGGGGGGTCAAAAACCCAATTTTCCCATCAAAAACAGTTTTGGCAGAAAATTTTCAGCCAGCCCACTTTTGCATTGACTTTTGTGTCAGAAGGGCATCTTAACTAAAAATATGATTTATTCAATATAATAAATCAGTGTTTTAATGCAATTTTCCCAGTGCACGCAGAACAACAGTCATAGAGTTAAAGAACCTTTTATGTTGTTTTATGAGCTGTGCAATGTTCACCCCACCTAGTGCTGTAATTGCCTGAAGATCCTTTAGTACCTTAAAGTATTACTTAGGATCCATTATTAAAACTACTCCACAGAAATAAGATACCAACTTTTTGACATATGCAGAAGTGTTGTATAGCGAGTGAAACACAAAAAATCAAGACACCTTGTTCTATTCCTGAGAGATGGCACAACTGTACTATTAAACACAGGCAGTAATATTTTTAAACCTACCTAATTTTTCACTTAATACCTGCTCCAGAAAAGGCCTGAAGGGAAGAAGCTGGTGAATGAGAGGGTCCAGTGCCACCAGAAAAACCCTGGCTATTTCATCTCGATGGGCCTCTGAAATCACCGGAGCATACAGACTAGGAGGAAATTTGCTGGAGGGGAAAAAATACAAAGCTACTCACTAGCACTGCATTTCAAATAAGCATGAAGAGACAAAAATGTGAGTTACTATTATTGTGGAAAGAGAACAGGAGTACTTGTGGCACCTTAGAGACTAACAAATTTATTAGAGCATAAGCTTTCGTGGGCTACAGCCCACTTCTTCGGCATCGTGGGCTGTAGCCCACGAAAGCTTATGCTCTAATAAATTTGTTAGTCTCTAAGGTGCCACAAGTACTCATGTTCTTTTTGCGGATACAGACTAACACGGCTGCTACTCTGAAACCTATTATTGTGGAGTAACAGATCTATCAATACGAGCAAAGGGAAGCATAATTTTCATATCTAACAATGTATTTTAAAATGGTGAGCATGTGTCTATATTCTGCCTTTAAACCGACTACTGAAGGCCTATATTTTATTAACCACAGTAAGAAAAACTCCCCAATCTGCTTCTGCTGAAAAATGGTAAAAGTGCATACAAAGAGGAATTTACTCAATAGGTGTACGAGCGGAAAACTTCAAAGGGAAACATTTGTAGGTTCAATTTGTTCCAGATGATGAGAGTACCAACATACTGGACGGCAGGTTAGTGATACCAGGTTAACGCCATTTTGCTTTGCAGGAAATGAAAACTTAGGAAGATTAAGTGAGAAACAAAATATTAAAAAGAGATTGAGTCCAAAAAAAAAAAAAAGAGGAAACAGAATGAGAGAAAGCAGCAGAGAGGGAGAGGGCATCAAGTGAAAACCTACTGGTCACATTCTGGGGTGCAATCCAGACCAGTGTGGGGTTCTGTCACCACCTACCCTGCAAATTTGGGTGCCTCACAATGCTTTACTGTTGTAGCTCCCAACCTGGGCCACTCACAAACAGCAGGCAGGTCAACTCCTGAGTATCTGTGTGTTGCTGCAGTCCTGGTCCAGCATCTCTGACACCAGCAGCTTGTCAGCAAACACCAGCCACATACTGGCTTCCAGCAGTACTTGGTTACTGCTTGCAGTGACCCCAAGACACTCCCAGTCCTGGATTGTCCCCAAAATGTGTGTTCTGCACTGTCCAGCCTCTCCGGGGCAGTTCAGATATTATCCAACAGTTTGCTACTTTAACTGGAGTTACCCAAACAGTTCAGTTTAAAGACAACACTGGATTACATTTGGTTAAAAAATAAAAAGTTTATTTATCTACAAAGAGATAGATTTTAAGTGAGTACAAGTATAAATATTAAAGTCAGAAATGGTTACAAGAGAAATACAGATAAAATGCTTTCTAGTAGCTAAAACGAAACTAGTCTTGGTTCAAGGTAAAATCCTTATCCCAAGTTCCCAGCAACAGGGCTGACCAAATTCTCAGGTCACGATGCCCTCACCAAGTCACAGGGCTGGTTCCTTTGTCTTCTTGGGTGAAAGAGAGAGCAAGAGAGAGATAGGGAGAGAAAGAAAGATATCCCTGGGGTGTTTTTGCCCCTCACTTTTATAGTCCAGTCACCCTTTGAGATGCATTTTCCGGAGGGTTACCGCTAGATAAATTTCCTTCCCACTGTGAGGATAGAGACATGGCATCTTGTGGTGAAAGAGGTTCCATGTTGTTGCTTGCTAAAACGCAGAGCAGGTCTACACTTAAAGCACTGCATTAGTGCAGCTGCGCCACTATAGCGCTTTGGTGATGACGCTACTATGCTGACGGGAGAGCTTCTCCTGGCGGCATAGTTAATCCACCTCCACGAAAGGCGGTATCTATGTCGACAGGAGAAGCCCTCCCATCGACATGGCTCTTTCTACACTGGTGTATAACTAACTGTATCGCTCCGGGGTGTGGCTTTTTCACACCCCTGAGTGATGTAGTTATACCAATGCAAATTCATAGTTATATCTGGCCGCAGATCAATCTGTTCCTGCCTCCCATTCACTGCCAAATGGCCACTTGATGGGTGATTTGCCAATCAACTTTGATGACACCAGGCTAGAGGTGTTAGCTTGTCCATTGTCTCTAAGGAACAGGTTACCTCCTTCCCAGATTTGTCTGGTAAAAACATTTCAGTCATAATTTCAGCTTATGTTCACTACTTTACATATTATGTTGCTACACACATTTCACCATGATCTTTTGTACAAAGATTATTACAGTAGTGTGTAGGGTGTGAATACAGAGGTGCATTCGGTCACCTTACTAGTCTAAGAACAGGTCTACGTTACAGACCTGTATCTGGATAACTACGTCTCTCAGGGGTGCGAAAAATCTACACCCTGAGCAACAGTTATACCAATCTAACCCCCCGTGTAGACAGCACTATGTTGATGGGAGAGCTTCTCGCGTCAACATAGCTACTGCCTCTCGGGGAGGCGGATTAACTACACCAATGGGAGAAGCTGTCCTGTCAGCGTAGGAGCATCTTCACTTAAGCGCTGCAGCTGCACTAATGCAGCGTTTTAAGTGTAGGCCTGCCTAAGAGGTAGGCCTAAAGTGTTTTGGGATGGGGTTTTGTTTTGTTTTTTTTAAGTTATGAATTTCTGCATCTCCCAGGACTGAAAGAACAGGTTTAACCAGCATCTCCCTGAGTGATTTTTTTTATAATGGTAGATGTTAAATTTTATTTCCACTTTGAAATTGGCATGGGCGTGGCAGTTTTCAGTGTTTCGGTTAAAACTTTTATGTATAAAAAATAAGAGTTGCAAAGATATGTTTTTCAAAACTAGAATGGCATAAAGGTGTAGGAAGTATAGGAAGGACTTTAGGGCTATTTGACACAGAGCTATCTACCAGCATAATTATACTGGTATAATTATTCGCTGGCCCTTAGGCACTACCATACTAAACATGATTAATAACTATAGCGGTATAATTGTACCAGTAAATTTCCCCATGCAGACAAGCCCTTAGATACTACTAAAATGAGCATTATAGAAACAGATTACAAAGAGACTATGTAAAAATGGCACCTTCTTACTCAATAAATTTGCTCAGTTTTTAACACTTTCACTCCTGTAAGCCCTGCCAAGTCAGCACATGCAGAAGAGAGAGCGCATCATCAACAAAAATGATTAACTGAGAACGTGACCTTGCAATGAAATGTGCACAAGAGTCCATCTGCACCCAACTCACTGAAGGATCTGGGCTTAAATTCCAAGTGCAGCATCAAAATGTGCCCTCAATTACGCCTACATTATGCTATTTTCCTCATTGCCAGGGCAAACTGAATAAGTATCCTATCTCAGAGAAAAGTGACAAGCAATTTAAAGTCCATGATACTATGTATTGTCTGCAGAGCCGCAGCAAAGTGTGTTTCAGCAAGGATTAACCAGCCTGGCATCTTCCCTTTTTACAAGATTACAGTATAATACAGGGGTCGGCAACCTTTCAGAAGCGGTGTGCCGAGTCTTCATTTATTCACTCTAATTTAAGGTTTCGCGTGCCAGTAATACATTTTAACGTTTTTAGAAGGTCTCTTTCTATAAGTCTATAATATATAACTAAACTATTGTTGTATGTAAAGTAAATAAGGTTTTTTAAATGTTTAAGAAGCTTCATTTAAAATTAAATTAAAATGCAGAGCCCCCTGGACCGGTGGCCAGAACCCAGGCAGTGTGAGTGCCACTGAAAATCAGCTTGCGTGCCGCCTTCGGCATGCGTGCCATAGGTTGCCTACCCCTGGTATAATTCTAAGGCCTGAATGTTCTTTAGTGAAATTCTATTTTCAATCCCTCATTAAATTTGTTAAATAAATAAAAAAATCTGCTCAGGCTGAATATTTCCATGTTCGATCATAGTGAAAGAACTATTTTACAAAATAACTGTTGCTGAGGTGCATAAAATGTGGTTTATGTTTTCACCAGAATGCAACTAAAATAAACTAACTGTCCCACCACACACGTACTTTCAATTAAAAGGAGAAAGAGCAGGTCCCATTGTTAAGTGATTACGTAATAACAAACTCTGTCACAGTGCAAGCACCAAACAGAACAGAACTATGGTTATTGTGGGACAATAATTATTTCCTAGCCTCTGTGGGGTTTAATTTAACCTTAATAGTGCATTAAATTTCTTTTGCACTTAACTTTTTTTAAAACAAAATGTTGCCTCATTATTTCATTGCAGAGGCCCTGTGGAGTGAGTAATCACAAGAAAATCAGTAGTTAAGGGCTCCATCTGCACAGTAAGGTCTACCCAGGTAGATCCACTGATAGGACCTATTAGAAGAAAATGCAACAGAATGAGGAGTTTGGTAACATGTTGGTATTCATGGCACTGATTCCCTTTCTGGTGGCATTTGGAGGATAGGTTAAAATGACTAGTAGCTACACAGACAAACAGACCACACTAAAGCACCCAAAATAAGTTTCCCATGAGGAAATACAAATTTCTCTGACCTCCATACACCAAAGAAATTCTATACACAATTGCTATTTTACATATAACAAATCAAAGAGTGACTGCTGCGATCTTTTATTTTTGCAAGTCTTGTAACGTTTGGAACTGCTGTAACTACGACAGACACTTTCAGAGCTGATACAGAGATATTCCACTGCAGTGGAATAAAAGAGCTATTCTTTGTGGTTCACTTACCTATATATCTGAAGATACAGCTGGTGTAATCGACTGCAGGAATCAGAGAGGAAAGGAATAAATTCCTGCAAAAGCCACCAATTTTGAATGGTATTTTCAAAATGAAATAACGATTAAATATATTTTTCTTCTGCTTACTTGAATTTTTTTTTGAAATGCTTTATTATGAAGTCTAATTTTTAAAAGTTGTAGCCTGCTGTGATGCATAGTGCAAAAGAAATGCAAAATGCACAACACATGACAAATTATCAAGTAAAATTATCATATGTTTCTCCTCTTTAGGAAGCTAAATGAATAAGCTAAGGGTTTTCTTAAACTTCTTTTACAGGAGCAATAACCACAGTCAATCACAAACAAACAAAAATGCACTCTTCACATATTTTAAAGACTATTGATTCTATCCCATGCATAAACAAAAAGATAACTGACATTAACACAACAGACAAGGTGATTATATACCTCATTATCTACTCTGCATTTGTTATTGCTATTTGGTGTGTTACTTAAATGGGTACCAAGAGGTTAAAATAAGAATATCAGAAGAAAGAGGTGGGGGGAGAAGGAAAGGACAGAGAGAAAGAGTAGGAAAGAGGAAAGTGGTTTTCTGTAGTTATCCCTAGGTAGGTGATAGGAGCTTGCAGAAAATCCCAGGAGAAGAAAAGTCCAGCCAGATTATTTATTTTTAAATCTCCTGCTCACATTTGCTTTAAGAGGGAGCTTAAGGTCTTTTTAAAGAGCAATCAAACACTAGAACTCACACATTCAGAGACAGCCTTACACCTTTTTCTGTGTAACAATTTTTCTCCACCCATCTCCATATGTAACTGATTCCTGTTCACCACTATTACACTGCTGCACGAGACTAGCCAGAGGATTTGTGGGGAGGGTTAGGAAGGGGATTCTCTTGGCTACATCCCAAACTTAACTACCCTATTTTATAAAAAGATGTTGGACAGTGATTGAGATCTTCAGGTACCGCCCCACCTCCAGCCTCCTGCTGCAGAAATGGAATCCAACTATTTGTGCTGGTGATATGGATAGTTGCCAACATCTAGACAAATGTTGCAAAGGGCAGTTGTTCAAGTAAGTTGGGGGTCTGTCGATCACTAGGCCCC
This sequence comes from Emys orbicularis, assembly GCF_028017835.1. Taxonomy (NCBI): domain Eukaryota; kingdom Metazoa; phylum Chordata; order Testudines; family Emydidae; genus Emys; species Emys orbicularis. The sequence goes on along the minus strand of NC_088690.1, from coordinate 64,675,915 downwards.
AAAGCCACTGGTGAACCTGTTTCTCTCTCGCACCGTCACTTGGTAGATGTGTGTATTAATATCCCAATTTTGTAGACACGGAAACTATGGCACAGAGACAGGACTTGAATGAAGGAATCCTTTATTCTCAGTCGTGTACTTAATCCACTAGAACAGTGGTTTTCAACCTTTTTTCATTTGCAGACCCCTAAAAATTTTGAATGGAGACATGGACCCCCTTTGGAAATCTTAGACATAGTCTGTGGACCCCCATGGGTCTGCGGGCAACAGGTTGAAAACCACTGCACCAGACCATACTGCCTCTCATGCTATCAAATTCATCCTCCTAGTGGCAAATGATCATATTGGCTTCTCAGCAACTGAACAAGTTCAAATGAAGGCAGTCTGCTAGTAGGAAGCTGTTAGCGGCCCCGTAAAATCAGCAGCCTCCTGGGTGGAGCTACCTCCCTCAGCTGAGAACTAATCTGCGGCCCACTGAAAAAAGTTGAGGGTCCTGTGGACAAATGCCAGCCCTGGGATGCTGGACGTGGGACCAGGAATATGTTGTGAACATTATGGATAAATCAGCAACAAGCTTACACCCCTCGCAACTGTTTGTCTGTTTACATTTTCAAGGCAATATTGGTCCAGTGCCAACTGTGAGGGATAAGCACCCCTCTACTGACTCATCAATGCCAATGCCTGCTGCATCTCGCTGCTCCCATCCAGGTACAGTACTGACCCTGCTTAACGTGTGAAATCTGATGGAGTCAGAGAGCATGGTGTTCAGCTGGAAGAATACAGCAAGGCAGCTATTTAGCAAAGGATAGGCAGAAGTAGTGAACAGTATTAGGTAT